>NW_027104101.1:277043-877043 GCF_902728285.1 Clytia hemisphaerica | reverse complement strand
GTGTCGCATTTAGGTCTGTGAGCCATTCTGTAGTATTTGGATAAGCAATAGATTGTGTCGCATTTAGGTCTGCGATCCATTCTGTAGTATTTGGATAAGCGACAGATTGTGTTGCATTTAGGTCTGTAAGCCATTCTGTAGTATTTGGATAAGCGACAGATTGTGTTGCATTTAGGTCTGTAAGCCATTCTGTAGTATTTGGATAAGCAATAGATTGTTGCGCATTTAGGTCTGTGAGCCATTCTGTAGTATTTGGATAAGCAATAGATTGTGTCGCATTTAGGTCTGTGAGCCATTCTGTAGTATTTGGATAAGCAATAGATTGTGTCGCATTTAGGTCTGCGATCCATTCTGTAGTATTTGGATAAGCAATAGATTGTGTTGCATTTAAGTCTGCGATCCATTCTGTAGCACTCAAAGATTCTGTTTCGTTTGAATTGAAATTTCCTGTGGTTTGGTAGACTGGTTCTGTAGTTTGTGAAGTATCCACCGAGATAGTTTGGTTTGTGAATAGAGTCTCGTTTTCATTGGATGTTGAGTTGATTGTCTGTGTTGATGGGTGCAGACTTGAGTCAGATGAATTGTGTGGATTTTGAATATTATCGATGATTGAGCTCTCACTCGGTGATATAGTTTCAATAGATGAACGGTTGTTATTCGTTGAAAGTGAAACAGCACTTGAATAATTTTGATCAAAACTTTCAGGAGGAGTAGGGCTTGAGTTAATAGGAGCGGGATTAATAGAGTTGCTTGGAGTATACAAAGTTAGAAAGGATGGATCTATTATGGAAGAAGGAGTGGGATAAGAGTTGGTAGAATCCATGGTACCGACAAGGCTTGGATTAGCAGCAGTGTCGGAGCTTACTGTAGGAAGTTTAGAAGAAAGGTTTGTGGTAGCGTGAGACGGAGTTGCAGAGGGTGGAAGGGAGGGAATGGTTGTTTCTGCTGCAGTAGGGATTGAAGATCCTATGGCAGAAGAGGAAGGATCACTGGGGGAATCAAGAGGGCTGGAACTAGTTGGGAAGAAGTTCGAATTAGACGAAACTGGTGAAGGGGTAATTGTAGATGAAGAGCTTTCAATGGCTTCTGAGGTAGGTGGGTTAGAGATGGAAGAATAAAAGCTTGAAGAAGTATCTGTTGAAGAAGGAGAAGAAGAGGATGAGAATGAGGAGCTTGAGATCTCTAATGAAGATGGAAAAGTTATTGAAGAAGATATCTGACTCAGAGATGAAGATGGTGAATCAAAGATAGATGTAGAACTAGACTTTTGGGAATATGATGTGTGACTTGGAGATATAGATTTTACACCATCTTGAAGAAAAGCTGCAGATGTAGTGGAAGGGAGCATTAGGAGAAAAGTAAGAAAAGAGTTTGGGAGTGAAGAAGTTGTCGCTTTAATCAGTGCTGAAGAAAGGGAAAGAGAGGAGAGTGTCATTATTGAGATAAATGGTGGTGTGGAAGTAATAAAAGGGTACATGATGGAGGTAGAGAGCTGATTGGTGGAAAGGGTCTGTGGAAGGGCGGGTGTACTCTGTAGTGCTTCACTTGAAGATGAAGAGAAGGATGGAGTGATGGAGGGTTGGTAGGGCAGCGATGGGGAGCGTACACTGGTAGTAAATGGAAGTTGGGTGGATGAAGAAGGTCGTGTAGGAACAATAGAGTTGGAGTCTGGTGAAAGAGATGGGTTCGATGGTTGATTTGTGACGAGGTTGGTAGTTGCTAGATATGAAAGTGTAGTTGTTGCTTGATTTTGATTATTGTTGCTTGAAGAGGAAATAGAAGAGGAAGGACTGATGGATTGGGCAGCTGATTGGTTGTGAGTAGTGGTCTGGGGTGTTTCTGGGGTTTGAGTTGAAGTATAGGTAGTGGTCTGGTGGGCGACTGGTGGGCGGTTAGTGGTTTGAGAGGTTGAAGGGGTATGTATATTGGTTTGGTCAGCCGTTGGGGTGTGAGTCGTGGTTTGAAAAGATTGTGAATATTGAACAGTTTGTGTTGGGATGGGTGCAGGAGAAGAACACCAGCATGAATACTTCTTTGATTCAAAAGAAGTTAAGAAAGAATGAGAGGAAAAGATGGCTGTGTGTTGGTTATTTTCTGTAACATGTGAGAATGACTCAGATGTTTGCAGGTGGTCGGAGGTGATAGGAATGGAGTTGGAAGTGATAGGAATGGAGTTCATGGAGGAAATAGCAGGGCTTGTTAATTGAGGAGAGGTTGAGTTGTTCTCGAGAGTAGAAGAGTTTTGATTGTTAGTACCAGAGGATATAGTTTGCGATGAATACTTCCTTGATTCGGAAGAAGTTAAGAAAGAACGAGAAGAAAAGATGCCTGTGTGTTGAATATTTTCTGTAAAATGTGAAGATGACTCAGATGTTTGCAGGTGGTTGGAGGTGATAGGAATGGAGTTGGAAGTGATAGGAATGGAGTTGGAGGTGATAGGAGTGGAGTTGGAGGTGATAGGAATGGAGTTGGAGGTGATAGGAATGGAGTTGGAGGTGATAGGAATGGAGTTCAATGAGGAAATGACAGGGCCTGTTAATTGAGGAGAGGTTGAGTTGTTCTCAAGTGTAGAGGAGTTTTGATTGTTAATACCAGAGAATATAGTTTGCGATGGTGAGCCGGAAACTGAAGGTTGGCACAAGCATGTGAATTGGTTTGAGTTGACGGATGTGAAAAGTGAAAGAAGAAAAGAAGTCCCTGATATGCTTGAATGTGACAATATAGTCTGGTTTGTTTGGAGTTGGGAATAGTTATTGGGTACGGCGCTATTGAATCGGATGGACGATTGAAAAGAGGGCGTATGCTCCTGTAGAATGGGTGTTGGTGATAAGGACTGGGTGGACGGTATTGATTGAGATTGGTTTACTAGTGTTTCTGGTAAACTCGATGGTATTAAATTCACTGTTGTCATTGGTAGTGATGAATCATTGATATTGGGTACTGGACTCGACATTGCTTTTGTTTCTTGTACTCCAGTCGTGGATAAGAGATCTGTTGGATCTGCATCTGTTGTGGTAACCATTTCTAGAGTAAAATTCTCTGGAGATGTCATTGATGACAGTGTAACTTGTGGCCAACTGAATGTTGATATTGAGTCGGTGTTACTAAATGAAGAGCCCGATCCTTGTATCTCTGGTTCCATCTGCTGTGATTTTGGAGCAGTTGCAAATACTTGAGAAGATTCTCTGTTTGAAGTTTCTACTTCAGTTATTGTCGTCGAGAATACAGAATCAGAAAATAATATTGATGTCTGACTCGATGTCGAAGATATTGACGTCTGACTTAGTGTCGGAGATGTTGATAGCTGTATTGATGTCGGAGATATTGATGCCTGACTTGACGTCGAAGATGTCAATATCTGACTTGATGTCTGTATTGATAAAGGAGATGTTGACATATGATTTGACGTTAAAGATGTCAATGTCTGACTTGGTGTCGGAGATATTGATGTCTGACTTGATGTCGAAGATATTGATGCTTGAATTGATGTCAGAGATATTGACATCAGACTTGATGTCGAAGATATTGATGCCTGAATTGATGTCTGACCTGATGTCGAAGATATTGATAACTGACTTGATCTCGGAGATATTGACATCTGACTTGATGTCGAAGATATTGATGCCTGAATTGATGTCTGACTTGATGATGTCGAAGATATTGATGTATGACTTGATGTTGGAGATATTGACATCTGACTTGATGTCGAAGATATTGATGTCTGACTTGAAGTTGGAGATATTGACATCTGATTTGATGTCGGAGATATTGATGTCTGACTTGATGTCGGAAATATTGACGTCTGACTTGATGTCGGAGATATTGATGTCTGACTTGATGTTGGAGATATTGACATCTGACTTGATGTCGAAGATATTGATGTCTGACTTGATGTGAGGACATCTGACTTGATGTCGAAGATTTGATGTCTGACTTGATGTCGGAGATATTGACGTCTGACTTGATGTCGGAGATATTGATGTCTGACTTGATATCTGTGATATCGACATCTGACTTGATGTCGAAGATATTGATGTCTGACTTGATGTCGGAGATATTGACGTCTGACTTGATGTCGGAGATATTGATGTCTGACTTGATATCTGTGATATCGACATCTGACTTGATGTCGAAGATATTGATGTCTGACTTGATGTCGGAGATATTGACGTCTGGCTTGATGTCGAAGATGTTGATGTCTGACTTGATGTCGAAGATATTGATGTCTGACTTGATGTTGTAGATATTGACATCTGACTTGATGTCGAAGATATTGAAGCCTGAATTGACATCTGACTTGATGTCGAAAATATTGATGCCTGAATTGATTTCGGAGATATTGATGTCTGACTTGATGTCGAAGATATTGATGTCTGACTTGATGTCTGACTTGATGATGTCGAAGATATTGATGTATGACTTGATGTTGGAGATATTGACATCTGACTTGATGTCGAAGATATTGATGTCTGACTTGATGTCGAAGATATTGATGTCTGACTTGAAGTTGGAGATATTGACATCTGACTTGATGTCGAAGATATTGATGTCTGACTTGATGTCGGAGATATTGACGTCTGACTTGATGTCGGAGATATTGATGTCTGACTTGATACCTGTGATATCGCCATCTGACTTGATGTCGAAGATATTGATGTCTGACTTGATGTCGGAGATATTGACGCCTGGCTTGATGTCGAAGATGTTGATGTCTGCCTTGATGTCGAAGATATTGATGTCTGACTTGATGTTGGAGATATCGACGTCTGACTTGATGTCGAAGATATTGATGTCTGACTTGATATCTGTGATATCGACATATGACTTGATGTCGAAGATATTGATGTGTGACTTGATGTCGGAGATATCGACATATGACTTGATGTCGAAGATGTTGATGTCTGACTTGATGTTGGAGATATCGACGTTCGACTTGATGTTAAAGATATTGATGTATGACTTGATGTCGAAGATATCGACATTTGACTTGATGTTGTAGTTATCGACGTCTGACTTGATGTTAAAGATGTCAATGTTTGACCTGATGTTGGGAATATCGACGTCTGACTTGACATCGGAGATATAGACGTTTGACCTGATGTTGAAGATATTGATGTCTGACTTGATAACAGAGATAATGATGTTGGATATGTGAGTTTCTGACTTGATGTCGGAGATGTTGATGTTTGACTTGATGTCGGAAATATTGACATCTGACTCAACGTCGAAGATATTGATGTCTGACTTGATAACAGAGATAATGATGTTGGATATGTGAGTTTCTGACTTGATGTCGGAGATATTGATGTCTGACTTGTTGCCGGAGATAATGCTGGTGGAGATATTGACGTCTGACTTGACGTCGCAGATATCGATGTTTGATTTGATGTCGGAGATATTGATATCTGACTTGATGTCGGAGATATTGATGTCTGACTTGATATCTGTGATATCGACATCTGACTTGATGTCGGAGATGTTGATGTTTGACTTGATGTCGGAAATATTGACATCTGACTCAACGTCGAAGATATTGATGTCTGACTTGATAACAGAGATAATGATGTCGGATATGTGAATTTTCGACTTGATGTTAAAGATATTGATGTCTGACTTGATGTCGAAGATATCGACATTTGACTTGATGTTGAAGTCATCGACGTCTGACTTGATGTTAAAGATGTCAATGTTTGACCTGATGTTGGAAATATCGACGTCTGACTTGAAGTCGGAGATATCGATGTTTGACCTGATGTTGAAGATATTGATGTCTGACTTATTGCCGGAGATAATGCTGGCGGAGATATTGACGTCTGGCTTGATATTGCAGATATCGACGTTTGATTTGATGTTGAAGTTATCGACGCCTGACTTGATGTTAAAGATATTGATCTCAGAGATGTTGAAGTTGAAAATATCGACGTCTGACTTGATGTTTCAGATACTGACGGTTGGCTTGTTGTCGGAGATATTAATGGTTGACTTGTTGTCGGAGATGTTGATGTTTGGCTTGACTGAAGTGAATCTAAGATTATAGAAGTTTGTTGTATTGAAGACAACAACGAGGATTGAAAGCTCGATTCCGTATAGATCAAATCAGTCGACGAAGATGGCAGGCTAGTTTGTGATGTTATGATTGGTGTTGAATGGTATGTTACCGAAGGTGCTGTTGAATGTTTTGTTGTCACTTGGTGGAAGGTGGTCAAATCATTGGTTGGTGATGTTGTCACTAGTTTTTGCCGACTTTCATAATTGCTTGAAGGTTCAACGTAATGTCCTTAAAAATTGATGCTGGAATTTGTACATAAAGTGTCCCGAAAAAATTTTGTCTCTTTTTAATTCAACAGTAATTAGAACTTGATCATTTCACAAATCACGATAATACAAAAGCAAAAAAGCTTTAAGTAATCAACTTATCACATTATTAATGCAACATGAGAATAACCCGATAACATTTCTTTAAAGATCGTCTTAAATCGAATAATTAAAGATTTAAAATTTTGTGATACACAAACAATTTTTTTTCTACTTATAAAAGTGGTCTGACACTTTCTGACACTGACACGTTTTTCGGGACACCCTGTATATAATGCTGAACTGTATGGATAATATATGATAAACTGGTCCTTTAAAACCTTACCGATTGTTACTTCTAGGTGCCTAATGAACGACCCTTGCTTGTTGATTTGCCGATTTTTTGTCCATTAAGACCACCCCCCTTTTATTAATTTTTGGAAATTTCAGCTGTCAAAACAAGAGTCCTCTATCACTCTCTAAATAGCCAAGTTTTAGTCTATAAGGTACAATTTTTATCCTCCCGGTTATTGACTTATTGTCTAATTGTCCCCCCCAGACAATTGCCGGGCCGCACGGCGTTTTCAGGCAGTCAAAGTGGCCGTGGTCCATCTCTACCGACTGGAGAACAAGTATGTACGATATCTCCCCCCGTTTATTTGCCACCTGAAAGTTATGGTATAAAAAAGCTGAATAAAGTATTGAAAGTAAATTTTCTTACCTCTCAAAACCAAATAGTTAAATTGGATTAGAAAAAGAACCAAACGTTTTTCCACAATCATATCTATAAGAATGATTTAAGTACAAACGCTAACACACTGTATTTGACATCAAAAATTGCTATTCTGAATAGTTTTAACAAAAAAATACCATCTTAGCAATAAGCAAAATGTACAACCACACAAAATACACGTTTTTTTTATAAGAACAAACTATATAAGAACATAGGCTTCGATGGCCAAAAATGTTTGGAGCGAGTTTAAGAACATTTTAAGCCCAGGGGGGGGGGGGGGTAGGGGGGTACTAGGGTTGCGAGCTGACAGGGGGGGTACCGCCCGACTTTCGAACTTTGGACCCTTACCGGGACTAAAAAGGAGAAATAAAAGGGAAATTTTGGGAATTTTACGACCCTTAGCGGGACAAATTTGACCAATTTTGACCAAATTTCGATCTTTTCCGACCCTAAGTGGAACTGAAATGTGATTTTCTGACTTTTCCGACCCTTAGCGGGACTTTTGAAGTCCAAAAAGGTACCCTAAAAGGCGGCACATACCGTACCCTCCATTTGCCTAAATACACCCCCACCGGGATTTTAAGACTTCGTGGACTCAAAAACAGCCAATTTCTTAGGAAAATCGACAAAAATACATGAAAAATGGTGAAAATAAGAACATGTTAAGAACATTTTTAGGCTTGAAACTCAAAATGTTAAAAAAAGAATTTGGGATGTTCGTGTATTTAGACCCAGGCCAAGAGAATACATTCTTCATCATCGCTCACTCCATAGCCATTAGTCAGATTTTTGCAAAATTTGCAGAATTTTCTATGGTCCATTAAATATCTGAATGGGGAAGACTTACCTGATATATCTTTATTGAAATAAAACGAGCTCAACCCATTTCATTCGGAGAGAGGTCTTTAGACAAATAACCTACTGTGGAAAATTTACCAATTCACAATAAATTGTTTACGTTAATCACGTTCCCCAAAATCACGTTTTCAAAAAACAAACATATTTTCACTTTAGGTAAATGTCAAATTTCTGACAGTTCACTCTGAATTGAGATAAATTCAAAAGTGAATATTTCCAAAGTTATGTATTGAATTATTGTTATTCAGAACTAAATATTCATGTATTTTATTTAGAAAATCAACTACTTTTGGTAGTTTCAAATGTTCGTGATTCTTTTTTTTACAATAATTCTTTAATAAATCATAAATTTAGAATGGGCCCAATAAATAAGGCATTCATTGTTCCCATAGCAGTGATTTTCTCCTGCTAAATTCTGCGGTTCTAAACATTCACACCCAAATTAACCACAAATTCAATATTTAGTTTATTGACAATCTTCTTTTTGCTACTAATTATCTATGAGGAATAAATAAATTTGAATTATCAATTTAGAATTCTGCACTAAAAAATTGTGAATTAACAATTTAAAATTCTGCAAGAAAAAATGACTCATCTACTGTCCATGTAATTGTTTGACCCAAAATGACGTAAATTTCGAAACCAATTTTGTTGTTCTACAGGCTTGAGGACACGAGAAGTTTTTTTCGCTTTGGTGCAATGCAACATGCTCCATCCCACCAACCTGAAATACTTTCTCGTGTCTCTATCCCATATTTCTTATAATAAAATTTGTGCTTCTCTCACTTTTGTCCCTGAGACAAAAAAAGAAACCATGAGTTGTGTTGGTGGGATGAAGCATGTTGCATTGTTGCATTGTACCAACGCGAAAAAAACTTCTCGTGTGTTATTCCCAAGCCTAAGGGTTTGACCCAAAATTACGTAAATTTCGAAACCAATTTTGTTGTTCTAAGGGTTGCGACTTTTAAACATAAACACATGTTTTTTTATAAGCATTGCACTTATAAGCATATCTAGGCTCAGATATGGGATAAAGCATATACTAAGCATTACCTTGAGCCTACGAAAAATGTATTTTGGCTATTTTTTGCTGGAATTTCCCTAAAAATTTGTTTTAACCATCCTTATAAGCATCTTTTAGCCTTGTCAAGCCCTCGACCTAAGCATCTCTGAGCCTGTTTTCAAATTTTTGTAAGCTTATAAAACCCATGTACCAAAAGGGTACTGAAAGTTTTGGCTTTTCAAGAAAAAAAATTGAATATGGGGGGGGGGGTAGAAGATATAACATTTTTTGGAAATTTACACCTTGGACTTTTGCCCCCCCCCCGGACAGCAAAATTACCCTCAAACACATTAAAATTACACTCAAACGGAGCAAACAAACAGAGTTTCGTAGATTTTTCACTACCCCCGGACACTATATCCTCTACCCCCATGTACGAACATTTTCTAACAATTTCTAGAAGAGCCCCTTCTACCTTAAATTTCCAGGGCTTACCAAAGGGAGGGCCATCCTTACTCCAGATTCGAAAATTGATTCGGAATAGCTTAATCATGCTCAAAATATTTTTGTCAAAATTTAAACATTGTAATAAAAATTCATTTAATCAGAAGCTTGAAAAAGATTGGTGGAATAAATTCAAATTTGAATTTAAATGTTTCTAAAAAGACATTTCTTTTAGTTAGATAAAAGTTTGACCCCACTTTGACCTAGGAAAATTCCTGAATTTCTGAACAATATGGCTAACGTCTCTTTTAATATTTTATAAATATTTTAAAACATATGAATCAATGAAATTTTTTTTTGCTACGGTGATACTTCCTACTGTTATACTTCCTACTGTTTTGAGCGATTTTTTATTGAGACTCACGTGATCAAATTCAATTAAAAATACTCAAGTCACAATTGTTCTTATATTCATCCTAATTAAACTACGGTTTTTTCGGTATATTAACCTCGCGTTTTTGTGATTTTGACTTTGACTTTTACTGACAACCAGAATTCTCAAATCTAAGTTTTGGCGGTAGGCTTGAAATTTTCTGATACCAAATCTTGAAACAAGCTTCACACATACCAAAATAAATGGATATGATTTAGGTCAAACCTGGAAGTATTGGAAAAGCAAGCTGACACTCTAGTTTTTCAAATTCATCATATAAAATATCTATTCACGTTTTAAATATGGTTTTTAAGAACTACTACTAAAAATACAAAAAAGAGAATACAAAAATGACTATGATCATTCTACTAAAGTCTAAGGGTAAAAAAGTTATTCTTTTTTATTCGAAAGTTTATCGATTGTTTTATCGAACTTGGACTTGATATTTCGATCGGAAACCCATGTCACTGAATTTATCCATGAACGCTTGTCTCTCGGCATCTGAATAGCCATCCAGATCTTTCAATTTTCCACTGATCATCAAATCATAGATTCCTTTAGGAAGTGAGGCCAAGGTTTCAACGTAAGTGCGTCCACGTTTGTCTTGGTTGAGCCCGAACAATGTGCTATCTCCACGCACAATTGTGTAATGAAGATGTTTCTCGATACCTCTTAATGTAGGAGCGTATTGTACGATCTTTGTGTGTACTTTCGCATTCGGGCTAAGTTGAACGATAGTTGGTCGTCCAGGCTTCTGTCGTAAACTCCGACGTTTTCTGTACGAATATTGTCCGTAAGTATCCAAATATCCGTTGCCGTAAGATCCGTCATAGTAACCACCTTGTTGTGCTTGGTAACGGTAATCGTAGCTTAAACCAGCTGATTGGCTTGTATCAACGGCACCGATGGGCCCAAGACGTGCTTGGTCGGATTCGGAGCCAGCAAGAGCGACCCCATCTTCAGGAATGTCGGAAGTATCGCATTGTTGGCACATCATACCATAGGTCGCAACGCATTCCCTGTACGAAAAGAAAAGGAAAGTTTGAGTGGATTAATATAGTGAATAGGGAAACCTAAAATTCTCGTGTGGACTAAATTTTGAATTGGCTTTATTTCACTTAAGGGCTCTGACCATAGTCCAAAAATTGATTTTGGTATTTGAACATAAAAGTTATATTTCAGGTTCCTTAACACTTTTAACGAAGACTTGTCTTTATAAATTGCTTTTTAATCGAATCCCTTAAGAGTAATTAAGAATTTAATTGCAAAAATGACGTTATGAACTTTAAAAAGATGTTAATAATATGTTGCATCACCCTCTTTTACAAGAAGTGCTTAGTTTTAATGGGTAATTAATTTTTTTGTTTCAAAATTTCTTTACGCTGTCCGCAAAGAATTGAACTATTTTAAATTTTGCGGAAAAATTTTCTGAAAAGATGTGTCAAAAGTTATGACTGTTTTTTTAAACAAAATCCAGATGAAAAATTGATGAAAAAGCACTATTTTGAAGATTTCGAGACAAAGAAGTATTTACAAAAATTTTCCGCAAAAATTTTTATTGTTCGGTAAAAGATACACCATCTACTGCGAAAATTTTTTCAAAATGTTTTTTCTTCGCCGAAACTAAGCTCTTCAAAGTTGAAATACTCTTCCTAGCAAAAGTCTTCATTTTCTTTTTCATCAAATTTTTTCAATGCAATTTTTGAATTTTCAGATTCAGGAATAGTTTGTCTAACAGAAAATGTATGCCATACATGCCATAGTTTTGTTGGTTACATCTGTCAGAAAACACATTTTAAACACGGCAATTATGAAAGATTCACTATGGTCAGAGCCCTTAATTGCTTTCTTTTCTCGTCGCTTTGTCCAGAATACGGATTTTGAACTTTTTGATTAGACTTATTTTCTCGAAAATTGCAAATATTTAATTAATTAAACCATAAATTTAATCCACTTAATATCAAACCTACATTGTCTGTTAAAATGTTGAGTTTTTACAAGCTCGTCTCAGCGTGTCATTCTTATTACTTCAAATGGCCAATTATTAAAGTATCTTATAAAAGCTCTGTCTCATCTGGAAATTTGTTTTCGCCCTTCAAAAAGCAAAGAAAGAGGTTCATTCTTATTGTAACTTTCAGTCAACGCAGAAAACTCAGAAAATGGATGCGTAATGGTGGATGATAAACATACCCTCCAGCAGAAGCTCGGTATCCTTGAGGACATCCACATCCGAATCCGCCATTATAGTTTGAGCAACCATAGTTACAAGGATTCTGTTGACATTCGTTCACATCTACCAAGAAAAAGAAGAATGAAAAATTCATTAAAAAAAAAAAAAGAAGAAGATTTTGTAACAAGAATATGGAGCACTCTTTCAATGGTTGTTCGACTTGTATGGAGGAAATATTTCAATAAAAGGGCTAGTCATCGGTCTGTTTGATCAACACGAATCGTAATCCTTATCTTTTGAAGACTGAGATTAAAATTTTTACTTGTTCCAATCTATCGAGCGTCACAACAGGTAAAAGAAAAGAAATCTTCCTTATTACACGAATATTATTAGTCATTCTATTAACACGAAGTGAAAAATTTCGTGTTAATAAAAGCCCCCTTAATTAAAATCAGCCGTGGTGTCCTTGAAAAAGCAAATAAAATTCGTGTTATTTTTTTGCGTGTTAATTTCAAGGCCGTTGAATACTTGTCTAGTAATATTCGTGTAATAAGGTATGTAGAAAATAAATGTGTTTTTAAAATAATATAATGCTGGCATGGCTTATTGATTGATAAACCCATGTAGCATTAATTAATAGCTTGTTCAAAACGATTCCATACCTTGACAGCCTTGTCCATAACCACCATAATTGTAGCCTCCTTGACACTGGCATTCGTAACCACCGAGCGTGTTGACGCACGAAGTTCCTCCGCAAGCGTTCTGTTGACATTCGTTGATATCTGTGATGAAAAAAGTAGGGTTTTAGCATAAGAGATCGAGTCATTGGATACACGTTTTTTTTTTATAAGGAACTCGTTTATAAGGAACTCGAGGCTGAAAATGGTTCAAAAAATAGGGAATTGTTAAGGAACTGCTCAGGCTGAGAGTAAGTGGATTTGAAAATAATGTACCTTATTGGGACTAATTTGACCAAATTTTGATCTTTCAAGGGGCAAAAAGTTCAAAATTTCCTATGTATTAAGGAACTCGATAAGGAACTTTGAGACTGAAATTCTCTGTAAAAATAAGGAACTCCAGGCTCAGAGCAAAGTTAAGGTTCCTTATAAAAAAAAACGTGTATCTATAAGGTTAGATACTTCTTTAGTACTAACTGCACTTCAACATATAAGAGTTATTATCCGGTATTTAATACATTGATCTAGGATCATTCATCTAGGACTTTTAAGACAGACTTTGATTGTTTTCACAGGGCCCACGACCAGCTGGCTAAGCCTTAGACAACTTGATTATCATTCCCATCCCCGTTCCAGTTAAACTCGATGATGTCTGTGAAAAGCACTATTCTTGTGTAATAAAGCATTCCAAAGGTTTATAAATTGCAACGCTCAGCGAAACATTCTTCATAGTGACCAAAATCAAATCAAAGAACAATTTTTTGCTTTTTTGCTGGCATGGCTTAAAGAAACAAACTTCGAAACAAACTAAAAAGAGCCTTGCTTCCTTCAACAAGCATTCAAATGACTCACCGTAACATTGGATCTGTCCGTAGACATTGATCGGGTAAGTACCCTGTGGACAACCACACAGTCCTTGGTATTGACAATTGTCGGTGGTTCCTGTTCCTGTATTTTCTTCCTCGATATCTATTGGTGAAGATGAAATCAAAATAACGTTTTCTTGGTTTTGAAATAGGCTATTTCACAGTCGCAAAGCGTAATGGGTAACCAGGATCAATGCGCGCTAATGACGACTTACTATTGGTCCAATCTTTTGAAAACTTTTTGAAGATTTTTGCATCAAACCAACGGAAAACCGTTGCGCAATCAGTCCTGATTACCCATGATCCATTTCGACTGTGAAATGGCCTATATGAAAGTGATATTTGATACTACATCGCGGACCCATTAGCTGAATAATCGTAAGTGACGTAAAGCCAGTCAATACGTCACTTTCAACCAATCAAATGTTGGGTGTAAGATGTAATGTCAGAAGACATTGCAATGGTGCATATCATGAATATGAAGCATGAGTGCAGAACTGATTGCGTTCTAATAATTACTTCCCCTTGGTTGGTTGAGATGAAATATCTCCAAAATGTTTGACGTCAGCGTTCCTATTGATAGTGAAGAATAAATGACCTACGAGGAAGATAGTAGAATATTAAAACTTACAAGTACATCCACCAGTAGTTGAATTGAATTTGTAACCACGCCCACATGTGCATTCGTATCCTCCTTGTGTGTTCTTACATGTTCCCAATGCACATATGGTAGAATCCGTTGTACATTCGTCAATGTCTGAAAAGTGAAGAAATACCAGAACTTTAGATCTAGTCATATCTAGTCTTTTTATTGCTTTTCTTGTTTGACCAAATAAAAATATAGAAGTAAGTATGGAAAACTATTTCTTTCGTCTTGATTAACCAGACTAAAATGATAGAAGTTAGTATAGAAAGCTTTTTCGTTCGTCTTGATTAGCCAGACTGAAATGATAGATGTTAGTATAGAAAACATTTTGCATTCGTCTTGATTAGCCAGACTGAAATGATAGAAGTTAGTATAGAAAACGTACCGATACATCTTCCATCCATGATCTTTCGATAACCTTGTGGACAGACACATTCATAAGATCCATCTGTGTTTTTACATTCGTGAGGACAATCGTGATTTCCTGTCGCACATTCATCTTCATCTAAAAAAGGAACAAAAGTATAATTTTCTATTGGGGAAGATATTTAGTCCAATTTTTTTCAGTGAGAAGAAGGTGTATGATATATAAGATTCAATACTGCACGATAACTTACCAACACACTGTGTTTTGGCTTCATTGATAAGATATCCCTTGGGACATGGACATTCATATGAACCGTCTGTGTTGCGGCATTCGTGGGGACAGGCGTGACTTTGTTCCGCACACTCATCAATGTCTGGAAGAATGAATCAAATATTTCAGTGCTAATGTAAACAAAAACACGAGAGTTTGATTATATAAAATCAATTCTTCAGAGAGGCTTTCTTTCACCAATAGGTAACAAATTATGATGAAGAAGATGGAAGGTTATTATTATTTCTTTTTCCCGACATGTTTCGTACTTCTCCAGTGAATTAGTAGGGGGAAATTTGTTCGTTTTTTTTAGGTCGCTCGACTTTTTTAGTCAAAGCACTTGTTATACATTTTTGGAAAGCTAAGGGGTAGGGGAATCAAAATAACTTGGGTGCCAATTTTTTTTCGGACACTTTGGTGTGATTTTCGGACAAATACGACACTCTCAGGTAAAAATTAATGAAAATTTTAGCTTGAGAAAACGTAGACCTGTTGTATATTTTTGGAAAGCTCTCAAAAATTTAAGATTAGTGATATATTGCGAGTATAGGTGATTTCTTTACCTAACTCGAGATATTAATCCTTAAAAACAGTGTTTTTCAGTGTTTTTCAGCCAGAAACAGCTGTTTTGTCCAGTTTATGTGCTTTCGGAAGCTCAATATCTCGAGTTAGGTACTGAAATCACCTATAACTGTTTGGAAATATTCTCGACCACCCAGAAAAAATTAACAATATATTGTATGGAAACTCCATACTCATCTTCTCGGTAAACCAGACAAAATTAACAATATTTTGTATGGAAACTTACCAACACATTGTTTACCATCCATGGACAATTTATAACCGTCATTACACATACAACGGAAGCCATCATCAACATCCATACATTTACCGTTCTTACAGATACCGTCAACGATGTCACACTCGTTGATCTTGGTCACTAAGAAGAAGGAGGAATTCAAATTGACGAAACTTTAGATTAAAATCTACGTTGAGAAAGTATTGACCTACAAGGAAAAAAGCCCGTCCAACCAAACCAAGAGAATCATGAGCATATCTTAAAACCCGTAAAAAACGTAATCTAAGCAATATCTAACCTTTTTGGACCCTGGCCTTAATGTATCTCTGGCCAAAAAATACCGCTTATAAGGTCCGGTGTAAAAAAGGACCATTAAGATAATATTCCAGTCATTCAAATTTAGAATTTAGTATAAAAAAGGACAAGAATTCTTACTATTTCTGCCACCGCACAAGCTCAATTCGGCAGCGGAACCTTTGACTGGGCAAGCGGCGCAGTTGGGTCCCCATGCCTTGCCACCGCCAGTACAACAGCATTCTGGTTGTGTGACCTTCTCCATTCTCTTCAAAGAGCCTTGACAAACATCATCGATAACGGTGGCAAAACATAAGCCCATTCCTTTGTCTAGATTAGATGGAAAAACAAGAAAATTATCAATTAAAAAGTTTGATCTTCAGTTATTTGGTCCCGTTTAAGAGATTTTGACTATCATAAATAGTGCATTTTCAGTGATAATGCAAATCAGCTAAAGAAAACTTAAGAGGAAAAAGAAGAGGAAACATTTTAAATAAGGTAAAAATACTGGCGAATATACTTTCTAAAAGAAAGTCATAAAAGCGTGGCTTTTTAACTGATTCGATTGAATTATGAGGTGCTCTTAGCTTAATTCTTATTATTTAAGGGGCATACGTGCCGAACATGATCTTTTACGGACCGCATTATGGTGATTCCTTGTTATATTAAGAGCACCGATACTCACCAATTAATTATCTGAAATTATTTTTTGTAGTATGTATAGCCCTTAAAGAGTTATGCAAATTAGTTACCTTCACAGAAGAGTTCATTTCGACTTCTCATGAATGGAGGATCACAATCGCATCGATAGCTTCCGTCCACATTTTCACATCGTCCTCCTGGTCGACACAAGTTTGCGTCTTCCGCGCACTCGTTACGATCTAATTTAGAAACAAAATATAAGAATATCAATATTGAGACAAGCTGTATTGTTTCTAGAGAGTCTGATTCTGACTACTTTAATCGGATTAAATTTTACGAGATTAAATTTAAAAAATCGCGACATTTCTGGATTTAATTTCGCGAGTCAGGGCAACGGATTAGAATAGGTGGATTAACTTCTCTCGTTGCTCCCAAGAGAGATCCATTGTCTTCTCATTGTTACAAGAAAAATCTGTAAATGACTCTGCGCACTCCTCGTTTAGTTTTTTCATTGTTTTTATAAGAACAATTTTCCAATTTATACAGTTTCGAAAACGAATTTGTCCTATGATTCGATCAATTTTGATGATTTTGCAAATATTTTAAATCCTGCACTTAAGTTTTAGCATCAACAAACGCTAGACCAGTTTTAATGTAAATTTTTAATCTTTTGTCAATGGCAATCTTCAGATAAGTGAAAATTAACGTATGGTCTATAACTAAGAAACTATCGATGGGTCACGAATGGGTTGCATACTGGTGAAAGAAGACTGTATTTAGAATTAGGAAAATAAATTTCAAATTATTTGGCTAATTTCTGCATTGGATAGAAAGGGCTAAAAAAGTGCATTTTCTTATTTAAAATGTACCACGTGATACGTAATGACCAATGAAAATGTTGAAAGTAATGATTTTTTACAACTTTTTACAACTTATCAAGTTTTAATTGCTAGCAAACTCGTAAAAAAGTTTGATAACCTAACGAGGAGTGTTTTCTATGAGTTCTTAATCCACCTATTCTAATCCGTTGGTCAGGGTTTTGAAAAATCTGGCCTGGATTTCGCGAATAAGCCTGAAAACAGCTGAAGAATAGCCATTTTTTGCCATAAATGAAGACTTTGGACTGGTTTCTCCGCCGAAAATGTGATTTTAAAAATTTTGTGGTGGATTTAATTTCGCGAGTCAGGAATCTCACGCGTTTTCGCGAGTTTTAATTTCGCGAAAATGGCAAAAATTTGCGAAATCGCGAAATTTAATCTCGCGAAAGTTAATCCGATTAAAGTAAGCATTGCTTTCTGATGAATTTAGATGGCATTGTTTTTCAAAAAGCTGCAAGTGGCCTCCAGGCTATCTCGCTCCAAAATATTTTACCCATATTCCCTTTTAAGAAAAAAAGAGATTATCCAATGTATAATATCAAAATTTTATGTACGGTGGACCAAATTTATTACAATATTATGAAGTTCAAAAACAAATAAAACAGATTCTTTGATGTTCTGTAAATTGTCCACCTACCGACACATCGGTCATTGCCAACTCTGATGAAACCATCGTGACACAAACACATGTGCGTTCCAACTAAGTTTTTACATTTTTGTTGACATCGGTTGTTTCCTGTCGCACATTCGTCGATATCCTCACAATGTCGTCCGTCAGCTCCAACTTTGAAACCTGGTGTGTGTGAAATTGAAATTTGAATTTAAAGATTACAACACTAATAGAGGCTTTGGTTCCTGTACATAATATAAAATATTATAAAAATCTGATTCAGGGCAAAACATCAATTCATTCATTCATTCATTCATTCATTTTCTCGACCATATGCTGTAAATATTATAAGATAAATCTTGATTTAACTTCTGCTGACCTCACATGGTGTTATTTTTTCTTCAAAAAATAAAAGTTATCCATATCTTTAAAGAAAAATAAAATTACCTTTAGGACAGATGCACATGAAGGATCCCACCAAATTTTTACATTGGAAAGCACACAAATCGTCTTGTTCAGCACATTCATCAATGTCTAGGAAAATGAGAGAGTTTTGGGAAATGTTAGGTTTCATATATCCGTGCACTAGACCAGAAACCGGTCTATCGCTTCACTGCGGAAATTTCGAAACACTCAATTCTTTGTTCATTTTCTCTTTTGGATGTTGCAAGAGAAAAAAAAGAAAAAGGTTAGCCAAAGTTTTTATGCTAAAACGAACGAGTATTCCATAAAATGGGGTCTAAAAGTTTAGCCATTTCTTTTTGAGAAATGGGTTAAACTTTCAAACATATTACTATCTGGTGTGATTGGACCCTTTATTCAAACCATTTGGTTCTTTGATTGCGAAAAAGATACATAAAATTTAAGTTTTTCTTTCTACAATTACCAGACTACAGATCGATGATTATATGATTGTGGAGAGTAATCTCAAGAAAATTGTTATTACCTTCACAGACAGGTGAATTTTTAGCGTTTCTAAATCCTTCCAAACACGTGCATTCATACGATCCATCAGTGTTGGTGCATTCACCGTTTCCACAAGCATTCTCCAAGTCACATTCATTGATGTCTAAAATGAATTTGAAATATATAAGAATGCCATAGGGAATTTCCCTTCAGTCCGCATTGTTTGAGATGCTGGCTAAATCGAAGGTAATTTTGGAAGTTTTACCATTTTCCAGGGGGGTATACACATTTTCAATAATTTTTTTGACTTGAAAACGTTCGTCCATCCCCTATATGGTTTTTTAATGGAACAACCCTTCTTCACATCTTCACAAAGGAATATGTCACCACTTTGAGTGTAGATAATAATCAGATAGTTCAACAATGTAAATGTAGACTTACCGACGCAACGTAAGGGGTTACTTGGATCTTTCTTATAGCCCTTGTTACATATACATGCAAAACTTCCATTTGTATTTGAGCATTGTGCATTAACACAATGGCCGAGATTTAATGTACATTCATCAATATCTAGAAAATGAAATAAAAACATTGTATACATTGGTCAAAGCAATGTTTCATCCTCAGACGAAAATTAGGCAATTTTGTTGGATTTCAGGACGAAAAAGCCTCTTTTTGTACCTCGCTCAGAAATCCGTCTGAGACGGAAGAACTTTGCACCTATATTGTATATTTCATATCCGTTTTCCTGACAATGTTTAATGCGCATTTAAAGAAATATCAAAAGAGTACAGTTATGTCTCTAATATGGGGGCTAGGCACCTAACCAACATATTCCTTATGTCAGAAATAATCCTAAGTTATTTGTCTGATATAGCTGCTAGAAGACTCACAGATTTATCAAGAAATTGGGACTGGATTTAGTAGAAATTTTCTTGTCGTCTCCCCAGATATATACTCAAAAACCCTTCCTGTTCCAATAGTTAATGGGCATTTCCAGAAAATGTTCGTACATGGGGGGGGGGTTGGAGGATATAGTGTCCGGGGGGTAGTGAAAAGTCTACAAAATTTGCCCTGTCCTGCGGGTAAATTTCTAAAAAATGTTCCACCCTCCCAATCCTCCACCCTCCATATTCAAATTTTTTCTGGAAAAGCCCAATACCAAATACCAATACCAAATTTATTTTTAGTTATTTTTTAAGATTTAATAAGATACGTTAAAATAAAATACCTGTTCCATCTTTGGTTAAACCAACTCCTTTAGGACAGATATGGTCGAACTCTTCCGTATTTTTATCCGGACACAACTCACAACCGGGGAATCCCCATCCGGCACCCATTGAACAACAACAATCAGCTCTTGAGATATTCATTTGATTGGTAAATTGACATTGTCCTTCGAATTCGGTCGCGTAACAATATCCTTGTCGTAAATCTAAAGGAGAAATGAGAAGAATCTTTTGAAACGCAGTAAAACGTAAATCTCGTGATCCAAGCCACGATAAACTTCCAATATTAGGGACGAGGAAGGTAGAAAATCGAAAAAAATCTTACCATCATTCCCATATTTTCATTCCTTGAAAAACTTTGAATTCTTCAGAAAATTTCGAAATTTGAAGACCTTCGAATTCCATGAAACTTTTTTTGAATTATACATTTTCACAAATCGTCTTTTGACTTTTCCGATGTTTTCATTTGATTTGAGAGTTTCTATGGAACTTCCACTCATTGAATTTTTTTCGCATTTTTTTTTGTCCGGAATTAAAGGTTTTCCATCTTCAGGAATCTATCTAATCAGATCTGAGAAGGTTTGGTCAAATAAGAGTTTTCTTAAGCACCTGGTGGGTGTGGTGATTTACACTCGTTCACTCTACCGGGTGGTCCAAAAAAAGTTTTCACACGTTCCCAATTTTGACGTGGACCGCTTTAATCATGTTGTCGACTATTACCATTAGTA
The DNA here is from genome assembly GCF_902728285.1 of Clytia hemisphaerica. Lineage (NCBI taxonomy): Eukaryota > Metazoa > Cnidaria > Hydrozoa > Leptothecata > Clytiidae > Clytia > Clytia hemisphaerica. Next base: position 856,196 of record NW_027104101.1, on the reverse strand, counting down.
TTGAGAGTTTGAAAAGCGGACTGGGCAAAATAAGAGATTTCCAATCCTGATATTTCCATATACATTTGTAAATATGAAAATATGATATTTCCAAAGTTTATGATCAGGAGTGAAACATCATATTTCAAGATATTTCCAAATTTTGGGAGTATGACTCACCGATGCATTCTTGACGGTTAACACCGGCAGCGTGACCTTGTGAACAGTTACAGAAGAAAGAGCCAGCTGTGTTGATACAAACACCTCCGAAACATTTCGTCTTGCCCGTTGAACATTCATCAATATCTAAAAGTTGCAAATAAATTTGTAAGCAAATTTCACAATATACGGTACAACTTCACCATGTATACATACATCCCAGCTGGCACACACGTTCATCTAACGTTAGATAAACGTTGAAACAACGTTGTGTGCCAGTTGGGTACGGTACATGTACCGTGTATCAGGGGTATGTTCATGTTTGGAAGTCAAAAGGAATATCTCAGCTTAAAAACCCATTTGCCTGTTTTTGTGGATTACACCCAAGCGAGAGGTTGATCATCAATTCAGTTCTTTGCAGGTAAAGTGAATCTTGAATCAATTGAAAAGTAGGAGCTACTAAGTCCAAAACCAATTAATCGTCCCGACTTGTGGAAATTTTTTTACTTCCCCTCGATTTCCATATAACTCGTTATAGCCTTCAGTGCTAGAGCTATTTCCCGTCCCCTGCTTTATGGGATAAAATTGTAAGTTCTATAATGAGAATCCTATAATTTTGGGCCAATTAGGTATGAAAACATATTATTGTAGAAAATATTAACCTCTACAAATGTTATCAGCTTCCAGTTGGAATCCATCATCACAAGTACAGACAGCAGAACCAATTGTGTTTCTACATGTTCCAAAAACTCCACAGAAAGTGCTTGGGTCTTCACATTCATCAATATCTGAAAGGGAACGTGCAAATAAAAATTGGTTTTGCGAAATTCTATACACTCATTAGGCATTCATTTAACCCTTTCCGGACTAGAGAAAGGCACCTTTTGAAAAAAAAAATTAAAATATTTCGATAGACGGCAGCTGAACAAGCTCTTGGCGGGATGGCCTAGAACTAGATTGCTTTTAAGTTTAGTCACTGGCATGGGCTATCCCGTGGCCCGTAAACTTATTTTTGACTCTTTTGTGTTAAACTTGTTGGGACAAAGTCATGTCAAGTTGACTCTAAAGAAATTATGTCCTTGAATCGGCAAAAAGACGAGCGAATTTTCCTTACCAAGACATCCACGTTTGTTGGCAGTTTGTTTGAATCCTTGGTCACACGAGCATTCATAACTTCCTTCAGTGTTGGTACAAGATCCATGTTCACACACAGTTGCGTATAATTCACATTCGTTCTTATCTTTTGAGGAAAACAGAAAATAGGTTATTTTTAAAGCGCAGATCCTGATCTTTTGGTTTTCTTAAAAAATGATTCATGACCAACAGTTTTTAAGCCTATTTACAGGATAGTTCCTAAGGGATAAGTAGGGTGCACGCATCCCCTCTGATCAGTGTTCAAACTTCTTCCGTCTCAGACAGATTTCCGTGTAAATAAAGAGGTATTCTCGTCTCAAAATTCTGTACATTTCGCCGAAATGTCAAGATAATGTGCTAAATTGCTATGTAAAATTCGTTTTCCGTCTCAGAAAAAAATCTTGGTTTGACCACTGTTTGATATTGGGGATGCTCATCGTGTATAAAATTCCCGTCCGAGAGTTACCCCAAATATCAGAGGGGATGCGTGCAGCCTAAAGGATAAGGGGGGGAGGGGTGATTACCAGGAGTGATTTTACCAGGGGTCGAGACCTGCAAAGTCTGCTGAGTAATGCCGTATGTGCTATCTAATATCATTGCCGCCTTTAGTTTAACCTTACTCGCGAGTCTTGGTTCTAATATATCATTATCGTGATAGATTACAGAACAAATTCTTACCAACGCATTTTCCCAAAGCATCTTTGTGATACCCTGGTAAACATTCGCACGTGTAACTTCCGATGGTGTTTTCACAGACTGCATTTTCACAGGCCATCGGGTTCATACATTCGTCCATATCTATGGATATGAAATAATATTTAAGAGATAAAAAAGGAGTGAGTTGACCAAGTTGACCAAGTTTTTTTTTCCGGCCGAAAATGCCGGAAATATTCCGGAAATCGATGACCATTATCTATAAAACGTCAATCCGAATTCCAATACTAATGGACTTAAAACTGCCAATGATAGTTATCTTATCCAAAGGGTGCACGTGGATCGCGGTCGTGGTTCTTCCTAGACCTCTACGCAGTATCAAGTAGAACTAGAGTGACATAGATTTACAGTTGACGCTTCTGATCTGACGTTCTACCATTCGATACCTTAATTTGGTCTAATGTCAAGATCCTTCAACTAATTTCGACACCCCTTTTCAGAGATAGGAAAGATAGAAAAATCGGAATCACTTCCGACCTTCCTATTACTCCCAGCTCTAAAGATGGTAATTAGAAGAGGGATGTCGACATTAGACCAACTTACGATACACTCCCTTATTCAATGAAAAATCAAAATTTCCTTTGAAAATCGACTTAAAAAACGTCAACTATAAAGAAATTTTTTAAAATTTATAAAAAATCATGTTCATTTAATGTATGTTCGTGTGATAAACGATTCAACCAGAAAAAATAATTCAAAAGTATGTACAAACCTTCACAAGATTTTCCGTCCATAGTTTTCATGAAACCAGCATTACATTCGCACATGAAACCAAGACCGTCCACTTTGTTTGTACATTGACCGTTCTCACAGTAGCCTATAGAAATGAATGTTGGTTGTTATACATGTTTGACTCTTGTTGGAATATGATGTCCAAACCCGGTTGAGTACTTAGGCAAAACAGGTGACGAGTATGTCCAAGTCACGATGGTACAAATTTGTAGGTTAATCGCTCAGAGGGTCCCAAAATCATTAAAATCGAAAGTTTCCCTCTCAATAAGGGTAACGAGTTTTGAAAATTTTGACCAATTTTGACCACAACGTTTTCTACAAGCTAACCCTAAAGTATAATCTCCCGTTGCTCCAAAAAAATTGCTATTGTAACTGTTGAAACATATGCATTTAATTGCAAGCATAAAAATGTGATTACCTGGAGTTTTGCACTCATCCAAATCGACACAGTTGACATTTGATTCATCTAGCCTCATTCCGTCAGGACATTCACAGAAGAAGAATCCAGGCTTGTTGATACATGTTCCTTTCTTGCACGGATTATCAGCACACTCGTTGATGTCTAAGAGTGTTGAAAGTGAGGTGGAAATCAATATTTTGGACAAGGACAGATTTCCCTTGGGTTGCTTAAATTTCTGGTGGATTAATTTTAACGAATTTCGCAAAGTTTTATTCTCATAATGGTAATTCAAGAAATTAGGTAAAAGATACATCGAAACAGAATTTTTCCACGTCGAAATTGATCCGCCTATTAAAAAATAACGATGTACCTCGAATATAATATAATGTAAATATAATGTAAATTATAATGTAAATATAATGTAAATATAATGTAAGTATAATATGATGTAAAAATTATGTCCCAACCAAAGAAACTAAGCATGGTGACCCATGTTTAATATGAATCTTAATATGAATGGAGCCTTACCAACACAAGTAGTAGCCATGTTGACGACAGCTTCTTTATAGCCCTGTTCACACTTGCATTTGTATTTGGAACCTTCCAAACTGACACATTTTCCTTTTCCGCAAGGGTTTGTTGGCATCAAGTCACAGAAACCAAATCCTGAAAAAACAGAGTGTTATTATGAATCTCTAGTATCACTTTCACTCGAATAAGTTTCCCATTCCTTCAGTTAAAAATGCCTTTAAAAATCAGTCTCTCTAACACGAAATTTTCATAACTCGAGCCGGTTTGTGCTCCCTGTGCGTGTTCGAGAAAGACTCCCAGTGCAGTAGGATAAGATGTGTCAGGGAAAAAACGAGATGATAGCATTCTAAAATATAAGGTTAAAAAAAAATCTTTATTGTGACAACTATTATATCTTACATCTCGCTACCCTGCATTTTGAAGAAATCGTTTATCAGACTCCGCGGTATCTACTTTCAGGTGTCTAATAAACGTACATGTGTGCATTTTATTAATTTTGACTAAAATTTTCCTATAATTTCAAGTGCTACTTGTGTTTCTGAGGCATTTGATCTCTGACTAAGGAGGTTTTTATCTATTTGTCAAATGAAAGCAAAATACCCATTATTTACCCCTAGTAAGTAAGTCTGCGATCGCAGTCGGAGGCGACCCGAAGGCTCCTCTTTCGATAGCTATCTACCCGAAGGTAGGGGAGGGCGCCATATTTTCTCCCTGGATTGCTCCACTTACCCTTGATCCTTCCCTTAATTGCTAAGCATCAAGCAGAGAGGCATCAAGTACCATTTTGGGAATCTTTGGTATGACCCGGCTGGGAGTTAAATCCACAACCTTGCAAACCGTAGCCGGATGCTCTACCAGACTGCACTACGGTCGCTTATTTACCCCCTAACCGCAGTGAAAAGACCCTTCAATTAGATTTCTACACCTCCATTTTCAACCCTGTATGTTTTTACGTTCACCAGGAATTGTTTTTTCAGGAAAATGATCAAAGCTTTGTAGTAAACAAATTGGAATGATATATCATACCTCCTGTTTGGTTTCTAATCTTTTCATTGTTTTCGACAATCTTTTTGTTTTCTTCAATAGTTTTGTTGATTTTCTTGAGGACCGTCGTGTCGTTCGTGACTCCAACGGGGACGACTTTTTTATCATCGTTACAAACTAAAGCTCTGTAAGCGGCTGTAAAGATAACATTGAAGTATTAATTAGGTAGTAACTAAATGATCAACAGTCTTGTTTAGTCCCACTTTGCACACAACATTGTCTCGAAGTTTATCTAACATGACACATGGGTGTTATGCGAGTTAAGATTAGCGATGTTTTGACGTTGCATGTCAGCTCAGTCTACCGAAGTCTCTGAAAGTCTCTTTTTTCTCTTTTAAAGGGATAGTTTAACAGTAGATCGAAAGTGATCTGTTCGAAATATAGTCTTTAAAAAATTTCAAGGGAAAGTCACTTCAACGTTTACCACTTATTGATATTAATAGGTTAAAAGCTTACGTTCTCCCAACACAGGACAACCATTGCAATTGCCAAAGGCTCGCTCAGGACTTTCACAACAACAAGAGGCTTTGGTGATGTTACCGAGGCTACCATCTTCACACAAGCCATCAACATAACACAACTCGAATGTCGCCTTGGCTGTAAAAAGTAAAAAAACATATTAGAGGTTATTTCAGGATTGGGTTTAACATATATTCAAGGTTTTTCAGGTTTCGCTAAAATTTACGTAAGCTAGCGACACTCCGCCATTTACGGCAGACTTTGTAGAGTCGATTGCTTATGTAATCGAATGTTTTATTACGTAATGGCCAAAGTTACATAACTCACGTCAAACTGAAATTTATAAAGGAAGAACAGAGAAAACAACAGAAATTGGGTGTCTGTTATTAACAACGGTTGTAACTGTTTCTGATTGCCTTTGCAAAGTGGAGTTAGAATTTGGACAATCCAACCATGAGTTGGACATAAAAAGATATGCAGTCTTAGTCAAAAAGTTAACTCCACCATGTCTGTGAGGGTTTAAAAAGTGCGTTTTATTGACAATGCAACCTTACCTTTACATCTGTCACCCCCGGCAACTTTGACGACTTCAAAACCTTCGTTACATTCACATCTGAAACTGCCATCATCTGTATCAATACATTTTCCATTCTCACACAACACTCCTTCAGCTACTGCTTTGCAAACACTATTCGTCTCTTCAATCTTATCTGTGGTTGTTCCTGAAAATAAACATAAACCTTACTCTTAACACCGCCGAAAATATCATATTCATGATATGCACCACTGGAGAGTCTTCTGAGAATTTTCAAAATTTTCCACCCAATACGTCACTTAAACAATAGAAAAAGTGACGTATTGAGTGGAAATTTTTGAAAATTCTCAGAAGACTCTCCAGTGTTGCATATCATATTCAAAATACGTGAACTTTGTCTTTATAAAGAAACAAAAATACAGGGACACTAATATATAATACACGCTTTTTTTATAAGAACCAGCAAATTTTAGGCGAGCTTGAGATGTTCTTAAATTTCTGTTGTTACAAACATTAGAGCTATTATTTTGAGGGCCTATATCTGAGGCTAGTGTTCTTAAAAAATTGTTCTTTTAAATAAAAAAGCGTGTATACTGAGACCTGGAAAGTTTTATATGGCAAACAGCTACCCTTCTTGGTCTTTCAATTCTGTACAATCTTAAAGCAAATTTACAGCTACTAAATTTTGATCCTGAGTAGAAAAGAACATTTTTTTCAATAGTTTTGAGAGCAGCTTTTGATTTCTTTAAAGGATAATAATGAGCAAAAAACAAATGGACATTTTCAGTGGCCTTCATGAGAAACGTCGTTTACCTGGGCCAGTAGTAGGTGCAACAGTGGTTTTCAAATTTTCCTTCGCTTTTTCATTTTCCTCGACAATCTTTTTGTTTTCTTCAATAGTTTCATTGATTTTCTTGAGGACCGTCGTGTCGTTCGTGACTCCAATGGGGACGACTTTTTTATCATCGTTACAAACTAAAGCTCTGTAAGCGGCTAAAGAAAGAAGATCGAAAGTTCAGGGTAGAGTAGGAAGTGTGGAGGGGGGGGTTCATGAACACCAAAATACAAATGCGACTTTGTCAGACTGTCAGACCCGTACGCACTTATTTAATGCTTTCCTCTTCTGAACGAGGGCAAGTTTGACTTTCAGGCGATTTTAATAGAAAACATGTACATTTTACACCTTACAGCATTTACTCTCGGGTACCTAATAGCCGGGGGGTTGGAATAAGCGGGGGGGGGGGTTGGAAAAAAATCTCCAAACTTAATAAGCGGGGGGGGGGGGTTGGAATAAAAATGTCCTGTGTGGAAAATTTTTGAAAATGAGGCTAATACAGCTGAATTAGGACAAAAAGGAAACTTTCAAAAACATTTTCCCAAAAATTAATTAGCGGGGGGGACGGCTATTAAGTACCCGAGAGTAATAAAAATACGTCCTCTTCTTTAAGAATGTAGTTACACTTTTTTTGCTAACCACTCTCAAGTGAATTATATAAGTGAATAATATACTTATTACTCTGAGATGGTTCTACATGGTGAATGGTAGGAAAGAAAGTCCACACAGTCAAAGGGAATTAAAGTTTTGCAGTAGCGTAGCCAAGAGTAGCCAGTGCCTTCCCACAAACCAAATGTTTTCTTTGTCTAACAGGCTAAGCCAAGAGGGGTGCAAAATTTGTGTAGGAGAGCAGATTTTATGACACGGCAATTATTTTTTATATTATGAATAAATAATTACTGTGTCATAAAAATCTACTCTCCTACACAAATCTTGCGCCCCTCCTTTCTACGCTACTGGTTTTGAATAAACTTATCATAACAATTTTCATGTACCTTCTCCTTTGATAGGACATGGGAAGCAGTTTCCGAAAGAATATTCAGGTTGTTCGCAACAGCATGAAGATTTGGAGATGTTACCAGATGAAGACAAACAGAATTGATCCAAGTAACAGCTCTCGTATGTTGCAACGGCTGGAAGTAAAAAATAACATAGATAGCTGAAAATATTATTATACACGAAGGCTTGATATTTTTGCGTGGATAACCAAGAAATCTAAAATTTACAGAAGTCTACCTATCGATTTCACAATAGTCATGATCAATAAGTATTCATTATAAAATCAATCCTCCAAAACAAATAAAAAGTTCCATCTTAATTTGAAAGTTACCTTACATTACGATAATAGCGGATTTCTCGTTAACCTTGTCAAACCTCGGAAACCTCTAAACGTTGAAATTTAAGCAACATTTGTGAAGCGGGCAAATTTTGGTTTTACCTTTACACCTTTCACCTCCAGTTACTTTGACAACTTCAAAACCTTCGTTACATTCGCATCTGAAACTACCATCATCTGTATCAATACATTTTCCATTCTCACACAAAATTCCTTCAGCTACTGCTTTGCAAACACTATTCGTCTCTTTGATGACGACTGCAAGAAAAAAAGATCCAGAATAAAGACTACAAACATTCACAAGATAATCAGAGAAATATCCATTTATGTTTCAGTATTAAAGGTTCCAACTGTAGGACTCATTCAGCAACTGATCAGATTTTAAACGAATTGAATTTTAAGTTCCCGTACACCGGGGCCTTCCGATTCTGTCGACTGAAAAGCTAAAACAGTCGGAACCACTACATAGAAATGGCAACTATTGCCTTAACGAAAGAAACCCACCGGGTAATCGCTTCTTAATTCTACTTTCCCCATTCCCAATTAAAAACTTCCCTATTTGGAAATTTTTTCTCGATCGGGAAACAAAAATCTGCTTTGTTTACAAAATTTTATTTCACCGTTTGGGAACGATGAAAAGTTCTTGACCAAAACGGGAAACAGAAAAGTGATGAAATTTTCAATCTGGAAACAGTTTTCTTTTCGGGTTATTTTCACCTTCCCGTTCGGGAAGTATTTCCCGTTAAGGCAATAGTTGCCATTTCCATGTAGTGGTTCCGACTGCTAAAAGGTGGATTGTTGGCTTTTTTTCTTATAAGCCAACATTAAATGCTCAGTATTATGCTTTAATAAACTATGACAGAACAAGTAAACAAAGTTTTACCTGGTTTTTCAGTGGGTTTGACAACTTTTCCTTCAGTGGTTTCTCTTTCCTTCTCCTTGGGTTTTCCAATACACAAAGCATTATGGGCATCTTAAAACGAAAAGAATCGATAAATATTTAAAGGTTTTCTTTTTACATAAGTGTTTCCGTTTCATATCAGAGACATATTTCATATCAGGACAGTGTCTTGCTATTGTTATATTATGCTGATATAAACAAAGAAATGTTTTTCTTTTCCTCTTTCTGAATAATCTTGCTCCACATCCGTGTCAATTCAATGTTAAAAAGCTTGTGAATTAAAATGGACGTGTAAGCAAACGATATCACTCTTATTTAAAAAGAAAACCTTTAAATAAGTATTTTGTCGCTCTTGTGTTCAGAACATAAAAACAGATTTTCTTTTAACAATATTTCAATCTTTAGCAGATCTTTATCAAGTTTCTTTTGTCGTTCTTGTGTATTTATTAGATTACCCAGCCGAAAAATTGGGTTCAACAACGGATGCATTGTTTGAAAACTTGGAACATGTGCTTTGATAGTCGTTCAGCTGGTTTTAAACACAACAAACAATAGTAACTTAACTGTGTCACCAGTCAAAGTCAAAGAAGGGGGGTCGAAGAATAAGGACATGGGATCTCTAATGTTACATTAAATGTAAAAGTGCTGGTAATTTAATTTAAATCTATAGTAATGCTTCACACATCTACATTATCGATATTCGATCGTCTATTACAGAAATCTCCCTAAAATTCGAACTAATTCTCACGCAAAACTCATAAAAATGCTCTTTATATTTCGATTACTTCTGTAATTCGAAGAAGCAAGATTCCCTATTAGAGTTTGAAGTAGCGTCAGAAATTCAATTTCTATACCAGCTAGAACACAAAAAGGTTGTTCCAGCGTCAGATGAACGTTGAAAGAACGTTATGTGTCATTTCTATGATCGAACTTACCTTCATTTTCACGAAGTGGACATGCTTCACAACTATCACCATATTTAGCACCTTCAAAAGATGGTGAACAGCAACAGTATTTTTTGTCTGCTTCTTGCTTCAAAGCAACTGAACAGTTACCAGCCGGGTTCACTGATGGTACGTAACATTGATACTTTCGGAAATCTACAAAGAAAAGTATAATTTTTAGTTCTCACAATGGGACATTCCATTTTATATCAACACAGGGGGTGGATGAACGTTGCCAGGGCTGGAAATTTAATGGAATTGCCTAACATCTATAAAGTATGGGCTTTGAAAAAAAAAACAGTCATCGATATAAATTGCAAAGCTAAATATATCATATCTCAAAAACTAAAGAAACCTTTTGGAGGAGAAATATTAAGCAGATATTCGATTTTTCACGTTGAATACATGGTTTATCGTTCACCAATTAGCAGAAAATTAATCCGAATGAGAAAGCATTTTATAAGGAAATGTATGAAACTAACCTTTGCAGAAGTTGTTCACGTTTGTATAACCATCTTCACATTCGCAAATATGTGAGCCTTGCGTGTTCGTACATTTGCCACCTTCTCCGCATTTGTAGGGAGTGTCACACTCGTCAATATCTGAGAGATAGAATTGGACATAAAAGTAGACTGGAGTCGTTTATAATGCGTGTAATACAGTAGTATAGGCGTTATATGATAATACGATTATTGTTACGGAATTTAGTAGTTTGTATAAACTAAAGTTGTCCCCTCCATTACTTTTTGCTTTATTTCTACTCTGTATAATTAGTCGTCTAGCTTGCTAGACTAGTGATATCGGTGTAGAGTGCAGAATCAGTGTAGAAATTTTTAAGGAGAGTTTATAGAGGGGAAACTTGCACTTGTAAATGCCCCATGCATTTTAAGTTCAAAAATAGAGTTTATTTTATTTTTGTTGTTTGTTACCCAGTTAGACTTAAATCAAGCTATTTAGGAAGAACATATTCGGCTAGCGTATACGCAATTTGCATTTCAAATTCAAACGGACTCTTTCATAATGGCGGATTTCCTACTAGTTTTCCGTAACTTGACCAAGCCTGAAAATTTCAAAAAATTATAGAAAGGCATGGTCCTGGGTGGTCTCGATATCAAAAAAATCAATCTCAAGTAACTTTCAAGCAGTAAGTAACCTATAAGGTGTCTGTAGGTAAAATTTTCTTACCATTGCACTGTCTGGTGAATTTATTGTAAAAATAACCAGTAGGGCAATCACAAGACAGTCCATCTTTTCCATTGCTATCACAACGGCCACCGGTACAATAGTTTTTAAACAGTTTACAACTGTCAATCTTTTTTATCATTGTTGTGTTTTCATTGGTGACTGTACCAGGTCCTCCTGGACATAACGACTTGAATTCAGCTATTAGAGATAGAGTAAAAAAGTTTGCTTGTGTTCACTACAGATGTAATGACCATTTTCAGTAAGGCTACAATTGACTGATTTTTTAATTCAGCTACAAAACAGTTTTAAATACATAAAAATTCAAGTCGAAGGGTTAGCTAGAGTTGATGGTAGATTAGCTTTAAAAGTCTAACCTTGAGGTGATCTTTTTAATCAACCCTTCAGTTCGACTCCTGGTATTATAATATACAGGGTCAATTGTATACATAGAATTCGATGATAGAAATACCGTTATAAAGATATGCACAATAAACGCTCAAAGAAAATCTAAATACTTCTAAGCTGGCAAATTTAGCTCCGAAAACTGAAGTGAAAGGAAGATAATGACCATGAAATTTTGAGTAATGTACTTTTAGATGTTTTTTGAGATGAAGATATTTTAAATAATTAAAGTGAAGGGAATAAGATAAGGCGAAAATAAAAAAATGTAGTGTTTCCGGAAACCGGCCGGGTGAAAAATAATTTTCTGACCTGGCCGCAGACTTTGTTAGTAGTTGATACATTAGTATTCAAGGCTTAATTCATACTGTTTACAGTACATAAAAGTTATCTTCAAAGTTATATTTCAATGATCTTAAGTTATATAAAATAGCAAAAAATTAACCTTTTCCGGCCGGCCGCATGAGAGCTTTTTTCCTTCACCCGCATTCTGGAAACACTACATTTTTTTAAATTTTCGCCTAATGATATAATTTTGCTTCTACCTTGATTGTCTTCGGCTGATGGACATTTTTCACAAACACCATTTGCATTGTCTACCCAACCAGCAATACCATGGTTATCTACACAACAACACTCTTGTTTCATCACTGGCTTTTCAATCAAATCATTGCCTTCACAGTTGTTACTCAAGCAGGTACCCATTCGCATATCTTAGGAAAATAAAAAATCGAACATCTCAAGTTTTACGCATTTTCAGGTACCTTGTCAAAGGACCTGACAGTATTTGACAGCAAAGGCCTGGAAGAGAGACCTGACATCAAAGGACAGGAAAGGGAATTCGTTTGTCATGATACTCGACTGCTGGGGAGCATTCATCGGAGAAAGAATTGTATCAGTGACTTTAGGAGAATACATGCAAAATAACAAGAGGTTTTATGGACTCAAAACACCCAATTTATAAGAAAATTGCACTGAAATTACTGCCTAAAATTTGAAGTTAAGAACATTTTAAGAATATTTTTAGGCTTAAGCTCAAAAAGTTAAGAACAATTGAAGGCTGCAAAAATTCTGAATGTTCTTATAAAAGAAAGATGAATTCAATATGAATAATTTGAGTTTGAAAACCGTCTGAGATTGAGAAACTCGAGTGACTAAAGCAATAAAGTTCACTATTTTGAGACAGAAAAGAATGTCCACGGCTACGGTAAGGTCCCGAATATTAGGGAGGGTCCGAATAAATGTGTGTAAAAGGGGGTCGAATAAAAGGGAAGGGTCCGATATTGTACCTTTAAAAAACCCCCAAAATAAGGTACTCTTGTCTCCCGAATAGACGGGGGGGGGGTCCGAATAAACAGGGGGTAGGAAAATTTTCTAAATTCTAATAAGCGGGGGAGATGGAATAATAGGGGGGGGGGGGTAATATGAAGACATAATTTTTTCAACTGGTATCAATTTCAACAACAAAAAATAGATTTTAGCAAATGAACACGTAAAATAAGAACCAATACTAACAAAAAGGGAAATTTAACAAGTTCAAGGTCTATCTACACTGTGATAAAATTGTTAATTATTCGAATTTAATTAGCAGGGGGGGTCTTAATAAGAGCGGGGGGATGGATTTTTTTCTCTTAACAATTAGCGGGGGGGGCGTCTATTCGGGAGACAAGAGTACCCAGCTTGTTCGGCTGAATAATTTTTTCAAAATAAATAAACCTAATAAGGGGGTCCCAATAAGAGTTGGAGAGGGGTCCGAAAAGTTTTCGAAAATTGATAAGCGTTTATTGGGACCGTAGAGTAGCAATACATACCAATGCATCCGGTTTCGTTCATATTTGGCATGAATCCTTTGGATTTATCACACAAACATTTGTACATGCCCATCATGTTCTTACAAACACCGTTTGGACACATTCCTGTTGTTTTACACTCGTTCACATCTGTTAAACGAAGAAATAAACATCATATTAGTAATGTGGATGGTCAATGACAGGAAGTGTTTTATCGTTAAAACAGGACAAGAAAGCTTATTTTATTACACGAAATATTCTAACATTAATCCATGGTCAAACTTACCAACACACTGTTGTTTGTTTCTACTTGGTTGGAATCCATTGTCACACTCGCACATGAAACTTCCTTCCAAATTTCGACATGTTCCGTGGTCACACACGTCTTCTTCAATACACTCGTTCTTGTCTGTCAAAATATCGAAAAATAAAAAGTTTGTTTATGGGTATTTTCGAGGGCATTAAGCAAGTAAAAAGTAGCGTAGACAAGAGAAGCGCAAAATTTGTGTAGGAGAGCAGATTTTTATGACACGGAAATCATTTTTACATATTATGAATATATAATTACTGTGTCATAAAAATCTGCTCTTCTACACAAATTTTGCATCCCTCCTGTCTACGCTACTGAGTAAAAGACCACAACTTTTTTTCAGATAACTTAAATATGACAAACAATAGTCCTCGACCAAATAAGCATAAATATTGAATAATATTAGAAGTGGTTATCTCTCAGAAATCGAGCTAGGTAGATTGCTCAGCGATTCCAGGCTTGAGCCCTGAACTGAGGTTGCTTTAAGAATGTGTAGTGTGTAGTGCAAAAATGCTCCCGTCAATTCAAAGAAATGTATAGAAAGTTTAGAGATTTTAAAAGCTTTTTTCACACATATTCCAAGTCATACAACAAGTAAATGACGCTAGGGAGACTTGATTTTTCACACATAAAAGAGACAAGCGTTTTAACATTCCAACCCGGCTGAGACGTTTTATGGATGTCAGTGACGCTAGATGGACGTTGAAAAGACGTCATGCGTATGCCAACTTACCGATACAGTTCTTTCCATCTTGAGACGATTTGTAACCTTCAGGACAATCGCAAACAAAAGCACCCTGTGTATTCATACATTTTCCTGGTTGACATAGAGTTCGGTCTTCTGAGCATTCGTTGGTATCTGGAGAAATGGTTTAATAGAAGAATTAATAAAGTTCCTTTTTTTATTCTAGCTTCCTTTAACTAATGTTACATTCAGACACCTAAGTTTTTTCTTATTTTACTTCGTGTACAGTGTGTCCCAAAAAAAGCGGACACATTTTTATCTATAAAAGCAAATCCTCAAAAACTCATTACCTAAACGGGGCTAAGAATAATTGAAATAAGATTACAAATTGTTCAGCCTTTTTGGAACACATCGTATATTTTAAAGATCTACGGGGAAGTCGAACCAATTTAGGTGTGATGAATGCTACCTCACACTCATGAAAGTAATAGTTAATTCACTTTGAAAAGTTGTGTAGCGATGTAGATTTTACTTTGTGTAATTTCTATGTACAGAAAAGGCGAAATGTCTCCCCCTCACTGGTAAAAGTAACTCTTGCTAGTAACACTATTTCCCATTGTAACACGATCGATTAAAGAAACAAAAAAGTGCTTACCAATGCAAATTTCTCCATCTCCATGGAAACCATCTTTGCAACGGCAAGTATAATTTCCAATATTGTTGATACATTCAGCGTCAGCGGAGCAAAGTGAAAGACCTGTTAGGCATTCGTTCACATCCTCGCAGTAGAAACCATTCCCTTCGAAACTGAAAGAAAAATAAAGAATGGAAATCATAATATATGTATTCGTAATGTATTCCAGAAATAGTCTGCACACCTTATGATGAGTACGTGTGACGTCCAGGGTGGTCTGGAAAATAAAAAGTCCAGAGAGTTCTGGTTTTTCGAGTGTGAAAATCTAGGGTGGTCAGTAAAATAAGATTGAAAATCCAGGGTGGTAAAAAAAATGAGGTTGAAAATCCAGGGTAGTCAATAAAATGAGATTGAAAATCCAGTGGGCAACCTTTCCCTAGCAAGACCTCCTCAGCATAGAAATGTATGGTATAAAGTAGGCCCAGCCTGATGAAGCTATTTACATTTTATATATTAAGAGGTATGCTAGGAATAGCAAGAAGAAAGAAAAGAGTCTTACTTAGAATGGATGGAAGAAAAGAGATTCAGAGAGAAGGAGGAGAATGAAAACCTACCCAGTTTTACATCGGCAAGTGAATGAACCGACATTGTTATTACAATAAGCATCAGGGTGGCATCCTCCTTGTGGCTTCTCTTTACATTCGTCAATATCTGAAAATAAAAGAAGAAGAAGACAGTTTAGCTCAATCTAGTAGCGAGTGTGTACGTGTCTGTGTTTTCTTGCGACGCAGACCAGGACTTCTGGTAGTTGAAAAATAAGCTTTGGAAAGTTACGAAGTTCCGTGAGTAAACACAAAATTTTCCGTACCTTTAGAAACAAACCCTTTCCGATCTCATGTCGGTTATCCCGGGATAAATAGCGGAAAGATTCCGGGAAAGCAACAAGATCTTAGTGCGGAAATGGGAAGCTTAATCAAAGCTTTAAAGTTTTAAAGTTTCTTGACTAAACTAAAACATGAATGGCTAAACTTACCGAAACACATCATCATAGCACGATCCAATCGATGGCCTTCAAAACATCGACATTCATAAGAACCAGCTGTGTTCACACATTGTCCACCATCACCGCAAGCGTTCGGTAAAATCAAACATTCATCTAAAGAGAAACAAAAGAGTTAACTCCACCATCACCGCAAGCGTTCTTTTTCTAAATTGCTAACCATTGGACATTATGAACAGAGATGAATCAGAAACCTTCAATAGGGTGTAAATTCAAATGTTTATGGGTGGGAATTCACCAAGGGGGATTTTCGGGTAGGATTTTTCCGGGGGAACCAGGAAATCTTTCATGTATATACCTTAAAGCCGATTTTCTGACTCTCGCATAAAATTGCGAAAATTTTTTATAGTGACCAGAGCCAATGCAATATCTTACAATATGCAATAGATTTAAAAATACTTGTATGTACCTTCATCTACGCATGCTCTTGAATCAGGTGATGCACGGTAACCAGGGTTACAAGTACAAACATAAGAACCAATCAGATTGTCGCATTTGTTTCCAGCACCACATGGCGCGAATCGGTCACATTCGTCAACGTCTAAAGAATTCAAATCAAAAAGTATAATGAAAGTCTTGTAGCATCGCTTAAAAATGATCAACGAAAATAGCAACTCGTAAAATAATATACAGTGAAATAACTCGGACCTCTTTAACTTTAATGTCTCTTTAATCCAAATAAGTTTTCTGTTTCCTTCAGTTAACAATGCCCTATAAACCTTACTCCATAGCTCGAAATTAACTTGTACGTGTATTCGAGTTGTGGAGACCCAGCTGGCACACAACGTTGTTTCAACGTCCATCTAACGTTATATGGACGTTGTGAACGTTAGAAAAACGTTGAAAACGTTGAAACAACGTTGTGTGCCAGCTGGGGACTCCACTGTATCATTCATTAGACACAGTCAATCAACAGATACTTTTGGGAAATATGAAATGAGTTCTTCGTCGAAGAAGGCTTTTTAATCGAATAAAAACTTTATTGTTTCTTTAGGTGCACCAATAGTATGAGGTGTAGCGTTCATTAACTTGAATATAATGCATTTGACCTTATTTGACCCTTTTGAATACAAATCTTGATCCCATATCAGGCTTTTTATGGGTCTCGTGGTGCTTTAAAATACAGGCCTGGCAAACGTGCCGCAAAGACGATTTTCTAAAGAATACGCCATGGATTGGTTTGTTGTATTTGCCGAATTTGAATGCACCGACTTACCTCTGCATGTTCGTCTATCAGCATTCAATTCATAACCTGGTCGGCAACCGCAAAGATAACTACCACCAGTGTTTTCACAACTATATTCGCAGCCTCCGTTGTCTGTGTCGCATTCGTTCACATCTAGAAGAGAGAAGTAGGGAGTAAGTTTCAAGGCTAGGGTTGTTTAAGGTTTGACCTTTGATAGTGTGAAATCTAACGACAATCTATTTGTTATTTGGGTTGATGGTCGTATTGAATCAAAATTGCTATGAATCATGATATACACCACTACACTGTCTTCACGAAATTGTGTAACTTCTCATTAGGATATGGCAATGTCTTCTTCTGACATTACGTCACTTCTAAGTCAGCTAATTGGTTTCAAATGACAGATTGGGTTGAAAACGTAGTAGAGAGAGAGATGCACCATCCCTGCATGGGGAATTGGTATTAAGATAAAACCTATGAAATCATAGCACTCAAAATGGTGCATAGTAGCGTAGTCAAGAGAAAGGCGCAAAATTTGTGTAGGAGAGCAGATTTTTATGGGATTATAATGATCTTTTAAAACCATGAATAGATAATTACAATGTCATAAAAATCTGTTCTCCTACACAAATTTTGCGGCCCTCTTGGCTACGCTACTGGTACATATTATGGATATTCAAAAAAACATGATCACTTACCGATGCATTGCTTCATATCCCGTGATTCTCGGTATCCTTTGTTGCATATACATTGGTATCCAGCACGGAAGTTCTGGCATCGACCGTTCGGACAAATGTTTGGGTTTTCAGCACATTCGTCAATGTCTAGAATTGAATGAATATTGAGTTGTTTAAGATAGCAGCTAAAAAGGTATTTGCTATCACGTAGAGATGGATAGTTGAAAACAGGAATTTTTAAAACTTGTTCATCTACTTTTTTAGAATAGATCTTATCGGAGTTTTTGATTTTTCTAAAAAAGCGATGTATTGTGGGATTGTTTCGGGAGTATAACAATAGAAATCTCTAAGGAAATAAGAAAATTCTTGAAGGAAATTCTATTGTAATATTCCCGAAACAATCCCACAATGCTTCGCTTTTTTTAGAAAAATCTATTAGACTGGAAGAGAAGCAGAGAATTTCGAATAGATGCAATAAGTATAATAAGTGAAGCGAAATTACATTAGAAAGGGAGCACGTGTCAAGAAATTTGTCTCGATTAATTTGAAAAGTTTTGAAGATTGACACAAAAACGTGATTAATAATCGAGGCAACAAACCTTCACAAGCAGCATCTTCACCCATCGTTCTCAAACCATCGGGACAAATACATTTGTATGAGCCGGGCGTGTTTTCACATCTTCCGCCCGAACATGGGAAACGCCCGTTCTTCAAGGTCATCTTACATTCATCAATATCTATAAAAGAATTATTTAAACGTAAATTTCAAAATCCTAGTACACCAGAAGGCTTGTTATTTGGCCAGAAATTCTGAAAAATCTTCAACAGGACTGCCGGCGATATAGAAGCGAATTTATATATCGGAGGATATAGAAGGCGACGGTACTAAGTCGATGCAAAACAAAGTCGATAGTTGATGTAAGGCTCTCTATTTCGCCTTTGCTCACATAAACAGACGACGGTATTTTGGTGCTTTTAGGAGGGAGGAGAGCAAAATGGACCCACTTATAAACTCGCATTTGTCGATGGAGGAGAGCAAAAACTTACCAATACACATCTCCATCATGGGTGCATTTCGATATCCTTCAAAACATTTACATTGGAATGATCCTTCAGTGTTAATACATTTTCCTGGTCCACAAATTCCTTTCGAAATAGAACATTCGTCAACATCGATACACATGGTTCCACTAGCGTCCGTATGGAATCCTGAGATGAGAATTTTTAAAAGGTTGGTTTTCTACAAGATAAAATAAGTCTGCTTTTGCTTTATTTTACTAGTCTATCTTTTACCTATCTCAAACTTATACTCCTTTATTTTAGAAGTTTATTAAGTTCAGACAAAAAGCTAAAAGCTCAGACACACTCTTTGTACATAGACAAGCGATGGGCAAAGATTCTTCAAGGAGAGTAACACCCCTAACGCAACACCACATTTATTGAATGAGTTTGGTTTGCTACAAACATCTACAACAAGAAAATATGAACAACCTTTTAACGCTGGGAAAACCTAACGCACTTGTTATGCATCGAAAAGATTTCAAAATTCAAAAAAGAAGCTGTCCGCTATTAAAGTCAGCTTAGATTAAGCATGATATTCCTTGGATAAAGCTACTCGCATCAAAATTATAGACAGTCAAGATGATATTAGTATAGAAGCTGGGGAATATGGCAAGATTTAGAAGGGCGAGTTATGATAGTCATTAGAAACGTACCAGTTTTGCATTCACATTTAGCTTTTCCATCTTCAGTTTCGATACATTTTCCATTCTTACACATTCCTTTCAATTCGCATTCTTTCATTCCTGAAGTTCCTCCGTCTGTTTCATTTCGTGCACCCACGGATGAATCACAAAGTTCTTTGTGTTCAGCTACAAAAAGAATGACATTTTTTCTAAAACTTTGCTGGAACAAAGATTTTTTTGTAGTGGTCTTTCAAAAAGGTTTCTAAGGATATCAGATATCTAGGGAACGTCACTTTCCATTCCAAATGTTATTTTGTGTTAACCTTTTCATCAAACAATTTGATGAACAACTGTAAATATTCGATGTTACCTTATATATTACTAGTCATTTTATTAACACGAATTGAAAAATTTCGTGTTAATAAAAATCCCCTTGATTAAAACCAGCCATGGTGTCCTTGAAAAAGCAAATAAGTTGAATACTTGCCTAGTAATATTCGTGTGATAACTTGAAAAAGTCTCTAATAGTACAAATCCACAATTGGAAGATTATATATGAAAAACAATAGAATCTTAAGCATACAATACTGAATCTTACTAAGAGGCAGACATTTTCCTAACAAAAACAACATGAACGTTACCTGAGTTTGTAAGTGGGCAGATTTCACAGGGTGATCCCCAGGCTCTTCCGAAGGATGAACAACAACAATTCATTTTGCTGAAGTTCTCTTCTTCCATGGCCATACCACACACGTCACGTGACACTTCACGGTAACATAATCCAGTGCGCATGTCTGATAGTGATAGAAAACATTGAGTGAAACTTCATGTTTATTCAAGTATCCCAAACGTTTTAACTCTCTGGGAACATAAATTTTGGAAACCTATCGTATGACCCGTCAACTTTTATCTAATGATCTAAACTGATCGGTATGACCTTATTTAGGGAAAACCTTTTCCTTCCACTAACAAAAACATTGAAAATAAAAAGCTTGTTAAATGCCTTATCCAGATGATAGCTGGCGGATTATACTTACAGACTTTCTGTCTATTCATGACATGCACCATTGCAAAGTCTTCATCGGAAACAGCAGCTGATTGGTTAAAAGTGACGTAATTACTGATCTTACGTCAATTACAACCAATCAGCTTTTGGCTCCGTGATATAATGTCAGAAGACATTGCAATGGTGCATATCATGAATATCCTGTGTTGAGATTTTAAGCATGCAAAAATGGACAAAATGCAAATATACATAGGGTTTATTACTGTATCCTTCTTTAAAGCTAAACTGTATCAGATGAGTACACGCAATTTCTAATGGCGTGTGATTCATTTAAACGGTCTTTACAGAGACGTTAAAACAGTGACCTACCGACGCATGCTTTACCATCAGAGCTGAGTGCAAATCCGTTTCTGCACTCGCATTTGAATCCTCCTTCTGTGTTAATACAACGACCGTTTGGACACGTGCTTGCGAATTTACATTCATCAATATCTGTGAGGGGTGGCGCAAAGGAAAGTCATGCAAATTATTGAAAAACATGCAAGCAAAAACATTTTAATAGCAAACATACTTTTTGTACCTCTAAGTACCCCCAAAAAAGGTTATCATAGACTAAAGCCATGTTATTTAGAGCAAGATAAGAAACTCAAAAATTAGCAAGCCCGTTTAGTAGTCACCTAAGAGTAGTTTTAAACTTGTGCAAAAATTCATGATCAATATTAATGTACGATGTGAAAATTAATTCATTAATTCATGCAGATGATATTGGAGAACATGCAAAAGCATTATTTAATATCAAGGCCAGAGCAAACATGGTTTAAAACTTGGTCAAGACAATACATTCATATCTGAAATTAACGAGGCTAAGAAAACCATGCAACGCAAAGTTGATATGGATCTAAGGATCGTGCAGAAATTCATTTCAGACAAACGACAAGTGACATTTAAATACATTGAAATCAAATAACTTTTATATCACAGTGAGTGGACTACCGTAAGTTGGTCTAATATCGACATCCCTCTTCTAATCCCGACACCCTTCTTTACCTTTAGAGATAAGAATAGTAGGAAGGTAGGAATCTCTGATGGACAAAGATTTTTTCCTCCCTGACCGTTAAGCAAAAAATTGAGTTTCCATCAGCGATTCCGATCTCCTTACTTTTCAATCTCTAAAAAGGGTGTCGGAATTAGATGAGGGATGTCGACATTAGACCAACTTACGGTGCTCAACAACAGTGGAAAAACATTCATTGAAATTCTTACCAACACATTGGTCTCCTTGTTGTCGATATCCTTTTGGACATCTCGTGACTTCTGGATCAACCTCTTGACATTTCTCACAGTTGATTCCCCAAGCTTTTCCTTGCCCAGAGTTACAACATTCGCTCTTTGAAGTGTCGATGGCAATGATACTGTTACATTGCCCTGCAATAACGGCTGCATAGCAACTGCTTCGACGGTTATCTATTGGTATATAGGAAAAGACGAATAAGAAAAGAAAGTTTTGAAGTAGCCAGTGTATGTCAGAGCTGCAACTTTTTTGTCGTAGACGAAAATCTGCAAAGTTGAGATTCTTCACTTGGATTTTTGTCCTAGGTTATAAGCCTTGGAAGAACCTCGTAAAATATATGTCTGATTTTGGTATGTTCCGTCCAGATTCACCAAATTTGGTTGCAACACTGTCATATATTTTCAAGAACTTTTCAGTTAAGAGTTGGTTAGTTTGAAAGCCACAAATCCCAAAGAAGCTGGGCAAATTCGAAAACAAGATAGAAAAACTTTTAAAGTGATGATCTTACCGATGCAAGTGTTACCAACAAGTGTTGATCCTTCTTCACATTCACATTTGAATGAACCTTCAGTGTTCACACAACGTCCAAAGTTACACGGTGTTTCTCCGTCACACTCGTTAATATCTTCACAACTCTTTGAAGCTCGGTTGAAGATAAATCCTGTGTGAGTAAATTATTTTTTTAAAGAAAGATCAATCAAATGCTAAGATGAGTTTCTACTTGAATACTTATTGCTATATGTTAATGCTCTCAAACAATTTCATGACTCTCTTCGAAGTGAAACCTAAAAGCAACACTTCTGTTCTTTAAATCATCAAAAAAAAATTATTGTGATATGGTGAATCCTAAAGTATAGATTCAGTTAAAGTTGAAAACATTGAAAGATGTTAATCGCTAAAGCTTATTTAAACTATTTGACTTTTTCCGCTTAAGAGTTGCAAGCACGATGACCTCCCCATCATCCAGAATCTACCATGGGTTGTTTAATCGCTCTACAGAAAAACTATCATCAAAATACACACTTTGGTCACAAAAATCCCGGTTTTTGGCGAGGTGCTCGCTAACTTTACAAGTAAATAAGAAGTGAGAAGGATTTACCTGAAGGGCATTCGCAGTTGTATGATCCAGGGATGTTGACACACGTTCCTCCAATACAACTCGTTGCGTCGTTACATTCGTTGATGTCTAGAAAAATAAAAAAAAGGGTAAATATAAACTTAAGAAAAGACATCTAGTATTTTTAAAAGCAAGCCAGGAAAGTAGGATGAAAAATTTCCAAATAACAACCAAAAAGAGCAATAAATTGGATTTCTAAAGACTTGGTTGGATAATTCAATGTCCAACTAAAACCTGCTCTTAGCGTAAATCTACATAGTTACTGGGAAGAATTTTGAGAAATAAACAGCCTTTAGAGCGCGAGGAGAATGGGTTCGAGTTTAGCAGGAAGGAATGCTATCAAAACGTCTGAAGTCATTGTACATTGAGAAATTCACAAAAACAAAGAATTTTGACGTACAGTTGACGCTCTCTAATTCGATCTTCAAGGGGAATTGAATTTTCATCGAATAACTGAGCTTATCGAATATGGGAGCGTCGTTTATGAGAGTTTCTTGTTGACGGGGACTTTAAGTTTCATCGAATAAGGGAGCCTATCGAATAGTAGAACGTCGAATTAGAGAGCGTCAACTGTAATTTCATTACCAGACCCCTCATGATAGCTGCAATAGTTCAGACATTACAGTTCGAAATGAAATGGTTCCAAAACACCGTGTGGACACCAAAAGTTTGTAATCTCAGAAAAGAAGACGTTACAAAGCAAAATTGATCAGAAAAGTTTCGCTCCATTATTTTCATCGGAACGGAACTGCTCCGTTTTCTTGCTCCGAAAAAAGCCATACCGAGGCGAAACCTTAATGTCTAAACATGGTCTTATGGATGATAGTTGAATGATAAACTTACCTTCACAGACGTGGTCGTCGTCTTCTTGATTCTTAAAGCCTGGGTTACATCTACACTTGTATCCAGGTGCCATATTGACACATTTACCATTGGTACACATTCCGATCTTGATGCCCATATTATTGAGACATTCGTTGATATCATTTCCATCCTTATCTGTGCCGGCACCGAACTTACAAACTGCTTTGTATTCCTCAGTTCCTAAGAGAGAAGTTTTAATTTTTTTTTCAAAAGGTTACATAGACTGGAGTCGTTTATAATGCGTGTAATACTAATAATACCAATACTAATAATAATAATACGGGATTTAGTTTGTATAAAATTGTTCCTTTCATTACTTTTTGCTTTATTTCTACTATGTATAAATTAGTCGTCTAGCTTGCTAGACTAAAGGTTACACTGTTTGAAGCAGGTTACTGTAGTTATAGATGTACTAGGAAGAAGATTTCTAGACTAAATTCCCAGAAGATAATCAATCACATTTTACAGATTTAGAGTTTTATTATAATATTTCAGCTTTTTTCAAACCGTTACTGTTCAGTCTAACTCAGATCTTCTACAAGATTCTTAATGGCCTATCACTATTATTAGCACGGCACACGGCATTATTTTAATGACCAATAGATATATAGGACCTTAAAAGATATTACTTTATCTTTATGCTGACAAAGCAGAATGAACCAAAAGAATTTCCCAAAATTTGAGAACCATACCTTCCATAGGACAACCCATGCAAGAGTCACCCCATGCACGCAATCCCATGTTTTCCATTCCACAACAACATTGTGACTTGTTCATCTTCTGCATCAATGCCATCTTACATTCAAAACCATCGTATTTGGCGTAACAATTTTCTTGACGAATATCTGTAGAGAGAGAGAAGGGACAAAAAGTTTCAAGCAAGGTTTTATCAGTGTCATAGGGGGTCATAGGTTTATTGGGGAAGGGGGGACTGAGGTCTAGCTCCAACCCCTCCCCCGGTAGCTATGGTACTGTTTATAATGTCTTTTCACTGAAAGAAGATTTAATATATTATAACTATGGTATATGTTGGTGCATAATTTGAATATTCAATTTAAATTTGTAATATGTAATACCGCAGCCTTTGGATTATAAATGTAGTTGACTCTCTCTAATTCGATCTGCAAGGGTTCAAAACTTCTCTTCAAATTACAGAAAGATTCATATTAGCGAGAGTATTTTATACGACCTTTTAACCTAATGGGACCAATATTCTAGCATTCGAATTTAAAAGTAACATTCGCATGATAGAAGTTAGAACTACATTGAGAGTTGACTGTAACGGGCAATCTCCCGATTACCTAGTCTAGCATGCTAGACGACTTAACTCAGTAAAAAATAGGAAGTAGAAAACTTGTCAGGAGCATCAATATAGTCGTCTAGAATATTTTGTGCACAACAAACTTTTCATAAAAATTCTCTTTTTTCATGTTTTTGGATAACATTTTCAGGGGGTCTTGTTGGTTTGTTTTGGTTTGTTTTTTTTTCTTTCACTTAGAAATTCTCATTGGCTGAAATTTTTATTTGTTTATGTATTTTGTTGTATATGATTGTTTTCTCACCCCGCAGAAATCTGCGGGCCCTGCTGGAACTCCCGTAAGCTACGGAAACCACCTTAGCCCAGTCGTTTATTTTAACCATATCCCGACATAAAAATTTCCCGCTTTCAACAAAAACGTTATAAACGACTGGATTCCCAGTCTACCGATTACCTGAAAACTCCTTGATTTTCCCGAAAAAACAAAAACTCAGTTTACTTACCAATACATTTAGTTCCATCTTCATCGACTTTGAATCCGTCGCCGCACGAGCATCGGAAGCTACCGTCGCCGTTAACGCACGTTCCACCGTAACATAAGTTCTTATTCTTTTCACATTCGTTAATGTCTGGAATAGAAATTTAGAAAAGGTTAGTGTCTCAGGAAATTCCTTTCTTCGAGTGTCAAAAGGTAGCGAAGAGAAGTTTAGGAGCAGCTAACTTAATTTTTAAAGGAAATAAAGCTCCAAAAAACTACGTTCAGTGCAAAATAAAAACGTTTTAAAATTAAGCAATTGTTGAAGATTTCAAAAATATTCTAACAACGTTACAATTATTACAATTTATTGCTTGTAGCATAAGTATAGACTTAATCCGGAGACAAGTTGCGTACAGTAAACAAAGAAAACATTTAGCTAGATCTTAAATACGATATTTTACGTGAATAGCCCAGCTATAATCTTATACTTTTTTAATTGTTTTCACAGGGTCCACGGACAGCCGAGCTTCAAAATCGATACTGATGCTCTAGACCACTTTGTCATTGCTCTTTGAGTTAATCGAATAGTAAATTAATAATGTGTGTTTGCCAACGACGGAGATGGCAAGGTTCTTTTTTGGTCTACATCCTGATTGACTGAGGAAAATCGGCACTTTTACCGTCCTCGATTTTGCAGGTCAGAATTGCGGGTTATTTAGGGCTATTCCTAATCATTTCAGTTACTCCACCGTCCTAAAAAGTGCAAATAAATAAAATTCGCCAATAACATACCTTTGCATGATTTCTTATCGTCAGCTAGTTCGAAACCAGCATTACATCGACAATGGAAAGTTCCATCGGTGTTGACGCAATGTCCGTTTTTACAGGTGTCTGGATCGACTGAGCATTCATTGATGTCTGGAAAGAATAAAATTTTGAAAGAATGAAATTTTGAAAGAATGAAATTTTGAAAGAATGAAATTTTGAAAAAATGAAATTTTGAAAGAATGAAATTTTGAAAGAATGAAATTTTGAAAGAATGAAATTTTGAAAGAATGAAATTTTGAAAGAATGAAATTTTGAAAGAATAAAACATCGAAAGAATTGGTAGTCAATTGGCCCTTAAAAGCTCCTAAATTAATGGAAAGGGCAAAAAATCGATTAAGGAGTTATTTTATTGAGTCATTTTAAAGGAAAGTTACAAAATCAAATGTTTGAATCTACGGTTTCACTTGGAAAGTCGGTCTCTAGAGAGGTCTTCATGATTTGTTAAGTTACGTTTCTTCCGTAAAAAACGTTCGATTTGCATGATTGATCGCTTCTACAAAACACGCCTGTGTCACAGCCCCGGTGGAACTTTTTTCTCAGTGGGGATAAAAATTCCTATCGGTCCAAGATTATAAAATCCAGTGGGATGGTTTTGAAGTGTGATTTCGTCCCCGGTGGGAAAAAAACCCTTGAATGTCAGCCCCACCAAAAAATTGACTTTGATTTCATCCCCATTCGAAACTTAATGCTTAAAAATCTTTGGTAAATTTTCCAGCGGGGCTAGAGTCCCAGCGGGTCTGTGATACAGGGGTGTTACAGATTCGTAAGTTTGCTCCCATAATAGCGAGCATGAAAAAAGACTACAAAAATAAGAGTGAAGTTGTATCGTTGGGAATATAGTAAACAACCTTGTAGGATAAAGAAGGATTTTTAAGACACTTACCAACGCAAGTTCCATCATCACTCTGCTTGAAACCTTTGGGACATTCACAAACAAAAGAACCTTCAGTGTTACGGCATTTCCCTCCATTTGGACACGCATTCTCTTTCTCAGTACACTCATCAAGATCTAAAAGAAGAAGATTAGAGAATTGGCTTGCTTTGATTTCAAATTTTCAAATTTTCCGGAAAAAAAGAAGAAAGTTTAAGATATTTTAGGGTATCTGCCTAAAGTGTGATGCCAATAAGATCAGTTTTTGCTCACTTATTCCGGGGAATGGTTTAAATTTTTTCCTGTTTTAAATTTTTTGATGTTTTGGTCCTGTGGAGAAGTTGATTTCCCGGACAAAGTTTCTTTAAAAGTGGTACGCTAAGCACTTCTCAACATGGGTAAAAGAAATGTTAAACAGAAAAATTCATTAAACTATAAATTGACCTGCATCGTCGAGTAGTGCTACCATTAGGATAAAGATCAAAGATGTCAGATACAGTTTTGTTAATGACCACGCTTACTATGACATATAAACGTCAGTTAATTTGCCCTCCAAATAGTTGGAAAATTAATACTTAAGTTCAATAATTCATTGAGTTGAACAGAAACGTAAAACCATACGTACCAACACAAGTCATTTTCTCGTCATGAGTTTTGTATCCAGCGAAACAACGGCATTGGAATGAACCCATGAAGTTTTCACATTTTCCACCGACACCGCAATTGTGAGTGTCGCATTCATCAACATCTGAAGGTTTTAGAAAGAGAATCATTTTTGTAATTATTCTCACAGTTTATTCTCACAATACAAAAGAGCTGAAATAACCACTACAAGCTTTCAAAAGTATAGATGAATTTAATCTGTAATATTTTAGAATCTACAACATCTATAAATCCGTTCCAAGTTGACACCAAAAAGTCAATTTTTTTTACCAACGAATATTTTTGACGACGAATTTTTTTTATAATTTTTTTCACTGACGAATTTTCTACAGGGAAGGTATGCCATTAGACAAGTCAAAAAAGATTTCTTCCACACTTACCAAGACAGGCATGTTTATCATCAGAGACCTTCTTTCCTTTTCCACATCTGCACTCAAATCCTCCAGGGAAGTTGTGACAAGTTCCTCCGTTACATAAGCCTGTCTGTAACGCACATTCGTTCTGGTCTGTAAAATGAAATCATTTGAGTAAAATTACCTTTAGGGAACTAATTTTAGCAGGAACTAATTTTCAAGTGTCTAACGCAAAAATTAGTTCCGAGAAATGCAATTTGTGCTAGAAATCCTCAAATACCCCTAGAAAGAATTTCGACCGCGAAAATTAGTTCCGAAAAATGAGCCAATTTAGTACCCTCGCACCGCGAAAATAATTTCTGCAAAAATCAGTTACCTTGAAAATTAGTATCCTTATTTAAGGTAATTAAAATCATTTATCAAATTTGAAAATATCTGTGCTTTTGTCCAATTAATAGATATTCTTTTCATACTAAGGTAATTCGACTGTATTAACAAACAATCAAATATTCAAAGTGGACCACAAAAAAGTATAGGGGTTTAATCACTAACTATGTGCGTAATAAGGAATTTATAAAGTCAAATTCACACTTTTAGGGACACAGTTAGCCATCAAATCCTCATACTTTTTGTAATTCATGGCCAGTGTTCCGCCTATCTTCGGACATTACTATGACTTTTAGAACATCAATAGTACCAAGATTTTCCCACTTACCGACACAGGCGTTATTGACGTTCTTGGCGTATCCTTTGTTGCAAATACATGTATCTTTGCCACCGCTCAACATACATTTTCCATTCGTACATTTATTGTCAATGTCAAAACATTCTTTGTCACCTATGATGATGTTTAAAACATTGGATAAATAGACTATGCTATCCTCTGTTTGAGGGATAGTAAAGGCGGAAAAATATATGTGCGCGGGGTTTACAGCCGTAATGGGCGGTTGACAAAAAAATAGTGGCAACATCGTAAAAATGTCCGTCACTGTTTACTTCGCCCCAAGCTAACCTCCGTTTTTAAATTAATCATGGCCTGTACATTTTTTAAAAAACATGTGCACAAAATGGTAAAAATCTCATTGATAATACATCGTTGGGAAAATAAGATAAGAGGTTTTCACATTAAGAGCAATACTTCGAAATACATAATTAATCAAAGAAAAAAAACTAATAATTTTATTTAGACTGTAGAAAATTTCGATCAGGGCAGCTTCCTGATTGTCTCTTTTTATTAAGCTATAAAGATTGGCCGTCAATAAGAACGAAGGTCTGATTTGAACAACTCGACCATACAAAAGACTCTGGGACTAGAAAAATAGTCCAAACGATATCTCCTTTGTGCTGACAATGCTCATGCTCAGCGCTAGTCTTTTTAGTATTGTTCAACAAACTTAAGTTTGGGGCCATCCATATAATGCGTAGGCTGTGAAGGGTGAGAGGGGGTTTAGCAAAAGTCTAGCGTATGAGGCTCTCATTTCTATTGTTCTCTGCGTACAAGGGGGGGGGAGCAATGAAGTATAAGCCCGAAAGGCTAGAATCGAATTTTTAACCTTTCTCAGGCAAGAAAAAGTGAAACTATACCAGGCGGACCGCGCTAGGCCGCGCAACTTTGGTAGGATTTGGTAGGCTTCAAATCCTACTAAGGAGATTCGATTCTAGTCCTTCGGGCTTATACTTCATTGTGACTCCCTCAAATATTTGAAAGTTTTTGAGTACATACTATATGGATTACCTATTTTAAAGTTTATGGAATATCTTACCGTCAGTATCGTTCTTGTTTTTGTTCTTCAATTTTTCTTCGATTTCAGTGATGGTTTTATTGTCACCTTTCGATTGACTCACCACACTGTCATCATCGTCACAAACGAGAGCGGAGTATGCATCTAAAGGAAAAGAAGTTTAATGTCACAGGTAACGTCAATGGATTCTTTTCTCACAGATCTCTTTTCCTCCCTATCCCAGTGGGTATAAAATTTTGTATCAAAATGAATAGAAATTGTATTGTATCCAACTAAAAAAATCAGTTGAGATGATTTTTTGAGTGCAATTTTTCACATTGAATTTAAACGAGGATGAAATCAAAGTCATTTTCCAGTGCGGCTGAATTGTAAGGTATTTATCCTAGCGGGACCAAATTTTGGCCAAATTTTTCAGTGGGTCAGGATTTTTGACACGAGGGTATTATTATGCTGAGCACACTTGTATGCATTTCATCGATATGGTAAAAAACGCAGAGGGAGAATGATATTGAAAGAAAATTAACATTTCTGAAAATTTTGGTAGCCACAGCAATCCTGACGGCTATCTATAAATACTGAACGAAAAGAAATACGAAAATTCGAGCCAGGAACCTCTAGTGCTAGCTAGCTTATCATTAAACTGTTTGAACTGTACGGGACTGTACGAATGTGGGTTGTGATGACAACTTGTTTTAGGAACTATTATCTTACCTTCTTTCAAAGTAGGGCATCGTTCACACTGTCCGTTTCCAAAAGCGCGTCCTGGGTTTCCACAACAGCAATCTCTCTTTGACGTTGGTGCATCGAATTCATCGAAACAGAATGAACCAGAGAATTTGGCGTAACATTTGCCGTTGGTTGTCATCGCTGAAAATTATGAAATGCAAAGTTTTTATCATCACTTTATAGGGTATAGGACTTGGATTGGCCTTTTCCAGAGCAAGAACGTTCATATAAGAGTTGCAGGAATGTAATTTAGTTATCTTTTTTAATGCTAGGTCCTTCATAGGAAACCTTTCCTCTCCAAAAGTCCTTTTTAGTTTGATTTACTCAAAACAAGATGGAGAAGGATATAACTACCATACTATCTAAAACATTTCAGGTCCAGAATTCCTAACAAATGAAATATCAAACGAAAAATACACTCTTCTCGAGATAAATCAATAACATTGCAGGCCTCGTTTTCAAATGAAATAATTATTTAAAATGACATTTAAAATTTTTTCCTAGAAGACTGTTTTCAATTTTTATACAAGACCGCAACCGCTTGCAAGATCTAACGTTATTGCAGTATCTTGGCAACAATATTGAAAACAAGGATCGCAATCATTTTATACATTTCGAGAAGAGCGTTTTCAGTGTAAGCAAAGCCTTACCTCGGCAACGGTATCCGTTATCAACCTTGACAAGATCAAAGCCCGAATTACACTGGCAAGTATATCCGATATTATCATTGGTGTTGACACATGTACCGAATTGACACAGTCCTCCGATTTGATCGCAAACACCTGTACAGGAAGAAAACACAATATCAGTCACACTAAATTCCAAGAAATTAAAGTTGTCAAATTTCCAGGGTAATTCACGAAAATCTCTGATCCAAATATTATCATTTTTGTTCGACCGCAGTCAACACCATATTTTCGATAAGCGTCCATGTCACTAAGATTAAAGCCCGTGTAACATTTAGTTTTGCAAATGTTATAGTAATTAAAATGATTTATTTCAAAGATTGTAACTAAATCTTATTCGCGACTTCAAATAGCCCAACGTTGTGTAGCTAATCTCAAAACAGATCGTCCATTATGCGCATACCAAGCTCTGCTCTAAAGGGGTATGGCGAATGTGACAATCCGACCTTGTGGTTCAACCAAAACCAATGAAGTATAAGCCCGAAGGGCTAGAATCGAATCTCTAACCTTTCTCAGGCAAGAGAAAGTGAAGCCTTAAAATATACGCTTTATTTTTGATGACGGATTGAATCTAGCAATTCCTTTGTTTTCGAGTGATATATTTTTCGCAATTAAGCGGTAAATTTTTATTTCAATCTGCCATTTATGTAAAAACCAGGCGGGTCGCTCAAGGCCGCGCAACTTTGGTAGGATTTGTTGGCTTCACATCCTACCAAGGAAATTCAATTCTAGCCATTCGGGCTTATACTTCAATGACCAAAACATTCAAAACCGCGCTTGAAAACGAAAGCTAAAGCGACTGGGTTCTAATGTTTATGCTTTTAATTGGCGCGTGATTTTGGTGTAATTGATTTGTTTTAGCTAATAATCGCGCTCAAAAGCTCATTTAATATTCATCCTAAGTGTCGTTGAAAAAGTTCAATTTAGCTAATTCTCTTAACGGAGCCATGACCTTTAGAGTGAATACGTGTCATGCGCGGAATATCAGAATCTGCTCGGAGATTATTGGGTAACAGGTTTTATTTCAAACGATAAACCAAACAAGCCACACGCAAGAAAAAGGATCTAATACTATTTTGAAACACAATATCTACCTTTTCTACCTCCTGTTCCAGTTCCGCTTCCACCGGTTCCACTTCCACCGGTTCCACTTCCACCTGTTCCAGTGCCGGTTCCAGTTCCAGTTCCGGTTGTAGGTTCATCGGCACATCCCATCTTGCTGTATTCCTCTACAAAAACAGAATACAAGACATGAACAATTGGCATTCCAAATTAAATTAAAAAGCTTTTCATGACAGTAACCCCTTATCAAAAGATTCGGTATAGATCTTGAGTGTAAATTTGTCGATTCGGGCACTTTATTGTCTTTAAACGAAAGCTTTGTTTACTAAAATAAATGTCGGCAAAAAGATTAGCATGGTTTATGTTAAGGAAAAAAAGAAGACTATCTAAACAAACTGTTGATATTACAAGTACACGGCTTTACGAAGCCTGTTCCATCCCGTTCACAGAAAATTCATTATATGTACAGGGGGTCCTTTAACTCTTCGAACCTCTATAACTCGAATGTCTCCTAAACTCAAACAAGTTTTGTGGGCCCTTGGTTAAAAATGCCTTATAAACCTTATTCCATAAGTCGAAATCTCCTTAACTCAAACAAATTTGTGCTCCCCGTGCGGATTCGAGTTATGGAGACTCTACTGTATATTGAACTTTGCGTTATCTTTAAGCGAAAACAAATTTGGATCTACGGGCAGCACTCAATTTACCTGTTCCACGGACGGGACAATTTGCGTTACAACTATCGCCAAAAGAACGGTGAGGCTTTTCGCAACAACATCTTCGACGTTCAACTTGTCGTCCACTCGCCAGCACAGTGCAAGAATCACGATCAAAACATTGGGAAAATTTGCCAGTTTCTAAAAGAAAGAAGGTTTAACATTTTGGTTGAATTTTGGAAGAATTATGGTTGAGGAATAACTAGTAATAGATGTAACTTAAACTATTAAACAAGAAAAAAGCTTTAAGCGAGTACACCTAGACAACTCAAACTTACAATTCTTGTTTTTAGATAGTTTTTAGTAAGCTGGATACAGAAGCTCAGACACACTATTCTACACATAGATAAGCGATAGACAAAGACTCTCACAAGAGAGTAACGCCTCTAACACAACATCACATTTGTTCAAAGTACACTTGAAAAAACAACTGCAAAACCCTAAATTCCTTCCCCAAATCATGAAAAATCAGTAAAGAGAATTGTGACTAACCGATACAGCGCTTTCCGTTAACTGCAGTGTCCGGCTTAAATAAATCCAGCATTGCAATCGCATCGGAAGTTGTTTCCCACGTCAACACAGGTGCCAAATTTGCAGGCGTTTGGATTATCAGAACATTTGTTGGATCCTGAAAAAAACAAAATGAAAAGTTTCAAGAAATTTGTAAAATGTGTGATGCAGCCTGGAAACAGATTTTTTTTTTTTTTTCCCCAACACGCCGGAATTCTAAAGCTTTCTCTCGACCACTATTTAAGAAAAGTTTAGAAAACGAAGATCTAAAAACAATCTAACTATCTCAAGTTTCAGAAGATGAGCAGGTCATTCTTTATGAAGCGAAGATTTTGAAGAACAGCTTAAAAGTTAAGAATATTGAATTGAGCCTAAAAGTTTCAAAAATGACAGTCGGGACTTTTATACTTAGCCAAAGGCAACGTTGTATTTATATTTTATCAAAAGTTTTTTTGGAAGTTTTATGAAATTGCACGTATTGAGAATCTAACCTTTTCCAGTAGTTGGGTCGGTTGGGTCAGTGGTTTTGCCATTTCCGCCATCACCACCGCCCGTATTACCGCCTCCAGTATTACCATTACCGCCATCAGTACCACCGCCAGTAGTACCGCCTCCTGTATTTCCGCCCTTCCCTTCGACAACATCTGTGACGTTGGCTTTCTTTCCATCTCCGATTCCACCTTTTCCATCTCCACCGCACCCGATGTTTCCGGTGTCTCCAGGACAGGCCAATGCACGGTAATTGACTGTAGAGAGAAAATGATTCGTATTACAGTTTTTAGACTAGTTCTTGTTTATCCTATGTGGCCAACCAATTATAGTCGAGAAAAGGTATTAATTATTTCTAAGATAAACAAAATGTCTAAAGATATGCTTTTTTTAGCAAAAAGAAAAGAAGACGAAACAGAAATGAATGTTGTTGAAAAAACGAATTCTACCGCAAAGCCACTTTCTAATAGGGACATTCTAATTCGGAAACAAGTTTTACGTTTAGTAATAATTTTGCAGTCTGAAGCTAACAAACGAGAAGAAAAACACAACTGTTGTATTGTAAACATCCACTATACCTGAGCATCTTTTTGGGCATTTGATGCAACTATTTCCATTGAGTAGCTTGAAACCATGAGCTTCACTTGCACAACAACATTTATCCATTGTGGTCACACCAGCTGCTTGCGAACTGCATTGTCCATTGTTTGCATTCAAGTAGCAATGACCCAACCTTTCAATAGCTGTGTAGAAAGTCAATATATTAGTTTTAGCTAAGGTTACGAACACACTTCTGTTCTTAATGATACGGACTATCGTCATCATGGATAATTAGAGAGCTGAGACTCTAAACAACGAACCTTTTACAGTCAAAGGCTAATGTCTCCTCAAATATGAGATAATAGGAAAAAAATCACAAAATGGGATTGCTGTTTTTTTTACAGTTTGCTGAAACCAAATAAGACTTTCAGGAGAGAGATCTTCAGAAAACAGATCCGAGCTTTTAAAAATCTACACTTCAAGCTATATGCGAATACAGCCAACTCTCATTAATTCGAACCTCTGTCATTAAATATTTCTGTAATTCGAACTAAAATGTTGGTCCCCTCAGCTAAAAAATGGTTCAAATTACTCTTTGTAATTCAAATCTTTCTCTAATTCGAAGAAAAATTTTTGTCCTTTGAAGGTCGAATTAGAGAGAGTCAACTGTATTTAAAAACGAACCAAGGTCAATAAAGTACTCCCTACCTTTGCAACGTTTTCCATTGGCTGTTGGTTCATAACCTTCATTACATTGGCAATGAAAGTCTCCATCTGTATTCACACATTTACCGAATTCACAAAGTCCTTTGTTTCGGCATTCATTCACGTCTAAGAAATAAAGGGAATCATAAATGATATTTTCTACATCTCCCTGGATATACGCAGTGTTGCAACTAGCTTTGGTTAATCTTGAGGGAATGCCTGGTAGTTGATATGAATTTTACGAAATGTCTAGTTTCAAGGCATGTTATTGGGACGACAAAATTTTTTTTATAATTTGAGAAAGTACATTACATTACGAACGTATACTACTAACCAAAACGAACACAGAAAAACAAATAGATCCTTCCCCGCAAGGCACAGAGTGATATCGCCAGGGGTTCGGTTTGAAAACTCAATTAGACGAATTTCCGTCTAAAAGTTGCAACTACTTTATAAGAGATAAAATCACCAATAGAGTTGAGTCTTGCATATTGGTTGAAAAATGATAAGGGATTCCCGAGAATATCAACTGCCTCATAGTTGAAATCACCGTGTTCACAGCACTAAGCTTTGGAGACACTGGCCAAGCAAAATATTTGATTGGAGATTTTTTGAAAGCGGTACCCTAATGGTAGCAGCACTGCAATAACTTTTTTTGCGGGTACCACTTTAAAAATAAACTCCGATCGCAAAGGTGGCGGATATGGCTCAGTCCAGGGTTTATGAAAGTTAGTTTTTTTGTAAAATGATACGAATTATGAAGAACTACAATGCTCATTTTGTGGCAGCGGACGTGATAATAATAATAATTTCAAATTGAAAGAATATCCTCTTTACTTAGCGGACTTAAAAATAATTTTAGATTAAAAGAATATCTTCTTACCAATGCAAGCAAACTTGTCGGCGACATATACTCGTCGTGTGTCGGCACCACAGAAACATTTGTAGCTTCCAACGGTATTGACACAAGTACCGAGCGAACAGATATTCGGGATGTGTCGGCATTCATCGACATCCTCGCATAAACCTGATGATTAAAAGTATGTTTTTTATAAACAGTTGGTTTTCTTAACAAAGCCGGCGCACAGGGAGCTATCCCTAGATCTTATCGGAGTTTTTGACTTTCTCTAAAAAAGCGATGTATTGTGGGATTGTTTCGGGGATATTACAATAGAATTCCATCGAGGAATTTCCGAGAGATTTCTATTGTAATAACTCCAAAACAATCCCACAATGCATCACTGTTTTACTTTAGAAAAATTAAAAAACTCCGATAAGGTCTATTGCAATGCCTTTTTTCATTGCTAAGAAAAAGTTTCAGTTTGCTAGATTTCTGTTGATCTTTTACAGTCTCATAAATCAAATGAGCCACGTCCAGACATAGTGGACTACGTCTCACAGTATGTGAATGGCAAGTCTGTCCGAAACAGAGATGAAGGAAAAAAATCACTCATAAAGTTGGGAAATAAAAACGACGAATCAATGTGACCCATCTTACCCAGCACCGAATTTTGCTGTGAGTTCGTTTTTCATTTTTTAAATCAGATTTCATGAAAATATAAAACAGAGCTGATCCAGCAGCCTAAAAAATTAACTATTTATCGAGTGGGATTCAACTTATCGTAGAGTTTTGAAATGTAAAATAAGAACCTTACCTGTTTTAGGGTTTTTCAAGAAGCCTCGTTTGCATTCTCGTTTCTCGGGGCAACGTTGACAAGGGATGTTCCAGCCGGCCCCGATGGTTGCACAACACGATTCACGCGTGCATTTGACACCTGTCAATGCGTTCTTGCAACGTTTGTTCTCAATCTTTGTGAAGCATGCGCCAACACGGATGTCTTGAAAAAGAAAACGTGATTCAGTGTTTTAAACGAGAGTTTCAAAGTTTTCAAAGCTTTATCAAATGGGATCAACTGCCGACTGGTATGACTAGGAAGTGTGAAATTTTTTGATAGTCACCAATCGTATTAACCACACTATAAAATTAATTTTCAGAGTTTCCAGAAAGATGCGATTCTAAGCAGTGGTAAAAGCAAGGTTATTTGTTTGAGACGGAAAATGGATTTTCACAGAAAATTAGAACAAATTCTTGAAATTTTGGTGAATTAGCAGAATTTTGAGACGGAAAAGCCTTTTTAAATACTTCAATGAGGCGGAAATCATGTCTGCAACGGAAGAAAATTTTACATTGTTTAAGGCCTCAATGAAAGTAAGAAAACTGGTAGACAATTGATCCACTATACCTCGTTCACATTGGTTTCCAATAAAGCCCTTTGCACACGAACATTTCTCTGCTCCAATGCATTTTCCTCCGTTCAAACATTCTTTCTGACAGATTGCTACAATGGAAAAAACACATGAAGTATCAGAAATATTATTAAATGAATTTTAGAGGTACAAAGACAATACTATACTGATAATAGACCCAAACTGTTAGCCCAAGATTTCAGAGCCATTGTTTAATTAGTTAAACCGTTTTGTATTTTGAGTTTTAATGCTTTGATTTTTCTAAGATTCGAGCATAGATAAATGGTTATTAATGAAATAACGTGGAACTGTAAAAAATGTGGTATCTGAACTCGATTTTTGACGAAAGCTTGATAAATTACAGAAATCTCAAAGTGAAGACTTAGGGAAAGCCAAAATCTCGAAAAGCTTCATGGTAAAGGGTTCTTACGTTTTTCACATCGGAGACCAGCGAATCCGGTTGGACAGACACAGTTGCTGGCTCCATTACATCGCCCATTGTTCAAGCATTGGCAAACTCGGCGTTGTCCTTCAAATAAGAAAATTAAAGATTTAGAGGGAAAACAAACGGAGATCTAAGAGACAGATTGACTTCGGTATGTAATTTTTTCAAAGAGGATGTTGTGAATCTGATGTGAAGAATTGTTAACAAAATGATGGTTAACAAAATTAAAAGCTTTTGAAGTTGCCACATTGCCTTCAAAAGGCAGTCAAGCAAGTCAGTAGGAACCATACTTGATATTGTTCAGAAAAAAATCTTGAAAGGTTTTAGCGTTATCTTAGAAAAATTATTAGGAAAACATTGCTTACCTCCACAGCTAGATCCAAAGTTACGGCCACCGAAACATTTACAAGAATTGGGGCGGTAACAGTAGCCACCTCCACCACAAGGGTTTCGGCAAACTGGAACAATACACATTGTGTTTCTTCGTGATCGTTGCCAGCCAGGACAACATCCACCTCCACATTGGTTAGGTCTAAACCAATCAGAATAATGTATTTGGGAAATTAGCCAATCAGAAATGAAGAAAAACAAAAGATCAACCAAAAAATGGAAAAAGCGTCATCAAAAGAACGTCATTATCGTCAGCCAATGAAATGAATTCTTGTCTTATCTTATGGTGTTCAGCTCAAAAGATTTGACTTAACAATTAATAGCAGTAACCAGATAGCAAATCTCCGTTATTAGGTGCATGACTTTGAAAATAAAATGTAACTCTCTCTAATTCGAATCTCTGTTTTTAGAATATTTCTGTAATTCGAGATAAA
Organism: Clytia hemisphaerica; assembly: GCF_902728285.1. Classification (NCBI taxonomy): domain Eukaryota; kingdom Metazoa; phylum Cnidaria; class Hydrozoa; order Leptothecata; family Clytiidae; genus Clytia; species Clytia hemisphaerica. The sequence continues at coordinate 817,461 of NW_027104101.1, read as the reverse complement.
ATACTGGTCCCCTCAGCTGGAAAATGGTTCAAATTACTTTCTGTAATTCAAATCTTTCTGTAATTCAAATAGAATTGTCCAATGAAGATCGAATTCGAGAGTCAACTGAAAAAACTTACCCGAAAGTTCTTCGTGGTCCTTGTGAGCCTCCACCATTTTGTTGTTGTCCGAAATTGTTTTGTTGTCCGCTTCCTGGAAGTTGTGGGTTCCTTGCGACAGGTGGTAATTGTGGTGAAACGACTTGTGCACCGCCTCGTGGGAGGGTTTTTGGGACCACTTGTCCGTTCGGTAATCGGATTATTTGTTGGTTGAACGGGTAACGTTGTCCTTGGTTTGGAATGACTTTAGGTTGCCCGTTCGGGATACCTTGTGGGTAAATCGGTTTTCGGTTTTGGGATGGTTGCGGGAAAATGGGTCCTCTGTTTTGGGATGGCTGCGGGAAAATAGGTCCTCTGTTTTGTGATGGTTGAGGAAAGATAGGCTTTCTGTTCTGTGAAGGTTGTGGAAAGATAGGCTTTCTGTTTTGCGAGGGTTGTGGGAATCGTGGACCACCGTTAGGTATTTGTTGCGGGAATCGCCTGTTTTGACTTGGTTGCGGGAAACGGTGTTGTCCGTTCGGGACGCGTTGTGGCAAAACAGGTTTTCGGTTTTGTAAAGGTTGTGAGAATCGTGGTGCTCCATTGCGAATTTGTTGTTGAGGATATGTGGGTTTGGAGTTAGGAGTGAATCGTGGCTGGCCACCTTGAATGTTTTGTGGGAATCTACGTTGTCCCTGTTGTGGAGGGAAACGAGGTTGTCCATTTTGAACTCCCTGTGGGAAAACTGGTTTCCTGCTTGGTACCCTGGGGAAAACAACGGTTCCATTTGATAGCCTCCTTGGGAGAGCTCGACTTCCTCCTTGTGATATGGGTCTGAAGAAATTCCTTGTTTGTGGATTAGCTCTTGGATTGACTGAAAATCGTTGGCTTGAGAATGGATTCTGCCTTCTTGAAAAGGAAGCGGGAAATCGTGGCCGTGAACGCCTTCCAGGAAGTCCGCCCTGGTTTTGTTGTGATAGATGTATCACTTGACATGCGATTAATAGAATCGCTATTTTTTTGATAGCACCCATCATGTATGGGTGTTCAGTTCTTTAGCACTTTTCTTGTAGACAATCTGAAAACAAGAAAAACAAAAATTAGATAAACAATAAAAAAGAAAAACCTTCATTCCGTCAAAACCGTGGATCAAGAAATAAACACTAGATCAAGGCGCAAAGATTAATAAAATATTCTTTGCGCCCAAATAAAATTAATCAAAATTGATTATTTATTTCAGTTAATCCAAAAGATTTCCACCATGAAACTAAATTCAGTGTTTTTATTGATTTGACCTTTCTGCCTAAGGCCTTCATAAAATATGAAAGTAAAGGAAAATTACAACAAAAAATAAGTCTTCATTTTATAACTCAAAGCCGCATTATAATGCGAAATCTAATACACTTTACACCCTGTCTAACGGCAAAACAAATTATCAATGTAACGGAAATGTTTGAGAAACAAGGGGGTATTGTATGAGAAAATGAACACCCTAATTTTGAGGTTTTTCATAACACATGTACAGTATGGTTTCTGGGACATTCTGAAGACGGGGGTATTGTGGTCATAAGTAACAAAGGGTGTGAAAATTGTTTACGCAATTCAACATGACCTGAGTTGGAACCTCAGAACGAACTGACAAAGGTTGTATAAAGATTAATTTTACGTTCGTTGGGACCCTATATAAAGGATTTCTTTATGATAAAAATAAAACTTTTCGTGGTTTTGTTTTTTTCTACTTTATTGAGGAAAATTTTTGGGTTACGGACGTGTCCTAACAAATGACCTTTTCTTCAAAGATTTTCGGTAAAAAAATGGCTAAGCTTTCTATTGCGTCACGAGGTCTTCTTCTCGTGTTTCGTTCTGTGTTTACTTCTTGATTTCTTAGATTGAAATTTTGTCTATGGACTTTAATGGCCATATATCTTACATCTTGTTCAAAGTTAGAAGTTTTATAGATTTTTAAGTTTGTTAAGAATTTTTCGCGACCATAAACTTTCACGAATTGCCCTAGAAAGAATTTTCAAAAACATTAAATTTCGTAAAAAAGGCCTAAACTCGCCTTAATCGCAAAATTTCTGCTCGCTATGGTTTGTGCACTAAAGTACATCTTTTAGTACATTTACGATAAGCCAATTGCTTACAATTCCCTATTTACAAAGTTTATGTACGATCTCAGTGTTTTTTTATTCGTTCATATCCTTACGAATTAAGGACGATGGTTAGCGCTTTTACTCTCAATTTTGAGGGTCAAAACTGCCGGTTGTTCTGCCATATACTTTCGGGAATCCAATCGAGGGCTTTTTATATATATTAAACACAAACAGACAGTCTAAAACGAGGGACAAATAATTACTGTGTTTAATTTGTTGACAGAAGGATTAAAAGGAACTTTTCCCACATAACCGGGTTCCATTCGAGAAAAAATGTTATGATATTGATGTTATGTTATGTTTAGTCTAATAAAGGATTATTATAAGTCATTTTACGTAAAAGATCAAGAGATCCAATTTCAAGCAAGCTCGTTTTTAGTCTATCTGCCAAAATTCGTCATCTCTACGATGCCAACGTTCCTCCGAACCGTACTACCATCATTTTCCCCAAACTTTAATTTTTTAATTTTTTCTACGTTTTCCTTAGAGCATATTTTTATGACAAAAAAATTATGAATAGATGATTACTGTGTCATACAAATCTGCTCTCCTACACAGATTTTGCGTCCCTCCTGTCTACGCTTCTGCATTGGCGCTCTCTAATTTGATGTTCTATTATTCGATACGCTCCATTATTCGATGATATTGAAAGTTACCGTAAAAAAACTCTTATAAACAACGCTCTACTATTCGATACGCTCCATTATTCGATGAAAATCCAATTCCCCTTGAAAATCGAAATAGAGAGCGTCAAATGTACCATCAAACGATAAATAACCAATAAATAGTTGTCTACTATTGATCAACCAATCAACTCTGGTTGCTTTACGCTCTATCGCATTGCCCACACACAACCATCTATCAAATAGGAACAATTTGCTTATGAATCACCAATTCATATTAATTCAACTTCAAAAAACAAACTTAAAAATTTGTCTACGGAGCCAGACAAATACCAAAGATACCAAAACTTTTTCAGTACAAAACAAAGCATGAATGTCTAAATAGCGTCAATAAAACGTAGTAAGACTACACGTTTTTTATAAGAACAAATTATATAAGAGCATAAGGCTTCGATGGTCAAAATGATAAGAACAAGTTAAGAACATTTTAAAGCTTTGCAGACTCTAAAACATCCAATTTCTTAGTAAAATAGCCAAAAATGCTCACAAAATGGGGAAAATAAGAACAAGCTAAGAACATTTTTAGCCTTAAAACTCAGAAAGTTAAGAATATCCAAAGGCTTCAAAATTTGTGGATGTTCTTATAAAAAAACGTGTAACAAAGAATACCATTGGTGTCAATAAATGTTCTTAAAACAATGGTAGACAAGTCATTAGACTGGGTGCTCAAAGATTAATATTGATTCAAAAAGAACAGTCAAACAAGATGCATTTCGTCAGCTTAGGGTAAAATGTAATCAAGAAATGTTTAAAACAAACAACACACAGCTAGAAACAACTATTAAACTATATTTAAAGTTTCGTCGAAATCGAGAGTCGGTATCCCGAGGTTCTAATTGACAGAATTCCAAGCTATTTGACAGAATCATATACAGTTGGCGCTCTCTAAATCGATTTTAAGGGGAAATTGATTTTCATCGAATAAGGGGGCGTATCGAATAGAAGAGCGCTGTTTATTAGAGCAGTTGTTGACGGTGGATTTCAATACAATTGAATACTGGAGCGTATTGAATAGTAGAACGTCGAATTAGAGAGCGTTAACTGTATATGACCTAACCTATGATCCAAAAGCGGTGACAATGTGAGAGATACAGACCCCATGAAAAAAATCAATCATATTCAGTTCCACAGGGCAAATTTAAAACTAAAAAGATTTTTAATCTATACAAATATAAAATTGAAGGCTAATCGTTTAAGTGAACAGAAAGACGGTAAATGTTTTGGAACTGGGTGTAATGGGTTCCCTTAAACTTAAAAACAGACACCGACCATAAAACCCTTCAAAAAATAAGACCTAAAATAAGAGCAAAACTCATTGTTATCAAAATGGTTCTATACTTACAATTCATGATATTCATGACGTAATGCTTTCTACAGAAAGACCCCGGTTTTTGCCAGTAGTGGTAAATTTTATACAAATTTTGTCTAGCTTAAATTTGCCACTACTGGCTAAAACCGGGGTATTTCCGTAGAAAGCATTACGTCATGAATATCATGAATACTAGTGAATACTTGAAACGCTAGAATGAACCAATGTTTGTTGTCTCTTGGTCAGGCTCGTCTTGAATGCTTTTAATATCTTTATTGTTCTAAGTGATTTTTACGACCCAATTCCTAGCCTAGTTATACTCACTTAAATTAAGACAAAATGAAAAATAGAAACAATGATTCTTACCTGGAATTGTACTGTCTCTAATTCTTCTAATTCTTCTCTACGAAACGTGAGCGGCGTGTTCTCTTTGGGAAAAAGAAGAACGCACCCTAACCACGTTTGTAAGATTGAAAAATGGTGATTTTGTCCATCATGCACACTCCTTTATATACTTTAGCCCTCCACCGTTGTCGTTAAAATGATTCTCCATCTGTGGTGAATCTGAAATCAAGAAGGAGAAGAAAAAAGTAGGAAAACTTTTTATGGAATCGTCTTATATAAAGATTTTGAAGTTATTTAAGGTGTGGATAACATTTCACCAGATAACAAGTGTAAGGAATTCCAAATAAAATTCATATTGTCTGTAAGAGCTTTTCTGAAAAATTTTCCTGGTTTATTGGTTTGATATGATACGAGCCCTCCCCACTGGGGAAGTAGGAATTCCTTTTTTTTCAAGTTGGAACGCTTAGCGCTGTCCAGACACCGCTGGTTCTGTGCACGCAAGACACAGACACCATGATGCATAGTTGAGACACTATGGTTTGTTGGTTTATCTAATAGTAGTTTCATCTATAGCAGTTTACAGTTGGGTTCTAGGTATTTTAGTGTTCCCTCCTTCATTGCGTTACAGGCTAGAACAATCTGGGAGCTTCATTTTCAATAATCCAAATTTGTTTTACAACAGTAGGGTTTCTCAAAGTTATGGGCCAAGCTTTGTAGGTCAAATTACTCCGAGAAGTATATGTTCCCATATGTTCCGAAGGAGTCTTAGGTTTGCCATGAAATTTGCTAATGCTCTTTGCCAAGGTAGGGGTAGCACTTGGTGTGGAAATGGAAGCTATAATTTCAGATGAAAACAAACTCAATCGCTTTTTTGGTCACTAAAATACACGAACTTTCCAAAATATTCAAACATCGTACTTTTGATTATCTAAAACAAGCAAAATAGAAGGGGGAAATATGTTCGTTTTTTTTTAGGTCGCTCGCTTGTTTGGTCAAAGCACTTGTTATACATTTTTGGAAAGCTAAGGGGTAGGGGAATCAAAATTACTTAGGTTCCAATTTTTTTTGGACACTTTGGAGTGATTTTCGGACTTTGGAGTGAATATGACGGCCTCAGGCAAAAATCATAGGGTCAAAAATTAATGAAAATTTTAGCTTGAGAAAACGGAGACCTGTTGCATATTTTTAGAAAGCTCTCAAAAAATTAAGATTAGAGATATATTGCGAGTATGGGTGATTTCAGTACCTTACTCGAGATATTGAGCTCCAAAAAGCGCAAAAACTGGACAAAACAGCTGTTTCTGGCTTTTGACCAAAACAATCGAGCGATTTTACAAAATGCCCTCGCTACTAAAAGAAAAATTTGAAGTTGACTTTGGCTATCAAATGTTATAAGCATTCTTGCTTCCGCTGACAATTATATTGAGGCAGGCTTTACATCAAAGTTTATAATAAATCCCTCAATGTCAAAGATTGAGTGCAAAACCAAAATTCTAAAAGTAAAAGGAAATTTAGAGATTCGATGAATAAGGTTCTAGAAATTTCTTTTTATGCAACTTTGTAAAAATCGCATTATCATCTATCCCGCAAAATGAGGCTGGAAATCATTCACAAACTTTCCATTGTGTCCCTTCACCTATTTTAGGATGAAAACCCGATGAAAACGATAATCAATTACAGTGGAATCTCCATAACTCGAACACGCATGGGGAACACAAATCTGTTCGAGTTATGGAGATAAGGTTAATAAGATATTGTAACTTGTTCGAGTTAAGGAGACATTAGAGTTATAGAGGTTCGAGTTAAAGAGAGTCGACTGTATAAGAAAAATAATATTTTGGTATTTTTTAGTTCCATTTCTTTACCCCCGATCTGTAATTTCTTTACCTCCTGCCGGCACACCTAACTCTAGGGGAAGTCCTAAATGCTTCCTCTTCTTCTCGCCTAGACAACTGTCTACAACTCTATTCCATTACGGTTATTCAAAAAGCCTAGGCAGCCACATGACTTTGTCTCCACTCCAACACAAAAATAGGATCTTCATCTTTTCAAAAGTTTGTTCTATGGCCCACAGCCCCATGTTATGATTTATTTAGCATACACGTCTGATATTCCCATGACACCTTGGTTCATAGCCCATCACAATCTCATCTTCTTTTCTTCAAAACATTGTTCTAATTACACCTTCTATACTCAAGCAATCCCTCTCTATTCATTTTCAAGCAGCCCAATCTGCTCCCAGAACACTTTCTCAGCTCTTCCTCAAGCAGCACTGACTTCAATTTCCTTTCCACAACTGTCCACTCTGGAATTTCTTTTTTTTTTTTTTTTTAATTTTAAACAAACCTACCACTGGTAATTAGATTGATATAGATTACCCATTTGCTTTCAGGGTTTCTGTGTCGTGGGATAGATCTTCCCCCGCTACCGAAACCCTGGACAGTATAATAGTATTTTTTAGTTCCATTTCTTTACCCCCGATCTGTTGTTTTTAACATCGCACTACACCCCCGTGCCTCAGACCCGTCAAGACCCCCCATTGAAGAATTTGGCAAAAATCTCGTACCTGGTGTAAAAAATTCTTTTGCCCCTGGTTGAAAAAGTTCTATTGGAATTTGGAGTGTTATCTCTTCCACTGAATTTCAATTAGGGATGAAATACAAGTCTATTTCATAGTGAGTATGAAATTGTAGGTACAACTATTAACTTTGCCGATCATCTGAAAAACAATTAGCGTAAAAATTTAAAAAGATAAGGGAAACAGGATTAGAGTTCTTTCCGTCTCCGTCATCAAAAAATCCAAATTTTAGACCCTTCCTCTAAATTGCTATGCTGTAATTGCGAAAAAATAGTTTTCTATCCTAAAGGAATGGTAGAAATTTCCCCGAGGGGTACTAAGGTTGGTAAAACGGGTATGTGCTACCCGACTTTCGACCCTCGGACCCTTAGCGGGACTAAAAAAGAGGAAAAAATGTTGTTAATTTTACGATCCTTATAGGGAGTAATCTGACCAAATTTCGATCTTTTAAGTGCAAAAAGTTGAAACTTTCCTATTTTCCCGACCTTTAGTGGGACTGAAATTTGATTTTCCGATTTTTCCAAACTATCAGTGTAGCCTTAGCTTTAGTGGGTACTTTGGAAGTCAAAAAAGGTACCCTTAAGGGCGATATATACCCGTGCCCTCCATTTGCCTAAGTACCCTCCCTCGGGGAAATTTCGCATGATACAAAAGTCCCAACACAACATTGTTTCAACGTTAATCTAATGTTCACAACGTCCATTCATATAACGTTAGATGTACGTCAAAACAACGTTGCGTGGGATCCACATCCTGGTGACAGGTTACTAAAAAGCAGATCAAAGAATAGAGGAATTCCAAACGAATCTAAAAAGAGTATAGTAAAGAAAAAAGAAGGTTAAAAATAGCGAGAAGTACCGGACTTAAGGACCACAAAGGTTTATAAACGATCCTTTCTTTATCCACAAAATTGTCATAACTTGTGGTTGTTGATAATGTTGTTTCATTCATCACCTCTTTCAATGTCCGATTTTAGGATATATTTTAAAAAGATGATTCTGAAAGAAAACTAAATTTGAAGTTTATGTTGCATAATTTGACAACGAAATTCTCCTGACTGATACAATATCCTTGAAAATGTAAAAGTTCAAATTGTCATCGGGGCAGAATGCTACCAAGTGCTACCAGTAATGAGTTACCCTCTTTTGAAAAATTTCTCGAGTTCTATGATTTTTTTTTAAGAATCTAAGACCAGGTAAGATTAACTTAAAATCTTGATAGGACATTTATAAAGTTTAGTCCACCATATCAAAAGCTATACTTACCCTTTGAGCATCTTACTATTTTTTTAACTAGGGGAAGCTCCCTTTAAAATCTCAAGATTGACAAGTGCTATAACCTTGAAATTTTAACCAGTGGTGGATATGGATAATTGCAAAATGTATGGCATGTCTGTAAAATACAAGATACCAACAGGTGGCAAAGAATTTACCCCCTGCCCCAAAAATAAATGTCACGTGGAGGTGCCTCACAAAATTTGAGCACAAAAATGTAAGTGGAAAAAAGCCTCCCCCCCACCCCTCCAAGATGCTCGAAGATTCATTATAACATATGAATTTCATTGTTGACGTAAATAATTACATAAACCGTCTGGATAATAAATTTCAACAAAACACCCCTGTGTCACAGACCCGCTGGGACCCCAGCCCCACTAAAAAATTTGGCCAAAATTTCATCCTCGTCGGACAAAATACCCTACAATTTTAGCCCCACTGGGAAATTGACTTTGATTTCATCCCCATTGGAAATTCAATGCAAAAATTTGCTGTCCAAAATCATCCCCACTGAATTATCTAATCTCGGGAACAATAGAACTTCTATCCTCATTGGGGTTTCGATGGAAATCTTTTTCCCCACTACTGTGGAAAAAAGTTCCACCGGGGCTGTGAGACAGGGGTGTAACAAAGAAAGGAGATAAACCTTTAGCTAAACAAGCTAATTTCTTTCAAGGCTGAACTGGTAAATGTAACAGAAATCACAATTTGATAGGAAATCAACACTAATTTAAGGCTCGATATTGGAATTATGTGGGTCTAAAGAAAATTGAAATGAATAACAAGGCCCACATTAATCCAACTATTATCAAGCTTTTCGGGGGTTCGTATTATTAAGGGGGGGGGGAGGTTGTTTCCACCACCCTCCATAATTTTTTATATTGAGACGGTGATGGACTTGAAACTCAGCATAAATGTCCTTTCCATAGTAGGAAATTTTGACAAAAAATTGGAAAAAATTGGAAAAAATCCAAAGCTTTTTCGATTTCATTAATAGTGCCCAAGGATGAGAAGATTGAATGAGAAATGATTTGCTTAAAACTACAAAGAAAAATTTCTGGCGAAACATCACAAAAATTAAGGTCAGACGAGTGGAAACCGCTGGAATGTTTTACTAAGATTTTAATCTGAAGTGTCATTACATTCTGCCTGGAGATACCCTAAAAACACGCGAGAAAGAATCTCCTAGAGGGCTTTCAGGAAGAGTTGAATGGGTTGGGAGGTCGCGTTTTGGAAGACCAACCCCCCCCCCCGGACATGGCCCAAAGATTTTTGCCTTTGAATTTTACTAAATTTTAAACAGAAGACCTCCAGGATTTAGAATGGAAGAAATCGTCTTACAATTAAAAGCAAACTTTGATAAGAGATCGAGAGTTCGACGTGAAAGAAAAGAAAGTTAGAGAAAAAACCCTCGCGCATACGTTAACTTTTTGTTGAATATCTACGGGAACCTCTCCGTGACCGTATCTCCCGTAGCTTAAACGTAACTTATAAACGTAAGATTCATCTCTGTAGATAGCCTCAACTTAATTAGCTTGAATTACTACTTGGCGAATTAATTGCAAACTAATCTTAACCCTATTAGCCCCAAGCTTTTTTGACTTTTGTATCCCCAGGGGGGGGTAGAATCTACCACCCTCGATTATTTTCGATCTAGAAGAGCTATGGCCATGAAATTTGGTACAGATGTTCTCCATCATGATACAATTTTCCAGGAAGAAAAAAAATTGATGACGTCATTCAAAAACTGATGACGTCATCACAAAATTTCCACCTGTCGGAAAAAAGCCCAAATATATGGTTTACAAAAATGTCTATTACAGTCGAACCAATAAAGATATTTCGATTCTGTTTGAAGATTCTGAAAGGTAAAAGACTGTTCTTTAACATATGCCGGTTTTTCAATTTCCATTAAGATTTTTTCATAAAATCTATGCTGAAGATGAGTTAAATTTTCAAAATTTGATGACGTCATAAATGATGACGTCATCATTTTCAAAATTTTTCTTTAGATTTTTTAAATTTGTATTATCAATGCCTATCACGTGTCAAAATTTGAAAATGATTGAATAAATAGTTTAGAAGTTATCAGCACTTTAAGATTTTGAGTTTTAAGGATTTTAGCTGGGTTTTATGTCATAAAAACCTGATCTGGACAACCTATGACCCTAAAATTTTGTACAAGTACTCTTAATAAGATTTTATTAAAAGTCAGAAAGTTTCAAGTCGTTTGAAAAATTTTTCTCCGAGATATAAACAAAAGAACTCCAGCGTGGTAGATTCTACCCCCCCCCTGGGGCTAATAGGGTTTTAAAAGATTAGAATAATGAAAGGGAAGTAATCAACATTAATTGGATGTTAATTAATCTGTTGTATAGAAATGACACAGTAGTTGCGATTTACTTATTAACGGATTTCTTATCGCTGAGAGAGAGAGTGATGTTTACAATCGCATGTCTTTATTGGACATAAAAGTAGACTGGAGTCGTTTATAATGCGTGTAATACAGTAGTATTGGCGTTATATGATAATACGATTATTGTTACGGGATTTAGTCTGTATGAGCTTTACACGTTTTTTTTTATAAGAACGTCAAACATTTTCGAAGCCTTCGGATGTTCTTAGTTTTTTGGATTTGAAGCCTAAAAATATTCTTAAAATGTTCTTATTTTCAGCTTTTTTTGAGCATTTTGATGTAATTTCTTAAGAAAATGCATGTTTTTAAGTCTCCAAAGCCTTAGAATGTTCTTAGAATGTTCTTAAATTTTTGGGCCTTGAAGCCTTATGTTCTTATATAGTTTGTTCTTATAAAAAAAAAAACGTGTATTAAAATTTGTTGTTCCCTCCGTCACTTTTTGCTTTATTTCAACCATGTTAGTCGTCTAGCTTGCTAGACTAACACAAGAGCAGTGTTTTTTGTATTTTTTTTTTCAGATGAAAGAGTGCGTCTTTTTTCTAGGAGCATTTTATTTTTTTGGTAAAATATGCTCAGTTATGCTTAGCGATATTTTGGAATCAAGCTCAAATTATGCTTGTGTGAAATGCTTATCTTTCCGAAAAAATGTGAGCTTGTTTTTATCGAAAAGCCAAATCTTTGTTGTGAGCACAGTTGATTGAGTTTTAGGAAATTAAACTAAACGTTTCTTACAAGTAATATCAAATTTTGTGACATCATCAGAATGTATACACCACAGTATGACATTTTGTAGATTGGAAAAAAAATCTTTTTAATGAATGAATGAAATGTGTAGTATATTGCTTTTTCTTTGTATGCAATACGAGATTTTGATAGGATTATGTGATCATAGACTGCTCGTGTTTATATTATAAACATTTATTGGTAAATTTTTTAATAGGGTTTTAAAGAGGTTTTCATAGCAACTGCCTTAGAAAATAAAAGGGTAGTTTAGGCAAGCGTATGAAAATAATATGTATTCCTCAAAGTTTAACATATTGTATTGGGTGTTTGTGTTGCTTGCTTCAAGTTTCTATATATGAAAACAGTATCTCTATTTTGGAGCCTGGGACCAATTTGGCCCTAAATTAGCTTAAGCATTGTTTTAGATTGTTCTTATTGTTTGGCAATTTTGATTGTCATTGTTCTCATTATGACATTGTTCTTATGAAAGAAGAGTGTAATAAGTAGATCTACAACCATGGTCGAAATATATTGAGGTTTTAGTTTATTTGAACGTTTTTCAGAATCTAAGGTTCGGGCGATAATGGCTAATTTTAGCACTTTCACTTTCTTTCATTGAATTTGGAGGGGTTCGGTGGCTTCTACTAGTAGGCTATATATTCCAAGCCTTATTGGAGCAAATTTGAGCTTTTAAATCCTTAGATCCTAGGTCTAAGCCGTAAGTCACATGTTAAAACTCATAGTTAAAATTCTACTTTCCAACTGTAGTTTAACGCGCTTAAAAGTCATTTGTGGTGTTTAAAATTTTGCAGGGAAATCCCTTTGTCTCAAATATTTTGTCAATGATTGTAGTAACAAAGCTCTGAGTTGAAAAAATATTTTACCGATGACAAGAGATAAATCAGGTCTTCAAAGCCTTAAAATGTTCTTAACTTGTTCCTAATAGAAGCCTTATTTTTTTATGTAGTTTGTTCTTATAAAAAAAACGTGTAACGAATGTGTTTTTATAGATAGTCAACCAAGATTATGTAATAGCGAACCGAATTACTTCACTGTTGGTAAGTGTATACTGTACATGAATGGTGTAGTTCTAATTTTGGTTACAGTCCGATGGTGGTGACATTGACACAAGTGCAGTATGGGTTTTTATTTTAATATCTCATTATATGGTCCCTTGGGACTTCAAAACCAATTTTCAAGTTGGCGAAGCTGTGGAAAATTTTCTATGGAGCCTTGATAAGGTCAGTTTGACCTAAAAACCCTTGAAGTTACTTATGACAAAATCTGATTGAACCATCTGATAGAGCTTGAAGAGTAGATCTCCAAAATGAGGTCATTTTGCTTGGCAAAACATGGTTTTGAAGTCCCAAATGACCATATAAAGAGAACATGAAATAAAAACCCATAAGCAAAAAAGTTCATTTCGCCACCGGAATATTAAGTTAAGATTTTCAAATACCATCTAATTTCGGATACAACGTCGGGATTATATTTGTAATTTGATTGGACTTACACATTTATTTTTATTAGAACAAGCTATAAAGAAAACAAGGCTTTGAAAAGAGTGTAATCAATTTTAGGATCCTTCCGCCAGTTAATGTAAACTATTTTCAATTCCCCAAACCTTACCCTGCCTTCGTTTGTTCAAATATAATGGGCTTTTAAAAAGTGCTGAGTCTTATTATGAGTTCTTACAAATTTACACGTTTTTTTATAAGAACAAACTATATATGAACATAAGGCTTCAATGGCCAAAATGTTAAGAACAAGTTAAGAACTCAAAAATGGCAAAATGGCTTAAAACTCAAAAAGTCAAGAACATCCCAAGGCTTCAAAAATTTTGGATGTTCTTATAAAAAACGTGTATGCTACACTTATGCCTTATATTATTAATGAAAAAAGAAGTGCCTCTAAAGGGGATGAACGAGCTTTCGCCAATGAAGTCGACTGGGCAGTAGCCTGCGAAATTGTAGAGGCGAAATGTTTTTAAACATTTCTTACAATTATTTGTACAGGTCTTTGGTTTTAAAAGTTTTAAGAAGGGATGAATACTTTATAAGACTGTGATTATAATTTATCACAAAAAATACGAAAAAAAATAATGAAAGGGGTAAAAATGAAAATAAAGGGAGAAAGAGAGAGAGAGAGAGAGATAACGCGTGAAAAGATGTTATATTTTGTTGTTGAAAGGACATTAGCTGCTAGAAAAAAATTCTACGTAAAGAGAAATTATAATTTTTTCTGAGGAGTAAGAAGGAAAAGGGGGAGTATTTTAAGAACGACAAGAACGCGAAACAAAAATTTTCGATAAGGTAAAAAGGGGCGAAATAAGAAAAAGCTTCAGAGGAGCTCAACAAGTATAAGTGACATTGCAGAAAAATTTATATAAATTAACTCATAATCTTTCGAAACGTTATTATTATACAATGATCAAGTTATAAAGACAGATTTAGGTGATTTCAGAAAAAAAAATACTAACGAGAAATTTTCTCACATAAACAGATTTATAACTTTTGGACAATTTTGGTTATTCAGATGGTTTTAACACATAGTATTGACGTATCTGAGATTGTCGAGACAGATTCTGATGCTTTCCTTGACATAATGGACTTGGAAAATGTGAAATTGAAATATATAACATTGAAAGAAAAATTAGCTGTCAAACTTCAAGATGCTGAAGAAATTGAGTTGGAATTTAATGAAGTCAATCGTAAAGCCCAAGAGGTAGGATTTTTCTCAAAATCTAATAAACGGGAGGGGGTAAAAAGGGGGTCCGAAATTTTACCTCTAAGGTAATTATAAGCTAAAAACAGGCTATTTAAAGCAATTCAGCTGAAAATATTTTTAAAAATAAATAAACGGGGGGGGGGTGTCCAAAAATTGATAACCGGGTGGTGACGTTTATTTGGGACCTTAGAGTAAAGCTTGTGATTATATAAGTTTCTTCCTTGTGAAAATACTGTATTTATGCTGCCCGATATTATCAAACCGTATATGTCGAATACTTCCACTGTTGGAGCCTCAAAAACATTAAATTAATTCATTCATGGGGCTTTCAACGGAAATATCCGTACTGAACCCAAGGAATCTTTTTAACTAAAATCATCAATAACTCGAATATCTCCATAAGTTTTTTGGTCCCTTCACCTTGTTGTTAAATTTAAGTTGGATTTGAATCTTTTCCTAGGAGCATGCACCTTAAGAATATTTCAAAATGATTTTCTCTAAAACTTCAAGAATATCCATGATGAAATGGAAAAACAAATAGGGTATTCTTCTGATACTTTCGGATAGAATGTCCCCCCCCCCTGAGCTTAGGGAGGGGAGGGCTAAACATTTTTGCTTGATTGCGGCTGTATTTTTTTAACATAGGCTGAAAGACAATCCGCCGAACTGAAAGAACGTCTGGAACAACTTCTCGATGAGAAAACGAAAGTAGAATCAAAAGACAAAGAACTTCAAGAATCAGTATCCGAGGGGACATATAACAAAGAAGATTTACGACATAAACAAACGAGTGGAGAAGCGAAAAAAGCGTACGTCGGTGACCGCCGCGCGTTCCTGAAAGGACACTTGGAGAAAATACGTGAAGAAACTAGACTACAGAATGAAGAAATTCAAGAGGTGAGAGTCTGTTTCAATTGGCCTTTCTTCTGGCAGTTTGCAATTAAATGTTAAATGTCAAATGCTTTCTCCACAAAATTTTGGTTTAATTTTTAACTTAACCTCATTGATATAATGGAATTTATCTACATCATCCAGATTTTTAAAAAGCATTTCTGTCAATGATTATTTCGTCATTTCATTTTTTTAGTTGACAAATGAAACAAACGAGATCGAAGAAGAATTATTTGTAGAGGAAGAAAGACTCAAAGTTGTTTACAAGTAAGTCTTGTGTGTTATTTGATGTTTAGGCTTTCGCCTAGAAGATATGATTTTTATGAATTTGTACCCAGATATCATGATTTAAACATACGAAAGAGCATTATAATATTTCCTCTTCAGAATTTTTTCTTGAAAATTTTCAATGTAGGATCTAAATTTTGTTCAGAAATCAAAATTTGTTAATAAACTGACGTCTACTGTGACCTTACATCTAAGATCTTGTCTGCATCTTCATTTTTTTTTATTACCTGGGAAAACACTCTTTTAAGATCTTGTAAGATCTTATATTATCCATATCATATATAAATTCTTCTTCATCTATGAAAAACAGGAAAAACAAAGAACTGAACGAAATATTAGCAGATTTGAAAGAAAAAGGAAGACAATTGGAATCAAGGGAAGAACAAATGTTTGATAGAGACGATGAACTTATGGTGCAGATTTATCAGAAGGAAGTACTGGTCAAACACCAAGAACAAATAGCTGATCAGTATGAAGGAATGGAGATTGAACTGGAAAATACTCTGGCTCAACTACAAGGTATCATTGTATTAGGAGCCCTCCCCTCCCTCACTGATAGCACCAGGTATTCTCTGGCGCCAATCAATAACGTAAATAAAGCCTGGAATACACGGGACACGAGGCTAGGATCCTACTACTTAAGTAGGAATTCATCCTTTTTCGATTATTAATTTCATTTGATGTAATGTGTTTGGATAGAGTTTATCCCGAAATTATGGAAAACTTTTAGCTTCAAAATAAGACCTAGGTTTGCGTTATTACACAATGTCCTTGGAATAATGTTTCTATGGAAAAGCTGAAAGGACGTGGACGTGGATTGATGGATGAACTGAAATTCGATGATTGACAATGTTGTTTGTTACTTGAACCTTTCTTCTTCTTTTATTTTTCAGACGAAAGGGAAATCGCGATCGAAGGTTACAATAGTACAAAGAAGAGGTTTGAAGAACTTTTGGACGAAATTATCGAATTCTGACACAACCAATTTTGAAAACCGATGATTGGATGATGACAAATGACATTTTGTCTTGTCATCTTGGATGAGAGGAGATGTGAATCTATGATGCAAACGTTAGTAACCAGAAGTTGATGAAGGATCATTGAATTTTCGAATAATGTCTATCATGGTGCTAAGCCACCTCTGCTGGTAGTGATCAAACATAAAAAACTTATTCGAAAAAAACTTATTTGAAGTCAAACGGCTTCTGCTCGAACTGTCATCAAATTGCATTCATCCCTCTCAAAATACCGTCGTTTGGGGGTAAGATTCCACTCCCCGGCCTAAGATTCCATTGCCCCTCTCTAGCGGAAAATACCAAACCTCTAGAAAAAACCTTTCCAATCTTCAGCCGAAAAAACAGCGGAAAAATCTCAGAGAAGTTAATAGCAACTTTGTCAGTCAGTGGAATCTTTTTACCCTGAACGACGGTAATACAGTGGAGTCTCCATAATTCGAACACGCATGGGGAACACAAAATTGTTCGAGTTAGGGAAATTTCGAGATATGGAGTAAGGTTTTTTTAACTGAAGGGACCAGAGAACTTGTTCGAGTTAAGGAGATATTCGAGTTACAGAGGTTCGAATTAATAAGGAGACTCCACTGTACATTTAGACCTTTATCAATTTTTTTTTAGTGAATTTATCTGAATACCTTGTTTGTATATTTTATTGAATTGTTGTATGTATGAGTTGTAAAAAGTCTTTCAAAAATAAATTTAACGAGATAGGCAGAAATTAGCATAATTGTACCACATTCATAGGAATGGTCCCAAAAGCATGGATTTTCTTGTAACCATGTGAGCGAAAAAGAATATTATCTTGGGCTTTTTCCTGCTTCAGATTTCCTCTCACAAGAAACAACAAAGGTTTATCTAGGATAGGAGGAAGCGGTACTGCCTAATTTAGTCTTAATCTAATTTAATCTTAGTTTAATCTTAGTTTAGTCTTATTTAATTTAATCTTTTATTTTTTGCGAATATCAGAAAAGCCATTGGCTTCACTGAAAACTGGTCATGTTCTAACCGTATTTCATCAATTAAAAGAAGCTAAGCAGAGTACTTTGAAATAAATTTTATTACGGAAATAAAAATATAAAAATGGGTTAAGTGTTACTTGCAAGTTTGTGAGGGGCGAAGAAATGAATGGTTAATATTAGTGCGATATATAAAGGGTGACATTATTCTTTGATGCATCTGTCCACCATCTGTTGATGCTTCGCAGGTTCTAAAACCAGAAAGAATTCTTTGTAAACTCTTAAGTTTTTCCAGATATTCAGGATAATCACGAGTTTAACTCTTTCACGAGAAGCCTAAAATTTCAAACTCCAAAATACTGCGTTTTAGTTTTTCAAGGAGAGCTAGAGAAAAAATTATAAATAAGAAATTATTACCGTTCAAAAACAAGAGTGTACCGTCATGTAGTTTTATAGTGGATATCTGATAAGTCTCTTAAAGTTGTGGCTGCCTACAAAAAACAACAGTGAAAGTTGATTAATGAGGAATGGTTTAGCATTGATTCGGTCTAGAAATCGTCTCGTTACAAACAACGACAGTTGATTATTCGATTTTGAAGACCAAGAAAATTATTCGAATTAGGGAGATATATTCGGATTAGAGAGAGAATTTAACACTACCTTCCTCCTGTGGAGACCAATATCTTAGTCCGAATTACAGAAAAATTCTAGATTGTTCGAGGTTCGAGAGTTGACTATACGCTAATTATCTATACTATGCAACACTTGGCTCCAAAAAATCGTCAAAATTTCACTCAAAACGTCACTTGAACAATGGAAAAAAGGGTTACGAACTAGATGGAGAATTTACAAAAAGTTAAATTATTTCTCGTTATAAAATTTTTTATGTCATTATTGCAGGAATTTTTCCGCACCATAAGAACAGATTTTTTTTCTCAACTTTTCCGTCTGCATTTTTTACATCATTCCGCCAAGGAATTGTGGAAGACTGACGTAACTTATTACTGTTTCAAGGAACTGACGAAAACTTGATGTAAAGCAAAACACGCAAAACGTAATAGACCAAGAAAATAGTGATATGAGAATCACGCGCTTCGAAAGGAATAGACTACAGGTAGTGATGCATACCCTCATAATCAACCAAATGCGAAGGGACAAAGGAAAAAGAATTACCTTTTCAGGTGTTATATCTCGCATAGCACCTGACAGCATTTCAAAACCAACCATGTGCTTTTTGACCTGTGTAGGTAAAAATACTGACATGAATCAAAACTCTACAAACAATATTTGAACCATGTGCTGGGGATCGTAATAGGCCATTTCACAGTCGCCGATAACAGTTTCCCGTTGGTTAGACGCAAAAATCTTCAAAGTTTTTCAAAACATTGGATCAATAGTAAGTTGTTATTAGCGCGCAATGGTGCTCATTACCCATTACGCTTTGCGACTGTGAAATGGCCTATAGTTGGAGACTGATCTTAGCCAACCCCTAAAAAATTTTAAAGATATCTCAGCAAATTTTTTAGTTCAAAAGAACAAAATAAATGCTAACAAATATTCTTAATATTCTTTAACTACTTTGTTCCACCTAACAGCATAGCATTATTTTCCCAATTATTTGTAATACACAGGTTGCAAAATTAAACTCTGAAGACAAACGGATCGACGACCGACCGACCGACCGACCGAAGTCCTCCAAAGAAAATTTAGACGTCAAACTTACAGTAGCCGATCTTAGAAGAGGAGGGTAATAGTGAGCATGCAGCTGCCAATGTGGACTATCTTCGAGACCAGGTGCGCCTATAAAAGTAGTAAGAATAACGTTTTGATTAAAGCATACACAGAGTGGCCGGCAAAATCGAAACAGAATCAATGTGGATATACCCAAAGATTCTTGCGAACTTTTTTTATTGAGATTGAAAATAAAAGCTAGTTAAAAATCTCCCTAGATCCGCACAAGCCTCCTCAATTTAATGGGAATCCCTAAATCTTGTTCTGATTTTTAACAAAGTACACTGTGGATGGGTGAAAAATAATGACACTGGTGAAGAGCAGAGAGAATTTTACAGTGAATAGATAACACAACAAAGAAACAGGATTGCACGCCTAATACATCTTTAAATGTATCGAATAAATTCCCTCCATTTTGAGACAGAATAGCTCTATCTAGTGTTTTAAATAAGACACCCTGTGTTTATGACTTATTATGACTACAATCAATATGGTCATTTCAAAATCTATTGTACTTGATATAATAAAGATACCATTTAAAAAAAGCTATTTGTAAAGAAGAGAAGGAAACATACTGTGCCAGCCCATTGAATAAGGAAATGACGTTTTGAATAAATTATCATATTTCGTCAGGTAGCTCTTCATAATTGTAGACAGTGCTGAAAGATTTGATTAAAACAATAAAGCAATAAAAATTTTATAGTAGGCTTGTTGAAAAAAATGTTCATTTCACGAGTCCGAACCTTGAAAATGAACTAAAAAGTTTCGAAATATATTGTCACACCAATTGAAATTTTTAGCTTTGAATTTCTATAATAAAATGCAACTTTTTGTGCAGAAGTACTCTAATATGCAGATTGAACGTGCTTTTCGTCAAAACTTTCGGGGTTTAGAGCTCTGCCTGAGAAACGTGACGTCACAGGTTTGAGATAAATTTTGGCACTGCTTCGAATTTCAGTGTGCACAGCTTAAAGTACTTTTGTGTAAAAAATCCCAGACACTTCACAAAATGAAGAATTGTCTTTAACAAGCCGACTATTATCATTTCTAGGGGGAAAATATCAGTGAATACAGCTTCACGATCGATACTGCACAACTACTCCAACGCAAATAAGATTGGTCTCAATTAGGCTGGGCTTAAAAAATTGTTGGTTTGCCGTCACCCGACCCTAGATTTTGGAGGTGGGTCGGTCGGTCGGAATTTTTTTTTATTTTGGCGATTTATGAAATTTTCGTCCATGGAAGGGTTAACAGTTTGTTTACATTTAGGTAATTTTGAATAAATAACAGAAGTGCTAGCAGGGAATTTACGATTCTTATGCTTGAGACAAACAAGATACGAGTTTTGATTTTTTATTGTTTGAAGTTTTTGAAGGAAAAAAATCTTCTTTAAAATGGCAATAAAACTTTTTGGGTCGGCAGGTTATGAGGTAGGGTCGGTGGCAAACCAACAATTTTTTAAGTCCAGCCTTAGTTTAGCTATTGAATGTCTTTCAATCGCAAAGATACTCTCGAAATTCTTAGACGTAAATATAGGAAAGAATTTCATAAAAAGCAATACCTACACTGTTGTTGAGATGTTGATAAATCGTTAATTCTCTGTGTTGCTTTCTTTGGCATCACCAGTATTTCAAAAGGCCACATCGCCCTGAAGAAGAACCAAATAATGAAAAATTACGAGTAAAAAGATGCCTCATGTTGAATGAAATTTCAGTTATTTATTTACATAAACATTATGGGTTAGAAAATTGATCATCCAAAGACAAAGTGCCATTTATATATTCCTTTTCAGTATCAAAGTCTAAAATGTTTTCTTCTGTTCTTTTTTGGAATAAGTTTAAAATTGGATTTCGTAGGAGAGTAAGGTTTTATTCATAGTGTAATAGTTGAAATTCAAAATCAGCCCAACTCCACCTAATTTGTAAAAGACTCCTAAAAATCTAAAAGATCCTCAATGCATATCAGAATACAGGGGATGCCGAACGAAAAACATTTCAACATTCTCAAGAATAAAAAAATCTGCAATACGTTACCAGTAAGGTATAACGACAATCCAATCATCATTTTCTACCACAATTCGTTCCTAAAATCATAATCGCTCATACGGATTCATTAAGTAACCGCAACCGCGATAAAAGGTAACCCGACGGTCCCTCTTTCCATAGCTATCCAACCCGAAGGTAGGGTCACTCTTTCTCACTGGATTGACCCACCCTTGATCCGAATCAAATAACAATTTTGTACCAAGTCCTTGGTATTGAAACAACCTTTACACTACGGTTCGCTTTCGAGCTAAAAAAGCTAGAAAGTTTTATTACGAGACCAAGATAAGTGTTTACGCCCGAAATAATTTCAAAGTCTAACCTAGCCAGCCAAATAAATATTCTCACCTTTTTCTGTTGTTCAAGTTTAATGTAGTCAAGCAGTAAGGATGATTGCTTTTCGTTGTAATACTTCAACTGGTTTTCTTGCTAAAAACGTAAAATTGAATTTATTGTAACATTTCCGAAAGGTCTTTACACAAAAAATAATACGAAGAAAGACGTAGTGTTATGACCAGCTGAAGACACCTTGGTAAAAAGCTACAAGAAGTTATTTTTTTTCGTGAGAATTTCTTCATACCTGCTTTATTGCTTCATTAGGTAGAAAATTGCATCCCCAGATCTAAAGGAAAAAAGTCATAATCATGACCGGTTAACATGTTTTTTTGTTGACACACGTTCTTTTATAAGGACATCCAAAAATTATGAAGCCTTCGGATGTTCTTAAATTTTGAGTTTGAAGCCTAAAGATGATCTCAAGATGTTCTTATTTCCACCAATTTGTGCACATTTCATAAGAAATTGGGTCATGGTTGCCAGCAGTTCTTTCTTAACAAATTCAAGGGTTTCCAGGGTTTTGAAGTTGATCTTTGCTAGCTTTCAAAGTTTTCAAGGAAATCTGTCGACAATGGGCGAAAAGATGAATTTGCAACCCTAAATCTCCAACCTACTAATAATGCATAAAATTACCCCCTAAAAATTTTCTCTGACAAAATCATAAAAATCTTGAAACATTTCTAACAATCTTTTCAACCCCCTTGATTTTGAGCGCAACCTCAAAGAGATTGATTCTTTAGTAAATACTTTCTTTATAGTGGTGGTAAAGGAGGGCCAACTATCGGGCCCGATTAAAGAAAATTTTGATATTCAGTGGACAGTGCTTTAGATTGGCTGAAAATGCACACAAATCAGAAAAGAGGGTCATCAAATTAAAAACTGGTTGTCTAGAAAAACCTATTTACAGGGTAAATCCCTTAAGAATGAACGAGGAACAACCCCTTGAATCTCGTGGATTCTGAAAGTATCATTTTTCATTTATTTCGTTGATTTTTGTATCCCAAGAAGTAGGAAAAACTTTATATTCCATCTTTAACAAATGGCTAAAAATGGCCTGAAAAATTGTAATTTCAAGGGTATCGAGGGTATAAATCTTGCACTTCAAGAGTCCCTAAAATGTTTCAAGGCTTTCAAGGAAATTTATCAAGGGTAGGAAAATCAAGGGTGCTTCGAGGGTTCTAAGGAGTTCAAGGGTCGCTGGCCACCATGCAGGTGTTTTAGAGTCCACAATGCCTTAAAATGTTCTTAACTTAGTCTTAATGTTTTGATCATCGAAGTCTCATGTTCTTATATAGTTTGTTCTTATAAAAAAAACATGTATTTGTTACATTTTGTTTAAAAATCAGAAATTTGCAACTAACGGAATAAGATAATAAACATAGAAATGGAGATACCTGACAATGAGGATGTGGATTAGAGCAGCCCATCATTTTTCCTTTGTTTTCAAAAATCTTAAAGAGAAAAAAACAAACGAAGATCTTAAAGTGACACACATAATCAAAATATTAATCAAATGTCAAAAACAGATTTCCTATTTCTATTACACTCCTATGTGACAGACCCGCCGGGACCTAGCTCCACTGGGAAATTTGTCCGAAAATTTGACCCTGTTTGAAAAAATAGCCTACAATTTCAGCCCCACTGGGAAATCTACTTTTACTTCTTCCCCAATTGAAAATCAATGGAGAAAGTTTTTGAGCAGGGAACAATAAAATTTCCATCCCTATTGAGATTTGGATAAAAAACTTCATTCCCACTGAGAGCCATAAGCAAAAAGCTCGTACCCATGTCTATTTTTAGCTGTTAAAGCATAATAATTAGAGTTGAGTTCTTTTTCAGGACATGAAACTTGGATATTCAAAGTCTACTCAAAATTCCGCTTCCACTGATATATAACATGATAGGGTTATTTTCAAATTAATATTCCGGTTTTTTTTGGATTTCGGCTTAAAAATGACCCATTTTTGGCCAAAAAAGTAATGAAACGCTAAAAATCATAAATGAGAAATATGTAATTATTTTCCTGAATTTGTAAGAAATATTATAATTTTAATGCAAAGTTGTCAGAAATACATACTAGAATGAGAAAAATAAATTTAGAAAGTTAAAACATGAGCTAAATCCTAAAAAAAACCCGGGTTTTTCCAAAATTAGCCTACGAAACATTTTGATCAAAAATGAGAAAATCCACCTTGCAGGACCTCTAGTTCATTGTAATTTCTGCATTTTTGACTCCATTTTTTGCATATTCTGATATACTCTACCTATTTGAAGAATTTTCAAGCAAAGAAATCTCAATTCAAGTACAATTGACAAAAAGATAGGGGAATTTTGACATAGGCTCAAATTTTCCGTCACGGCGTGACAAAAACTAAAAAGGGCTACAGAAAATCTTGTGGGTTGATTTTTGAATTTCTATTTTAGGTTTCTGATTAACACTATATGGTTGATGTTTCATGGAGAAAATTAAGACCCTGATTCCACTCTCATAGATTTTTACAGGCTATTGAAAATTTTTCGTCAACAAAAACTCTGACCTAGTACTAATCAGAACAGAGATTTGGAAAAAGAGGATAAGAAATGCCGCTGCCGCTCGCTGTTTTCCTATTCTTTGCTTTTGAATTCGGCACCCTTTGAAGAAGCAAGGCTGTAGAATAGTTGAGCAAGAAGGAAGGCCGAAACAAAATGGCGTTACGTACAGGTTAACCAATGTTCAAGAAAAAAGTCCTTGAATAAAGCTTTCCAGTGAGTTCTTTGTGAAAAAGAGACTGGGGTGTGAATCTTTGATCTTCTGGGGGTTTCCCCTGAGAAAATCGAGGAAAATCATTCTATATTCTGGGAGTAAAGATGGCGGACATGAGGCATGCTTGAAATTTTGAAAAATTGGGACCAATTTCTTTCTGGCTTGTATTGCTCTGAATGAATTTTTTGTGTTGCAGACATAATTTTTATGGGTAGTAGGAAGGTTGATTGTGACCACCTATGCCTTAGTTTTCCATGGCACTCTCTAGAACTTCTTGGCATTTTGATTTAAGATGGGCAATATCGGTTGATAATGTTGTTGTTTTTTTTCAACTTTTAGATGAAAAAAATAGTGTAATCTTAGAAAAACTTCCTCTCTGGTAATGGAATTGAGATTCTCAGTAAGTATACTTGATTTCCTCTGTGGTACTTTTAGCTTTATCTAGGGAAAGCATTGACTTTATAGTTGGAAATTTCAAGTTTCGACAACAAAAACATTGCAAAGTTCAAATAACTTCAACATGTGATATTTATAAAGTCTGACTATTGATGGGCCATGATTTTGACCGGTCAGTGGATTGACTCACAAGGCTTTGACAATTTTTCAGCCAAAACATAATTTCATCGGTGGACTTTACCAGTTTACAGTCTGTGTTAGGGTAATTCATACAGATTGCTTACAAAAAAGCCCTAGTTTTACAGTAGATTTTCATTTTATATATTTTCAGGCTAGTTATCGTCATTTTCTCTATGAAATAATGTTTATAACAACACTTCCCAGAAAAACCAGCCCACGGAAAGTTAAGTATTGGCCATCCAAGCACTGATGCAATGAAGCAAAGATTGACTCAGAATGACTCAACATTTTTGCATTTTGACCTTCACGTTAAGGCATACGGGAAAAGTATGCTAAAAGAGGAAATCAAACCTGCAGAAACTATATTACGCGCATTATTTAGCTTGACCAAAACAGAATAGAATGGAGTAATAAATATATGCAGTGGATGTTGATATTTTGTAAATGTTTTCTGGACAACCGTGGATATGAACAGTTAAACCTGGTTGAGCACCGCCTACATATCCTTTGAAATTGGATATATATATACTTGGAAAATGTTCTCTGGAAAAAGTGGATTTCCATACACGTATTATGTAAATTTGATCAGTCTGGAGAATATTTTTCAAACCTGCATTTATTTGAATGTTTGTTTTGTATCCATGTTGTCCCTGGAAATATGGTCCAAACAAGTCATCAGAGCCAGGAAACACATGGGCCAAAATTACCAAATGTAAACAAACTAGCAGACTAGAAGACCCCAAAAGTGCTTCCATTTAAATTCTACAATTCTACTTGGACACATATTTTCACTTGTTATATCGCAAGTTTTTCTGAGCACAATGATTATTTTGCCAATATTTTTTCCATATGTAAATGTATTTAATTTTTAAACAATGAGTTACACATGTATTGGATTTAGTCCTCTATGGAGCATTAATATAATTTTCTAGTCCAGCTTTCAAGTTATACAATCTGAATCAGTACTAATTAAAAATCAGTTGTAAGGTTTTGGTCTTTTTTTATAGTCTTCTCAATTTTATTTCAAGTTAAGTCATGAATGATACTGATTTTTTTCATGCAATACGTCTTTATAATTTCCCAGGTGTTATAAATGAAGGTGAATCATAAAAAAACCCTTTTGGGTTTAATCTTTTTTAGAACAAGTAATACTTTAATGGACCTACCTATTTATAAAACGAATAATTAGAATTTAATGGAAGTAATGTATAATTTTAAATTTCGATTTATATATCTATTGGAACGGAGAAAGCAATTAAGAAACGCATCGATGTTTAACGGTGAAAGAAAAATAATATCGACACTTTAATCAATCATTCAGAGAAAATTAAGACTGAGAAAATCTCAAAAAACCGCTTTTTTCGGGACATTTCCGGTTCTAGCGGCCGAAAAAATTACTTTTTCGAAAATTGGGCTCTGTCACATTTTGGGCATTGCCATTTTACATCATTGTGCAAAAAATCATGAAAATCTGTCGAGTATAAGTTGAAAAAATGAAGGAAAACCGTTTTACGCCGGTTTTCGGCTGTTCCGGCGATTTTTAAGGAGTTCCGGATTCAAAGGATGATTTTTTTTGGAAATCAAACGATGCTAAGTTTTGGGCATCATCATAAAGAACATTTTTCTGTAAAGAAACAATTAAATAAGTTGAAAAAATGTGACGGAAATGTGAAAAAACGACGATTTCCGGCACATTTCCGGTTCTACAGACCGGAAAAAATTTTTTTTCGGCAAACGGTTTTCAACACCTTTTGGGCATCATCATAAAGAACATTTTTCTGTAAAGAAACAGTTAAATAAGTTGAAAAAATGTGACGGAAATGTGAAAAAACGACGATTTCCGGCACATTTCCGGTTCTACAGACCGGAAAAAATTTTTTTTCGCCAAACGGTTTTCAACACCTTTTCGGCAGTACTAATGTGCATCTATGTGCAAAAAATCGCAAAAAACTAATGATAAAATCTCGAGAAAATCTCAAAAAACCACTTTTTTCGGGACATTTCCGGTTCTACCGGCCGGAAAAATTTTTTTTTCGAAAATTGGGCTCTGTCACATTTTGGGCATTGCCATTTTACATCATTGTGCAAAAAATCATGAAAATCTGTCGAGTATAAGTTGAAAAAATGAAGGAAAACCGTTTTACGCCGGTTTTCGCCTGTTCCGGCGATTTTTAAGGAGTTCCGGATTCAAAGGATGATTTTTTTGGAAATCAAACGATGCTAAGTTTTGGGCATCATCATAAAGAACATTTTTCTGTAAAGAAACAATTAAATAAATTGAAAAAATGTGACGGAAATGTGAAAAAAACGACGATTTCCGGCACATTTCCGGTTCTACAGACCGGAAAAAATTTTTTTCGGCAAACGGTTTTCGACACCTTTTCGGCAGTACTAATGTGCATCTATGTGCAAAAAATCGCAAAAAACTAATGATAAAATCTCGAGAAAATCTCAAAAAACCGCTTTTTTCGGGACATTTCCGGTTCTACCGGCCGGAAAAAATTTTTTTTCGAAAATCGGGCTCCGTCACATTCGAGGGTTTATAGTAATGCACCTTTGTGCAAAAAATCAGAAAAATTGAATGAGCCAATCTCGAGAAAAGTTGGTAACTAACTAACTAACGAACACGGGTTAATTTATAGGACCTCCACCCCACCGGGGTAGGTCCAAAAATTTCAAATTATACACTTTTATTATACTGTTTTATTTGCTAGATAGATATATCATTATATCAGGGGAAATCCCTAGATGGAGCTGTTTTTTATAACTATTGTATTTTTTTCAATAATGTTTTTGGATTATTTTATGTATTGATAGCATTGATATCATGAATTATCATCGCTTCTTTTTTCTTTTGAGCTCTAATTTTTCCTTTCCTCCAATTTGTTCTATTACCCAACATCGCTACCCGGCTGAAGAGGCCTTCATGATATTGTTTATTAGAAACTCTAGTCCAAGAAACAAAGAAATAACGAAAAATTATCTTGGTTTTACAAGCTTATCATTTTTGGTTTTATAATGTAAATTTCAATTCTTTTAGCTACAGTATGTATGAATTGATTCGATCATTTTATAAGGAAAATATTTTGGTCGAGGCTGCGTAATTCTCCCCTTCAAGCACAACGACGAAGGCTTGAGAAACACTACGTTCAAAGTGAAAAGTGCTTATAAAAAATATCAAAATTCCTGATTTAAAAAAAAAATTATTTCACTTTCGATATCAATCACGGCTGCCATTTTTTGTTTGTACTTCTAGTCTTGTGCGCATAACGAATCAAGCGCTCTGATTGGTTCAGAATGAAAACAATCGATCGGCCGCAGACATTTCAATAGAAACAAAAGATTCTACAGCCTCGCTTCAAATAGATGAATAGCGCATTTCTTATCCTCTTTTCCCAAATCTCTGGTCAGAATGAAAAAATGGATTTGAAAGCCTCAAATCATAGATTAACCAGTCCAAGTCCTATAGAAAGTTGACTCAGCTTGCAAAAGAGGCCTTTTGGTTAGTTTTTTGAATCTATACCTGAAAAAAAAAACCCTGTAATAAGGACATCATTCCAAACCAGTTTTTTCAGTACTACGGCAGCAGGCTCAGATTTAGCCTGTGTTGATTTTTCGGGAACATATGCATGTTATTTATATCAAATTGTCAGAAATTTTATGTAGATTTCAAAAATGGTTAAAAGTAGGGGTTAAAAATGAAGTCAATGAGAAGAAAATGCAAAACTTGATGATTTTTT
Source organism: Clytia hemisphaerica (assembly GCF_902728285.1). Lineage (NCBI taxonomy): Eukaryota > Metazoa > Cnidaria > Hydrozoa > Leptothecata > Clytiidae > Clytia > Clytia hemisphaerica. The sequence goes on along the minus strand of NW_027104101.1, from coordinate 788,857 downwards.
CTCCTATTTTGGCCTGCGATTTTACAAAAACCTAAAAAATGCGATAAAAAATTTCTAAAGTGAGGTTACATAAGCTCAATTTTTTTTTGCTTTTTGCTACAAAATACCATAGCTTCCCATAAAAATAGGTTTTAGAGAGATTTGAAGACCTTCATTTTTTGACATTTTTAAAATTTTTGGTACGAGCTTTTTGCTTATAGCTTGAGGGAGAAACTACCACCGGGGCTGTGAGACAGGGGTTTTTATTGTTTTGAGCGTGGCTTTTTTTAAATTTTCAAGCCTTTACTCTTAACTTTTGAATTTTCAGTTTCTTAACTTGTTGTTAATATTTTTGGCCTTTGAAGCTTATGTTCCTATAGTTTATTCATATAAGAAAACATATATGCTTACTTGTACCCATTGGTATGTCTTGGAGAGTTCAGTATACTGGTTAATCCACTCGGTAATGACAGCTTGTATCTCAACTGTGCTCATCAATGGTAAGGATAAATCTGAATATGGATGAAAGCACATCACTCGGCTTAAAATGAAAATGTTTTTCATCTGTTCAAAATATCAGTCATATTCTTTGAAAATGTTACTTTAATGGGATAAACTTTCGCGGGGATTAATTTGCAGGCGTCACTATTGGGTGGCAATATTTTCACGATTTTCTGACTTTGACTGTCAAATCATGCATGTTGGTTGTTGAAATACACATTATTTGCATCTCTTTGATTCCAGTAACCATTTAAATAGTATTTATTTGACATATTTTGAGTTTTGTTTAGAAATATTTCGCGGATGAGGCCCTTCCAAATTTCCATTGGGACTTAATTTCGCAGATTTTCGCGGATGACACCCACGAAATCATCGTGTCATCCACGAAATCCGCGAAATTTAATCCCCGTGAACGTTTATCACTTTAAAGTAATTTTATCAACCAGCAGTTAATCACTCTAATCCTAAACTACATGGCGAAAAGCCTGGTAGAGAAAACAAACAATTAAACGATGTGTAATAGCCAAAATTGGAAGGTAGTTTGAGTTTTTTTTGAATAATTCTTTTTAATTGAGCAGAAAATAATCTTTATGGAAATTTAAGGCTTGTTGCATACCTACCATGTTCCCTCTGCACGTTTGCTTTGGAGAAGATCTGAATCATTTTCCATTTCAGCAGGATCTTGAAGAAAAAACAATTTGTAATTTGAAAATCAACTCATGAAAAAAGATTGTCAATTGAAAAATGAAGTTCATTTGCAATGACTTTATTTAAAAGCCTGAAGTGAGAATTGAGAAAACCGTCCATGGTCAAAGTCTATAAAGGTCAGTAGTGGGTTTATACAGCAGGTGATTGGTAACTAAAGATGTTCTTATGACAATTTTTATTCTTAGATTATTCTATGGAATGAACTAATTATACCTGGTGTTTCTTTTAGCAATGCAGGAAAATCATTTTCGAACACGAAAGTGCTTTTATAATCATCGTTCATCTAAAGATACCAAGTGAAATGTTACTCCAATTTGTCAGGTGCTCAATCTCAAGACTGTAAGTGCTGTTCAAGAATGATCCCGGAAATGCACCGAGAATGTTTCCATGGGAACAAGAAAGTTTCGCCATCCTAATTTTTCATACTGATTCTGTAAGGTTGTTTCATATCTGTATAAATTATATAAAGATAAATAAAAAAATATGTTGACGCATGTAATGACTGTAAACACCTGCCAAACCTTAATAAAAAAAGGTCACTTTATCCTTAGAGGAGCCTGGGTAGGACTTGACCAGAAAGGACTGGCGTCAAATGACCGTACTACCTTGTATGAGAAAATTGATGCAAAGACAAATACCTCCTCGTAAAAATTATATACTAAACAGAAATTCACCACAGAAGAAGTCGTCAGCGATTGGGCGTCTACAGAGATGATGATGAATGATTCATTTTGGAAATAGGCTGTCGATTTTACACATTTCTCGACTTTAAAGATTATATACCTTATTACACGAATATTATTAGTCATTTTATTAACACGAATTGAAAAATTTCAAGGCCGTTGAATACTTGCCTAGTAATATTCGTGTAATAAGGTACATTAACATTAACATAAGCTCTAACACAGCCTCCCTTATGCTTAAGGTGAAAGGTGCATTATACACAATATGTACCGGTTGACCCACAAAAAAGTCTGGATGTTTCTCGAAGTCTTCAGGCCAAACAAATGTCCCAGAAACTTGGAGTTTTAAAATTGAGCAAGTATTACTTTTTAAATTTGAGTCACAATTCCCTACTTATGAGCTCAAAATTCACTTCCCAAAAAGTGTGAAGAACGTCAGAATCGTGGGTCACCCGGTAAAATAAGGAAAGACTCTTCATACCTTTCCTGAGGACCTGGTAGCTCCTGGACACAAAGGATTCTTCAAATCATGTCTTGAAATATTTTCTCCTTCTGTAGCTTCGATTTGTCCAGCCCATGGTCTTTTCATACGATGAGGTGAAACAATGACCCACTCATTGGTCAACAAGTTGAGTCTCAAATGTGGATGATCTTCTGAGTTGAACATGATTTTCTATTCTGAATTTTTTATAATAATCATATGTTCTATCTATATTAAAATGAAATAGTATACATTATAAGGGAAGAAATTTTTGCGGAACAAATTTTCGCAGAATTTTAATTTCGCGGTTTTTTGACATCCGTAAAATGAAATTCCAAAAACGAATATTTTCAAGTTTAAAAAAAATTACCTTTAAAATTGTTCTTTTTAGGGTAAATAGGCCATACTATGAACAATAAACTCTCTCAACCAGCAAAACTATATTCCATAAAACTTTAGCCTGTGAGCCGCGAAAATTTCTTCCCATAAGGTAGTATATAAATAGACAAATACAGAGATGATACATTGGAAGATAACACAAAAATTTTGAAAAAATTCCAAATAATCGATTCTAGATCAATTTGATATAAGTAGAGTTCCTGTTAGAATTGAAAAGATTTATTAAAATTCAGCCTGGAAAATTAGGCTTTTCCAGAAAAAAAACATATACCCCCATTTGAGGAGACCCATTTCCGTTAGGGGGTAAGGTTTAATATGTAGCGGAATTCCATAGGGATATACAAAAATTTGTCAAAAATAACAGAAATTCCATGGGGTAACTTTTCAAATGCTACTAAAATTCAGAGTTCCAGAGGGGTTTACACCTAAAATTTTCTGGAATTCCAAGGGGTTACAGTATTTCCAGCAACAAAAGTTTGCATCTCCTCATCAGGGGGTATACAGTTTTTTCTGGAAACGCCCATTAAAAACTAACTTTCCATAGAGGTTTTACAAAAATTTAAAATTTAAATTGTATTTTGTATATCTTATTTTAACGGTAGACTTGAAGCAAAATCAGTTCTCTGAGTCACATAAATTAGTTCCCTCAAAGTAAAGGTTTATGAAAGAGTCGAGAAAGGTATCATCTGGCCGGCCAAGGTTTTGACTAAAAAACGAAAAACTAACACAAAGTTTGAGAATTTTAAACCCAAACAAGAATATTATTTTTTCTAATGCAGAAAACACTAAAAATTAAAAAAAAATAATTATTACATAGTCTAAAATAAAAGTGCTACAGTTGAAAATTAACCTATTTTGGGAAGTCATAAAATACGGAATTCTTTTATACTAAATTACTAATAAAAAAACTAAATCAATTTACAAACTTGTTATTTTAACAATATTCTAACTTAGTAAACTTTTTATCCCAAAAAAAGTAAAATATTTGTAATAAATGATTCTGTAAAGTTCTTTAGAAATCGAAAATATGATTAGGAATAGTCGAATAATTATTAGATACAAAAGAAACAAGCAACATGCTGAATGCACCTACCAGATATAGCAAGTCGGAAACATGCTGAGTGGAAATGAAAATATTCGAACAAAAAAGAAAAGAGAACAGCATAGCATAGAGATACGTTAGCTTGAAAAACATGGTGCAACTTGTTTCACGTTGGCTTTCCGATGTCTTAGAGCGAAGGAGCCCCAAGGAGGTTAGGGCAGATTCGAAAAAATCCTTTAAACATTACCATTTTACACCATTGCACAAAAAATCAGAAAAAAATACTAAGGCAGTCGCGAGAAATGCTCATTTTCCCCTAAAAATGATAAAAGGGAATTTCCCACGAAAAAAAAAATTCTAATTTTTCCAGACAAAACGTCTACAACCACTTTTTAAAGACCTTGCCTGCTAACTTTATGCAAAATAATCTGAAAAAAAAATCTGAAGCAATCTCATACAAAGCCAAAACACCCTATTTTTAGGCACTTTTTGGCCAAAATTTGCCCTAAAAATTTTTTCCCGAAAATGGGGCTCCATCACTTTTTGTATGACTCCGGGGTAGGTCCAAAAATGATTTTTCAAATGTTTCTATAATCAACAAGATATATAATAAATATTTCACCTCTTTTCTGTTTTAGTGAACATAAGACTTCTTTAATTTAGTGCAGCTCGCGAAATTAGGAGAAAAGTGTGTCAGAAAAAATATTGCACAGGGGGTGTTGAGGATATTGGACACCAAGAGAGGTCTATAAGATGACATCGATTTTAGGATATACAAAAAGGTGAAGCAAGCATACCTTAAGTGGATAAATTTTGGCATGGATTTAATTTGGCGAATGACCAAAAAGCGATTTTTGGCGGGGATTTAATTTGGCGAATGCTCAATTGTGTAAAATTTAACGGGGATTTAATTTGGTGAGTGGGAAGGCTTTAGTCTCTGGTGAACTACAAAATACGCGGTATTATATTTACTAAGAAATACATATTCTCCATAGAATTTCTATCTTTAAAAAATTTCATTAAATTTGGCGGGGATTTATCTTAGCGAATGGCCGATATTTGGAAAAAATCGCCAAATTCGCCAAATTTAATCCCCGCCAAAATTTATCCACTTAAGGTATGTTTGAAATAGTCTTCAAGATTCAATTTTATGCCTAAATCAAAATGAGAAAATGTGAAAATAGTCCATAAATTAACATCCTCAACACGATTCTGTATAATTATTTTCTGGAAATGCCCATCAACATACAATCCTATTACTTTGTTACGTTTGATTACTATAAAGGCTGATTAAGGATGCAAGCTTAAAATTTTAATAATAAAATAAAATAATATCTTTTATCCTAGGACAGAGAATACTTCAGTTTTATTATGAGCTGGTTGTACACCCGAAGCTTTGTGAAAGCGATTCTCAAAATAACAAACTCCAGTGATAACAAAATAACCCAACATTACAAACATGATCTTCAGTAATTTCCTATCCACAATATTCAACTCGTGAGGAAGAACTTCGAAAAACGTAACATACAAGAAAGTTCCTGTCGCTATTCCTTGAAGAATTCCAGATATAAAAGTTTTGATGACCTTGTCTAGAGATTTTAACAACAACATTCCAAGGCCAACTCCTAATGGAGCCATAGCTGCAAAAATAGCCAAGCAAATCAAAACAACACTTGTTGGGAGATCAGCATCCACTAATTGAACACCAATCGAAAAAGAAATGATACTTTTGTGAATAAGTAGAGCGACCAAAATCTGTAGTAAAACTTGCGTTTTGACCAACAATCCAACAGATAACCCTTCAAACAAAGAATGAAGTGAAATAGCAAATACCATCATGTATAATCGAAAGTTTGATGTACTGACGGATTGCATAGAAGCAAGACTTTTTGTTCTGGTTCTGTGTAATTTTCTTACTCGATGTCGGGTTCCATTATTTGAAACAAAGGAATTATAAGAGCCACTTTGTTCAAATTCTTCTTCAGAATCAGTATAGGAAATTGAATTTCCACTCAAGATGGTGCTTGGACCAATTGCAACTGTTTTCTTATTCTGGTTTATCGGGCCTGCAGATTGCATTATGGTATCATCTGGTGGAGCATCAGGGAGTAATTGATGTGTTTCATCAGGATCATTTTCAAAAACCATATCACTACCAACTTTACCATGACTGTGACCATGGTTGAGGAAATTTGAATTAGAACAACAGCTTTCAACAAGTTGTTCCAAAATCAACATAAAGATAAAACCAAAACCAATGATGAAGTCACCTAATGGAAAATCGGTCTGGATATCAACAAGATCCAAGGCTTCATCCATTTTCTCGCGTACATCTGGAAACAAATCTAGAATGACTGTACTGAAAAATACACCACCAGCAAAACAATTTGATAAACTAATTAATAATTTGCGCATAGATCCATTTTCTTTATTTCTTGTATTTACATCTCGTTGAAGTTTCAATGGTAGAGCACCAAATATCATTGATAGCAAGAAAAGTATGAATGTACCAACTACCTTCACCGCCCACTGCGGGACCCTGTCTAATACAGACATGTTAAGTTTTAATGTTTAGTCTAAAAGTAACAGAAAATATATTATGAATTTGAGATAATCACCACATGATTCAAATATATACTGAAAGGGGTAATTTCTGATTTACGCCTACATGGAAGCGGGAAAAAATACCTGACTAGAGTGATTGCAGTAATAACCCCATGCAATTACAATTATATTCCTGACTATTTAGTTCCTGACAGGATAGCTCTAAAGCTCTAAAACAGCATCTAGTAACATAGGATTCTTCAATGGGAAACTTATAAAGTGCACTCACAATCATCAATTTGTAAGATCTAACAAAATCAATAACAGCACTGTCATCATTTGACAATCAAACAAAGGATTTTCTGTTAAGAACCTTGTAAACATCCCAACAACTCACATGGAATGAACTGCCGCAGCTAAGTTATACCATTTTGGGTGGTTTAAGGATTAAGCCGAGTTGAAAAAAACCACCCTCACAGAACACCTGCCAACTCACGGGTGAGAAGATTTTTAATCAGTCAAACATTTTCTCAAGTAAAGAGTACGGAAAGCAATTCTGATAGTGCTTTATGATAGTGCTGCAGATCATCAGTGGATAGTATTCCGGGGGGGGTCAGTGTACTAGAAGGCGGCATGTATGTGTACTACAAGGTGTTTTTCAAAACTTGACACCCACCCACCCCTGAAGTACACCATACTACATAGAAAAATCCTGAAACCACCCCATACCCCTATTTACTACCGGGTAGTACCTGGAAAACGATCCAAAACCACCCAATACCCTCCATTTACTACCGGGTACTACCTTGAAATAAGGTATCTTAAAGTGGATAAATTTTTGCAATTTTTTTGCGAATTTTTGCGAATTTGGCCATTTTTGCAAAATTTAGTCCACGGGAAAATTTTGAAGGCCTCTGATTCGCGAAAATTAGTCCACGCGAAATTATTTGGAATTTTACAATCGCGAAAATAAAATTTTTGAAGTTTTTTGAAAGCTTTTGAGTGACTTTGTCTGCCTTTGTTCGATTAAAAACACATTTTTTCATTCATATCTTTTCTAGTTACAATTTATATAGTCGCAAAATTAAATAAAGAAGGCCATTTTTGCATAATTTAATCCACTCGAAAATTTTAAAGACCCTTCATTCACGAAAATTTAATCCACGCGAAATCTTTAAATTCTCGTCTCGCGAAAATTAGTCCACGCAAAAATTTATCCACTTAAGGTAGGTAAAAACAGGTGGAATTTCCATAGAATGCACCCCCTGAGCTTAGGGGGGGGGGCTAAACTATTTTTGCTTGATTGGGGGCTGTATTTTTCAAAAAAATACTATACTAGGAGCTAGCTTGCTAGTGGGGGGGCTGAATGGCCCATTCTTGCCTTTGGCATTTCATTGTTGAAAAAAATTGTCATTTTCTGTCACAATTGCTGCAAAAGAGCAATTGCCATTTTTATCTAAAATAACCTAACTGCTTTTGCGTTTTGGTTTGGCTGGCTATTTGGCATCATTTGCCCAAACAGATAAAACTCAATCAAGATGACGAAATTTGTAGTGTGGGCAGAATTTACTTTTATTTTCAGTGGTTTCATTTTCAATTGCAAGCCGACATCTTAGCAACGGGGTGCTTGCCCATAGTTACATAGAAAATTATCCAAATCTCCCATTTCGATTAAAGCAATAAAGAATTAAACTTATTCCATGTTTCACTTTTTTGCACCAATTCTTCAAAACGAAAATATTTAAGATTTTAAGTTCTTCTTTCAGTTTTTGTTCAGTCTTACATTGTTTGTTGACAATAGTTGTTTTGGCGAACACAACAGTCTTTTGAATAACTAATTACTCCACAGCAATTACCTAGATATAAGATAATTTATCATGTTTATATTGGCTGAGAGTACCTAATGTATGTGGAGTAATTCTGAGTACTTAGTTATTCACAAAGACTATCGCATTTGCCAAAACATCTATCTAGCTCTTGCATCAAATTTTCGCTTTTTCTGAAAATTGTAGATGAGAAATAGTCTACACCTTAGCCTTAGGCCAGACGGTACTAATCGAATGTTCGATTGTGATCAAAGTAATCAATAATGATCAATAATAATCGAAGGTGGTCAGTGACCACCTATCGATTTTATCGGTGATCGAATACTCACTCGACTTCAGATTATGGCATTTTCTTCTACCATTTTCGATTTGTTCAATCATTTTGATTACTTTTTGATTACCTGCGATCATATTGAATACCTTCAATTGTATTGAGTACTTTCCAGCCTTCGATTTTATTAAATCTGTTTCCAGTCTGTTCCAGTAGCAGCGCGTCAAAATAATCTGAAACCAAGTTTACTTCGGCCTATTGCGATTCACGCGCAAAAACGACTTTTGTTTTCTCCGACCAATCAGAATGCGCGATATGAGTTACTTGAGGAAACCCAGGGCAAAGGCACACAAAATGGCTGGGAAATAAGGGGGTCAATCTTTATGGAGGGGCTTCTTTTTGTGCTTTGCTTTTAGGTCAGTTTTTATGGTTTTTCTTAAAGTCATATCATAGTAATTGGTTATCGAAAATAGTTCGGACCCCCCACCCCATTTCTTAAGGGGGGATGAAACCTTCCAAAAAAGTGAAGAAGGGGGGATCAGAAATTTTCATTAAAAAAGGGGGGATAGCAAGGAGGGGGGGCTTACATATATTGTAGATTATTTTCCAGCACTGTTATGAAATTTGGTCTGCATGAAAGGAAGTTCTTTATTTTCACTAAAAAGTGGTATTATATTTGCCAGACTTAATTTTTCTTTACTGTTTCCCTTCCCTTTTTACCATAGAAAATCCTTGGGGGATAGGCATTCTTAAAGGTTGAGGGGATGCCAAGAAGGGGGGATCATTTAAGAAGGGGGGATCAGACCCCTTTCCGCATGTCGAAGTAATCAATTGGTTATCGAAGTTGTCAAAGTTATTGAAAGTAATCAATAACAATCAAAGTACTCAAATGGTTATTGAGTCTTTGAAGGGTTGTTAAGAAAGTGATCAAAATACTCACAATTTTTTTGAAATTTTGGTACTCGACATTCGATTGTTGATCAATAAGTGGTTGTTCGATTACTGCGATCATTATCGATTACTTCGATAATCGAATTTATCGTATAGCACCGTCTGGCTTAGGATCACAGATTGCTTAGGGGTCACTCACAAAATCAATTTCAGGTTAGATTAACGTCAATTGATGTTTTTAAAAGCTGACCCATCCATCCACATTTCTAACCTTGTTCACAAAATTCCCGTAATTAATTATCTCCGTAGTATATAGCGACAGAAAGAATGGCAATCTGCAAAAATTCAAGGGCTGTTTGGGCTGTCAAACAAAGAAAAGGCATAAACATCGGGCCGTTTGTTTTAGTTCTCAAAACAGACGAAGCAATCAAACAGAAACATGGCAAGAAGTAATACCGTAAGTTGGTCTAATAACGACATCCCTCGTCTAATTCCGACACCCTTCTTTAGAGAAAGGAATAATATGAAAGCTTGAATCACTGATTGAAAAAGGATTATTCCTCTCTGACCACTAAGCAAAGAAAAACAGTTTCAACCTTTCTATAAATTTCAGCTGATAAAAAGGGTGTCGGAATTAGAGGAGGTGTGTCGACATTAGACCAAGTTACGGTATTTGGCATGGAATGAAAAATTGCTGTTTCTGGATTTGAAAAAAACGTCAACAACCTTTAACCCATCCACCCACTTCGATTTGTGAGTGACCCCTTACAGCCACCTGTCGGGAAAGGCAATGAAAGGCCACAGGTGCCAAAAAGAAAGGCTGTGTGAGATGTGACAATCTTATTGGTGGAAATTAAAAAAACAATCCCCAAAGCAAAGGAGTGCACAAAGAGCAATGGGTGGTTCAAGATATTCTGTTACCCCCTGTGGACGACATGGATTTTCCGTAGCATTTTTACTTTTGAAAAACTTCAGGATTTCCGTAACATTCAAGATTATCTATGGGAAAATCTTTGATTTTCTGATACTGGGCAAGAACAAGGTAATGGTTTTTTTCTGGAACTGCCCAATCAAGTAGAGAAAGAGGCAAGTTGCCAGTTTTGTTTTTTTTTACAAATTTTGATATAACAAACTTCTCACAGGGAAAAGAATCTGACCTAACGAAAAAAATATTGCGTCTGTGCGTTAAAAAGATATGATCAATAATGTACAACATACAAAAATTGCCTGTTTTGTATTTGACTGCCGCCATCCAAAGCAAAACCAGTTAGGGAAACTATCCAGGATCCTGCCATTCTATAAGCCAGCAAAAACTAAATGACACTTTATAAACGCAAGTTTCTTACCATTTTCCATCGAAAACAACCAAAAGCATTGCTACTTCCCAAAGCCGAAGACCAAAACATTTTATCTTCCAAGATTATGGCCGCCCTTTTAGATCTACCTCAAAGATCTTACAAACAGCTCAAAACAACTGTTTTTAGGCTTAACCGAAACCAGGTTAACGGACAATCACAAAAAAAGAGAACTTGAGATTGAAAATTACACTTTTTTTAAGAAAAACAGAGTCAGAGTTAAATCGAAATATGGCAGAGCAAGCGGAGGCGTTGCATTTTATGTGCGTAATGACATTGCACCATTCTTCGAGCCCATTTTCGAATTCTCAAATGGAGTAAATGAAGCATTGATGCTTTTATCAAAAAAATTTAATATCCTTCTCTGTGTTATCTACAGACAACCCAAATCCAGATCACAAATCTGAAGCACCTGAATTACAAGAACTCCTTTCTGCAATGATAGCAAAAATTGATAGTATTACTGATTGTACACCTGACACATACATCCTTGGGGATTTCAACATACCACACACACCTCTTAATGACGAGACTTCAACCCCAACACGAAATTGCAATAAACAGCTTCTGGACGTTTCAAATGTTTTTAAAGCAGACTTGCACATTAATCAACTGATGCACAAATCAACACACCGTGATGGTAATATTTTAGACTTTTTATTCACAAACGCACACTATATTTAACTACACATGCTCACCTACTATCTATTCAGATCATCTTGTTGTAGATGTTACAACACATTTGAATTTTGATAATCAATTCGGAGAAACTGAAGAACGCAACTTAATAAGCAAATTTGACCTCTACAACTTCAAAAGTGATAAAATTGACTGGGAAATTATTAACAAAGAATTAACAGACATTAATTGGTCTCAAGAACTGGACACAAATCTATATGACCCAAATCGTCAATATGCCAACTTCCTTGAAAAATGTCTTCTGATTGTGAAAAAGCATTTGCCAAAGAGAAAACCTCCAAAAACATTTTCAAAGATTCCAAGGGATCGTCATATTCTTATGAGAAAACGTAAAAGACTCTCCAAAAAGAATTTCAAAACCAATAAAACAAATCAGAAACTAATTGACATTGAACTGATGCTACAGCAATCCCACAAAAATGAACGCGATAAAGCAGAGCTGGATGCCTCACTGAAAATCAAAAGCAATCCTAAATACTTCTACTCCTACGCAAAAAGATTCTCAAAAACTAAACCTAAAGTTGGCCCACTGAAAAATCCAACCACCAACAAATTAACATCTGACTCGCAAGAGATGGCAAACATCTTAAAAAGGCAATACTGTTCAGTATTTACCACTCCCAAAACAGACTACAGTTTTCTGAATTCAAATGAGACAAAAGACTCCTCAACCCTTGAGCATCCTCTCATCTTTTGCTGAAGACACAAGATTTATGAAGGCAATATCTTGGGCTGCAGATGTGAGTCTGCTTGAAGATGATCTAGACATTGTCTATGACTGGACATCTATCAACAATATGGAGCTCAATGGAAAAAAGTTTGAACACATTGCATACGGAAAAAATGAACAACTGAAAGTACACTCAGTCTACAAATCAGATGTACAGCAGGTAATCGAAATAAAAAGTGCAGTGAAAGACCTGGGTATCCTACTCTCAAACAACCTGTCATATGAAATGCACATTCAAACGATCACTGACAGAGTCAAGGGTATAAGTGCCTGGATATACAGAACCTTCAAGTCCAGAGATAAATCAGTAATGATCACTCTTTGGAAGACATTGGTACTTCAACATCTGGAATACTGCTCCCAGCTATGGTCTCCTACAAAGAGATCCCTGTTGCAAGAACTGGAGTATCTGCAAAAATCCTTTATAAAAGGGATCCAACTTCCACCCAAATTGAATTATTGGGAGAAGCTCAAACACCTCAATATGTACAGTCTCGAGAGAAGACGCGAAAGATACCAAATTATATATACATGGTGTATAATCGAACAACTGGTGCCAAATTTTAACTATGGTGAAGGGGAAGGCGGTATTTATTCATATACAAACCAACGCCTGGTAAGAAAATGCCACCTCAAACCAGTGAATACAACGAACAAGAACATTTGGAAGAGCTGCCTTTCAGACACCGGCCCAAGACTATTCAATGTGTTACCAAGAAAAATACGTGACATGACCAAATGTTCAAAAAATTCCTTCAAAAAACAACTTGATCAATTTCTCCAAGATGGTCCCGACCAGCCACTGCTCCCTGCCTATCTCCCTTACAGGATGGCTGACTCGAATTCAATTGTTGAAATGGTCAAACACCAGACCCCACGGGTTGAGTGAGCAGAGAATTTGCTGAAACACATCAAAGGTAATCAAAGGTAAGGTATTGTTAAGGCCATCTAAATGGTAATGCCAAAACGCCCAATATGATTTTCCAACAGAAGGCAAGTTAGTTGCCGCGCAAGTTACGTCATGCGCAAGTTACGTCATGCGCAAGTTACGTCATGCACTCCATTGCAGCGCACAACAAACGGTGTTTCAGTGAATATCAAAATTATAAGAATATCTTATGTGCTTAATTCCAGTATATACCGTAAGTTGGTCTAATATCGACATCCCTCGTCTAATTCTGACACCCTTCTTTAGAGACAGGAATAATATGAAAGCTGAATTCACTGATTGAAAAAGGATTATTCCTCTGTGACCACTAAGCCAAGAAAAACAGTTTCAACCTTTCTATCATCAATTTCAGCTGATAAAAGGGTGTCGGAATTAGACGGAATTAGATGAGGAATGTCAACATTAGACAGTTAGTCACACTATTGAATTGAATTGAATATATTTTCGCTGCAACACAGCAGGATAACCCCTTACAAAAAAAAAATAGATTTCTCTAATACAATGGGGAACCTAGAAGAAACTGAAAAATTATTACAGAACTAAAGAAAAAATGAATAAACGATTATCATAATATTAATAGTGACAACAAAGTAATGAATATAAGAAATATTTTTACTTTTATTTGGGGCAAATCTGGGCAAATTGTTTCGCTTACACTTTTGCCACTTTTGCCCTTCTTCCCACTTCTGCCACCATCACGTTGAAACATTTTTAAAAAGTGTGAAAAGTGGCTCCTTCAGCTAACTTGTGCCAGGCAACGTCTAAAACCAAGACCACGTTTCTTTCAATAAAGGCCCGAAACAGTGGTCCTTCTAACAAAAATCCCTCATCCGTCGAAAGGCTACGCGGCCTCACTCTAGGTCTTTACTTTACATTTTCAATCGGTTCAGCTTAAATTATGCCGTCTGCCATCTTGCGAATAAATTTATTCTCTGGTTACGTCCATAAATTATGTAAAAAATGTAAACAAAAAATCGAAATCGAAAGTGAAAAAAGGACTCACAAGTATTTGTTGTTGCTGGTTAAAAAGTTACCACTCAAACACAAACAATCAATTATAATATGATGTCAAAACGTAGACAAATCATCTCAGCTCTTGCTCTAAGTCTATTTGATGACAATGAAATGGAAATATTGCGAGAAGAGCCAAGCACCTCTAAAAAACGAATGGTTATGGCAACTACAGCTGCCTTCTCTGAGATGTTGCCTGGTTGCTGCACCAGAGAAAAATACAGTAAACATAAAGAATTCATACCTTTCATCGATACCTACCACCCGAATACGTTTACAGCAATGTTTAGAATGACAAGATCGACCTTTGACACTTTACTGGGAGCAATTTGCATGGATGAGACATTTTTGAAACAAAATAGTGGAGGTATGTATGTATAGTTATGTATATTGGATGGTATGGATTTTTTTGTGTAAGGGAGAATAATTTTTGTTAATGTCTAAAGCATGCTGATGCTTATTCTAAACCCAATATCTCACTCAGATCCTGAGAAAGTACCACTTTTACACACATTTTGTAGAAACAATTTGGAACCTGGTGGCACTTGGGGCAAAGATGTGAAAAATAGCAGCGAAACAATTTGCCCCTTTTATGACAATTTCTTTGATGAGATTTATCTATAAAGTTCTTCCTGTTACAAAACCCTGGGAAAACACACTAAGTTCACGCACACACAGACACACACACACAAACATTATTCGCCTTCAGCTTTGTATTTGTCTAAATAGAATTTTGTAGCTAAAGATTTTAGTTCATCAGTACCAAGGTTGTGAAAATCAGTGTCAGGATGATTTATTAGTAACTCATTCCATTGTTTTGACGAAAGGCGAGAGAAAGAGTTAAGTCCAAAATTTGTGGTTTTGACCGTTGAAAGTTTTAGTAGTTTAATTAATAGCTTTGCCCCTGGTGCCAGTTTTGTGATCAATTTCATCAAAATTAAGTGTTGATAGGACATCAGATGGAAGATTACCCTGGAGGTATTTTTGAATAAATAAGATATTCATTACTTTCACCTGATCAAAGATTTTGAGTAATTTAAGCTCAGCAAACAGGGGAGTGGCAGAAGTTCTTGGCTCACTAAAGGTCATGAGTCTTAGTGCAGTGTTTTGAAGAGTAAGAATCCTATGTGTGACAGTATTGTCACACAGTCCCCAGAGTTGACTAGCATAGCGAACATGAGAAGCAAAAATTACATGATAAATGTTTAGAAGGATGTGAATTGGAACATAGTGACGAAGTTTGGATATTGCCCCATTTGCCCTTCTCAATGTAGCAGCAACGAAAGAAGTATGAACCTTCCAGTTTAGATGATTGTCAAGGTGAACACCCAAATACTTCACACTCTTATTTGGTGATCGAATTTTCCCGCAAAGCTTAATTCTTGGAATACAGTCCATCTGTCTCCAAGGGGAACGAAAAATAACAAACTCAGTTTTGCTAGCATTCAAAGAAATTTTGTTGGCATTAAGCCAGCTGACTAAAACTCTGAGATCAGCATTAACTCTCCCACAAAGACTCCATACAGTTTTTGAAAAATTTAGTAAATGAGTATCATCAGCAAAATGATATGTTTCAGAGGTTCTTATACAGCGGTGAAGATCGTTTATATACAACAAGAACAGCAGAGGACCCAAGACTGAACCCTGAGGAACTCCATGATTAATAGATTTTAAAAGGGAATTTGAGCCTGCAAGAGAAATATACTGGGAGCGGTTAGTGAGGTAAGATCGGAACCAGTCGTTAACAATGCCTCTGACTCCGTAGTGATCGAGTTTTTCAAGTAAAATTTCGTGATCAACTGTGTCAAAAGCCTTTTGTAGATCGACAAATACACCACAGGCAAACCCACCATTGTCAAGATAGTTTCGGATACGTTCGACAATATTAATGAGTGTATGCTCAGTAGAGTGAGCCTTACGAAAACCAAATTGTTGAGAGTAGATTTGATTATGGTTTTCAAGAAAGTCAGAGAGACATGAATACATCACTTTCTCAAAAAAAATTTCAAAGTTAGATAAAAGTGAAATTGGCCTATAATTAGAGACTTCAAGGGGAGAACCTTTGTGTTTGAAGACAGGCACAACTTTAGATATTTTGAGAGTAGAGGGAAAAATACCACTGAGAAAGGAGTAGTTTATCAGCGCCGATATTGGCACAGAAATATCAAGTCTTAAAAGTTTAAGGATTTTTATAGGAAAACTATGAGGACCACTTGCTTTATATATTGAGAAAGAGCCAATCACCTTCGCAATTTCTTGATAAGTGGTTGGTGCTAGAGGATGGAATGCAGATTTGGATCTTTCATGAAACTGCTGAAGTGATTGTAAGAAGGCGGCATTTTTTCACGAATAGAATCAGCTATAGTAGTGAAAAAATCATTGAAGGAATTGGCTACTTTCTCAGGATCTGATGTCAAAGAGTCACCTGTGATGATTGAAATGGGTGATTCTGAGTTAGCCCTTGTTGAGATTATATCACGAACACCAGACCAGACTTTTCTAGAGTTTTTAGAATGGAAATCAAAATATCTGATGTAGTGGTTTTTTTTACTACGCCTAGTCAAAGTGACTATCATATTTCGATATCTACGATATAATTCATAGAGTCGATCTTTGGACTTCTTAGTTTTAGCCTTAGCGTGTTTTGTCTGGTAGTGGTCACGTTTTTTGATTGACTTCAAAATTCCTGGCGTTATCCATGGTTTTGTTTTTGATCTAACTTGACGTTTGGTAAGTTTGACTGTGGGTAGATGTCTCTCCACAAGTACTTTCATTTTGTCATTAAAAATATTGAAACAGGAGTCTGGATTATGACCAAATCTCAAAAAAAGGGTGTCCCAATCAACTTCAAGAAAATCCAGAATAAATTCTTCTCGGTTGAAACGAGACCAGTCTTGCTGAAAAAAAGTATTATCTTCACCGGAAAAACTTACTTTCAAATGATGGAAAGAGACAAAACTGGGGAGATGATCTGATATGGAAAAGCATATGTTGCCAGATACAGTTCTATTATCAGATGGGCTAGAAATAATATTATCAATGAGAGTCCTTGAGTCCTCATTTATTCTTGTTGGTAAAAGGATCTGTGGAAGTATAAGATTAGAATCGAGGATATCCATGAAGGACATTATTTCTGAATCATCCTCGCATTTTAAAAGATTAAGATTGAAGTCTCCAAGAAGGAGGAGTTGCTTTTCTCAGAAGAAATTTTACTTAGCAAAGGTTTTAGAAAATCTTGATTGAAGCCAACCATTTTTGGATGTCGATATATAGTACCAACAAGGAAATTAAGCTTTCAGAAAAAACAACATCAGTCATCTACAGGATACATTTCAACAACATGGATGAGAGTTACCTGAATCAAGTTCGCAAGACAATATTAATTAAAACTTGAAAGTTGAGGAAACAAAATAAAACGTGCAGCAGCCGAAATCAACCAACCAAAATTTGTCAATTCAATTCCCGAGACAGCGCTTCGATTTTTAAGGCCTTGTTTATACGCTAAAGTAAAAACAATTCGCACATGTAAATGGGTCATTGTTTGAGGTCCGACAAAATTTCCGGGAGATAGCCTATCTGGCGGTGCGCGGATCTAGGTGGGTTCCGCCTCCCCCGTTGATCTTTTTCTTGGGAAGTCGATCTTCAAATTAGTTTTCAAGGTTGGCTTGGTTCAAATTTTTTCATCTATGTCTCAAATTTTAGGCAATTTCTCAAAGTTTTTGAAAATGTTAATTTTTCATGAATCCCTTTAGCAGTTCAGTTAGTCACACTAGGAAATCTAGCTTTCAGAAAAAACAACATCAGTCATCTACAGGATGTATTTGCACAACAAGGATGAGAGTTACCTTAATCAAGTTCGCAAGACAATTAATTAATACTTGAAAGTTTGAAACAAAATAAAACGTGCAGCAGCCAAAATCAACCAACCAAAATTTCTCATTCAATTCCCGAGACAGCGCTTCGATTTTTAAGTCCTTGTTTATACACTAAAGTAAAAATAATTCCGCACATGTAAATGGGTCATTGTTTGAGGTCCGGCAAAATTTCCGGGAAACAGCCTATCCGGTGGTGCGCAGTTCTAGGTGGGTTCTGCCTCCCCCGTAGATCTTTTTCTTGGGAAGTTGATCTTCAAATTAGTTTTCAAGGTTGGCTTGGCTCAAATTTTTTTATCTATGGCTCAAATTTTAGGCAATTTCTCAAAGTTTTTGAAAATGTAAATTTCAGTAAAAAGCGCCGGGTTATTTTTTCATGAATCCCTTTAGAAGTTTTGCGGCGCATTTTTTTGCTTGAGAGTCAAGTAAACGATATAGCGCTTTCGCAGCATTAATCTTTGATACTCATTTTAGCGGGACGCTAGTGTGACTAACTGTTTAGAAGTTTTGCGGCGCATTTTTTTGCTTGAGAGCCAAGTAAATGATATAGCGCTTTCGCAGCATTAATCTTTGATACGCATTTTGGCGGGAAGCTAGTGTGATTAACTGTTAGACCAAGTTACAGGTAAAATGTGAGGAATTTTACTCACGGCAGACATCCTCATCCTACTTTTTGACCCGCATTTTCAAAATCCGATTAGACGGGGGTTCTGTTATTATCAGTTAGGTAGGGTCAGGGTTGCTAGTAACGGCTTGTCACTGTGCCGGGTGCATACTCGGCGCCTTGGGCCCCGCAGGGTTGCTAGTAACGGCTCGAATTTCAGTCAGGTTAAAAAAGGGGTACTTTTACCCATATTATAATAACATTACCCCCGTCCTTTTTGTCATTCTATAAGTATTTACAAATTTTGTATACTGCTGTGCGTGTGTGGCTCCATGGATAGCGCGCTGGGTTTATGATCAGAGATTCTTTCGTTTGGTGGGTTTGAATCCCGGTCGGGTCGATATTTGGAGAAATTCATAGAAAAGTTAGTAGTAGTCAGAAAACAAGTCTCAGAAGGTCAGAAAATAGAAAAGGAGATAGAGAGATAGGAATTGGAAAGACAGAAGGGGGTATGAGGATGTCTGCCGTGAGTAATGAAAATGAAAAAGGGAAGAAGATGAAATATGCGCCGGATAATTTCTTTTCTAACAGTTCGGTCAATATCATTGCTAAAAAGTTTGAAAAAGTTTTTCCAACACCACAAAAATAAATTTCAGCCAAATTGGCTTTATTTTATATAAAAGCAAAGTGTGCTTATTATATTATACTTACTACCGTGAGAGGTCCTAAAGCCGACAGCCCAGCCTAAAGCCGATGGGGTCTTTCAAAGATACAAACTAAAATAAAAACAAACCTTTCGCTGTGACGCAACGAAGATACCAAAGTGTCAACTAAACTGAGAGATTTGATACATTGAACCAATTGAACCAAATAACAATAATTGCCTCTCATAACAAAACATATTTTTTTATTGCAATATGCACAACGTCATAAATGACAACAGTAGTAACAGCATTATAAAAAGTAACGAGATGTTTTGATTTTCCAAAGCACACGAAAATATAAAAGAGGTCTGTGTACGAGCGTGCTCATTTTGAAACGTTACGTAATCAAGCCTGGTTTCTATTACTTTACACTGGCACTTAGCTTGATTGCGGGGCTAGGACTTTGTGTAAGGATACATATAGACGACGTATATTACATTATATTATATATTACATGATAAGAATACAAATAGACGACGTATATTACAATTATTATGTATTACATGACACCTTGCTCCTATTCTAGTAAAGATAATATATGTCGTCAAATAGTACACTTAAATGAAGAGCTGTCCGATTGCGAGCCTTCCGTAAATAAACATCCGGACTTATAGGTGGTAAAGAGGGCGTTGATAGTTGCCGCCTCATTGATTCAATGTTTGTTATTCAAATTAGTGCTACCGCATCCGCCCTTTTTTCAACTTCGCGCCATTTTTACAATTTAGTCTGTTTGTTTCTTGATGGAAACCAGTCCAAGTTGTTTCATATTTTTCCCGCACAAGTCACTTTTATTACAAAACTGTTATCGTTTTAAACATGAGCAACTGATCCAGAATAAAAGGTAATTATTTTTACAACTCGCACTTTTTAATTACATTAATTGACATCTTGACATTACAGCTATCTTGTTAGATGTTTCGTTTCGAGAGTTCTAGCAATAGTTTATCGTTCAACTTGGAGAGGGAATGTTTGTAAACATAGAATTCTTTTTCATAACAGTTATTTGGGGGGTCGGAATTAGGCTGGGCTGTCGGCTTTAGGACCTCTCACGGTATGTTTGCAACTAGGATTTGTGAATATGGACGGAAACCTTAGGATTAGATGGTCATTTGAACCAAAAACCCTCTTACTGGCAAGACGGAAATGATATATTTATATCTCTCAACTGGACGGATATTATATATAGTTGCAACACTGTGTAGCTACATCGTCTAGGTTAAAAATAGTGAGAAAAGACATGAACTCCATTTTTTAATGAGTGTTGTTATGATTTTTTTTATTGCGGCCGTGTCCAGGAACTCGCCAAATGTTCCTAAAACTAAAACTGCAAACACAAAGAAAGTGGTGGATTGTTAAAATTGATTCCCCTCCTCATGCACACATGCCTCACTATTGACTATTACCTCTATTCTTTGATTTCAGAAAAGACACCAACAGACTCACATGACAAGTAAATATCAAGTACAAAGTTCCCAGCAAGCACACACTGTCAGACAGAGGACAGAGTGATTTTGGAGTGACTTTGTTTTGTCAGTTTATGTCAGTTTGTTGTAAAAATTTTGGAATCTTCCGCTGCAATCCGCCCGCTTCCTTTGTCAAAAAAAGTCTTGTGATTTTTTCCGAAACTAAGCAATCGGAATTAACGGGATAATCGGATTAGAAATTGGCGCTAGTATGCTATATTTCTATTGGACGTTATTGATCTCATAGAACAAAAATTAGCCAATCAAGTTGAGGCAATACTTGCATTCAGCGAGAAGCGTGAATCACGCTTATAAATCATGGCGATATCACTGCAAGGAAGCGCATCTGCCAAAAGTCATACTAATTTTTCTGCAAGAAAACCTGGACTGCAAAAAGAAAAAACCTCATATTATTCATGCAATGATTAAGGATTTTCGTGTTAGTCTGCTCTGCTTTCGAGTTTTGTTACCTCCATGAGTCTATAGTGTAAGTAAAATTTAATACGTCTTTATTTTTTTTTACAATAATCATTGTTTGGTCGACATGTCTAGAAATTCTGCTGTGATTACCCTCTATATATATGCAGTATATAAACAGATATTGTGTCTGGGTCTTTTCAGATAGTTTGATTTTCACAAATTTCAGTTACTTTTGGTGATTTAGCTAAGGTTCTAAGCTAATAGTATTTAAAGATAATTTAAAGATGTATATTATAAGCTTAGTTGCAAATAAACTCCGTCCTCACCTTTTTGCCAAACACTTTTTTCGTGTTATCCCAAACACTGCCACTACTTTTTTTTTTTTTAAGAAACACACTTTTAAGAAACATGAGGCTTAGAATGCCTAAAAACTAAGAAACATCTAAGAAACATGCAATTCGTTTTTTTTAAAGAACCTTAACATAACAGTTAGAAGCACTTGAGAAAGTCAGAAAATCAATATAGAAGATAGGGAAGTACTGTAGATTAGTCTCATCGACATGCGTCCTTTAAGCTTGACAAAGTTTAGAAACATGTAAGAAACATTTAAGGCTCAAAAGGCCGATTTCTTAAGAAACATTGCCAGACGGTGTCAATCGAACAAATCGAACTCCGAATCAATTGAACGCAATCGAATAATTGCAATTCGATTGTCGAACGCAATCGAATCGCAATCGAATATTACCTAGGATTTGCTGTTCGATTGCTTCGATTACGTTGGATTGTATTTGATTACGTTCGATTGATTCAATTATATTCGATTTTATTCGCTTTGGTACGGTACTTAAGCACTCGGCCGGCCGCTAAAAACCCCTAACAGTGTGATTTAATTTAATCAAACTCTTCAAACACAATAAACCTAATCGCACGAAGATTATTCAACAATCGAACATAGTTCAACTATCAATCGAATCAATCTAACCTTACTCAAACGCAATCGAACACAATCGAATATTACCCAGGAATCGGCCGTTCGATTGTGATTCGATTACGTTTGACAATCGAATCGCAATTATTCGATCACGTTCAATTACGTTCGATTGGTTCGATTGCGATTTTTGTTCGAAGTTGTTCGATTGACACCGTCTGGACATTGAGGCTGCTTGGTAAAACTAGTTTCTTAAAAAAAAAAACGTGTAGTTGATAGTTCACAATTATTATATATCGGTTCTTTTTTGCTAGTCTGGGGTAATATTTTTATATTTAGAACAGATCCCCGATTTCCAGTTAAAAGCCAGCTGTAACTCAATCATATGGGAAAAAATCCAAGCCGGAAAGCAATAAAAACTTTGAAACAGATAGCCACAAAGAATAGCTGAAATTTTTTTACGCTGAAAAAATTTGAGAAAGAATTTACTCAGAACAGATTAACTTCAAATTTCTGTTAGAACAGTTGTAAATTTCCAGGTGGAAGGTTTTGCTTAAGAAGACTCTTTTGATTCAGAGTGGTATCTATGCAAGTGAAGGGTACAGGTATGCACTTTCTCTAAGGGTGCCTTTAATAATCAGCATCAAAATTCATAAAAAAGAAATTAGTTTATATCTAAACTACCATTGACAATACCACCAGATGAAAGTAGCTTTCTCAATACCTGTGATTGGAGGATGGTTTACATAGTCAAAAAGGTATATGTAAATTTTTTATGTTTTTGTAGTATTCTTAAAAAAAGCTAAAACGAAAGATGGACATGTATAAAGGTTTAAACCAAGCTGTTCTTGACAAGTATATGGAGTTGGATACAAGAGGGTTGATCCAGTTGAATTATATTTGGATTGACGGGACTGGTGAAACAATGCGCTCCAAAACGAGAACAGTAGATTGGGACCCTGTCAATGTTGATCAACTGCCTATTTGGAATTTTGATGGATCCTCAACTGGCCAAGCTCAAGGTAATTTTTATGGCTCCATCTTCTCAACTTCAGATTTATGTTTGAATTTCAATAAGAGTTTTCACACTGGTTCCTTGGCTTGATTTGTGAAGATTCTTTAACGGATTAAAAGTTTTAGTTTTTGGACCCTTGCCTGGAAGCAAGATTGCTGAAACAAGGGTTAACATATTAAGTAGTCCATAGTGTCCTCCCCCCCCTTTATAAAGGGGGGGGATTCTGATTTTGGCCCTTTTTTAAAGTATGGGGGGAAATTAAAAATTTGAAATTTGCTGGGGGAAAATAAAGAGGGGGGAAAACCATAAATTTAGGAGATTTTGACTGGGGGAACTTCACTGATCTCAAGGTGATCTTGTTGCAAAACCTGTTTAAGCAATAAAATCAGCAAATCTTTTGGGATAACTAACTTTTCAATACAATTTCATTTTTCCAGCACTTTCAAGGCTATTTTTTCAAGCTTTCCAAAATTTCAAACTTGATTTAAGGCATTTTTATGTTAACCATATGGGGGAACCGCAAAATCTTCAAATAGCTGGGGGAATTCAAAAAAGAGGGGGGAACCGAAAAATTTTGAAATATGGTGGGGGAAATAAAAGAGGGGGGAATGGAGAAAAATTTTGATTTTTAGTGGGGGGAACCAACCCAGGAGGACACTATGGTAGTCTTCAAAATAATATGAAGCTGTATAGGTGCTAGCCATAATTGAGTTGAAACAATACAAAGGCTCGGTTCCTGCATCATCAATTTACATATTCATTTTTCCTAATCCTAGTGATTTTTTTCTCTTGTTTTTCTTAGGGAGCAACAGTGATACTTATTTGCATCCTGTAGCCATTTTTGCTGATCCTTTCAGAAGAGGAAAACATAAGCTCATCTTGTGTGAGACATACACTTATGATCATAAACCAACCAAAACTAACAAACGAAAAACATGTCAGTATGTTATGGAACAAGCTAAGGTAGATTTTTTGAATTCACAGAGAATACTCCTTTTTCTTGAGATTTTGAGTGTGAAACTAGCTAAAGCTGAAATACAAAATTATTTGAGATTCTTTGTACATGGGCTTGTCTTTAAATCTGAACTTTATTCCTTTTACACAAATGTTGTCTCTGCAGTATGCCCAATGCAGTTGTTTCTCAATTCAGTAATTTATAGGTCCACTTTGAAGACGAAAAAAAGACTGATTAGTGTTGAAAAACTAAATTTCAAATCAAGATCTGAATTAGAATTTTAATTTTGGATGAATGTTTTTACTTTAAGGATGAGAAACCTTGGTTTGGTATGGAACAAGAATACACGTTACTGGATCGTGATGGCCACCCCTTAGGTTGGCCAAAACATGGCTACCCTGGTCCCCAAGGACCATACTACTGTTCCGTTGGTACAGGACGTGTTTTTGGTAGAGAAGTAATGGAAGCTCATTACAGAGCTTGTATGTATGCTGGTGTCAAGATATCGGGAGAAAATGCTGAAGTAATGCCAGCCCAGGTAATTATTATTGAAAATATGTTCTAATTACTATTTCTGGAAAGATGCCAGTTTTAACCAAGAGATACTTTCAGAATAAAATACAGTAAGGTTTAATTTGAAAAGTGAACATAACTCCCATGATGAGTAAACCTTGCAATATTTATCAAATTTTCTTTCTTTCAAGGCATTATTTATTTTTAATTTCATTAATGGAAAGATGATAAAAACTGATATAGATCTTCTCGATTTTCTCAGTGGGAGTTTCAAGTTGGACCATGTGAAGGGATTGAGATGGGTGATCATTTATGGGTGGCTCGATATCTCTTGGAACGTGTGTCAGAAGATTTTGGTATCAGAGTTTCATTGGATCCTAAACCAATGCCAGGTGATTGGAATGGTGCCGGATGCCATTGTAATTACAGGTGGGTAAAAATAAATTGATACTAAAAGACCATTTGGCTTTGCATGGTCTAAATAAGCAAGTAATAAAGAATTACAGACCCAACAAAGTATTAACAAAGAGTCTACTTACATGAAACATCTTCAAACTTATATTCACACGTAACCTTGTCTCTGCTTTGATACGATTCTTTTAATTCTGCTTTTCTCACTCATTGAGCAATAGTTTGATGATTTGACTTGCAAACGACTTGATTTGTTGATTGTAAACGATACCAATGTTCATTTTCTCTGCTCTAGCACCGAAGAAATGAGGAAAGAAGGTGGCATTACTCATATTTACACTGCAATTGAAAAGTTGGGGAAAAGACATGATTACCATATCGAAATGTACGATCCTCGCGGTGGACTTGATAATCGAAGACGTCTAACAGGCATGTATTATAACTTCATAATCATGTGTTTAATCTGTCATTCTTTATCGTTAGTATCAAAGTTTTACCTTATTACACGAATATAAGTATGAAAATATTTAACGGCCTTGAAATTAACACGTCAAAAATTTACGCGAATTTTATTGCTTTTTCAAGGCCACAATGGCTGGTTTTAAACAAGGGGATTTTTATTAACACGAAATTTTTCAATTCGTGTTAATAAAATGACTCGTAATATTCGTGGTAGTCTAAAATAATATCACTTGTTTAAACAAAAAGTATTATGACGTATAAGTATTATTGACTGGAAACATGTTACCAAATAAGGAAACTGAGATTAAAAATTGGAAAATGAAATATACTATACCTAGTGTGGGAGAATAAAATCAACCGACAATTTTGTTGCAGCGCTTTATCTACACCTATGTTCAATACTATCTGTTCGTTCTATAGGACGTCATGAGACTTCATCTATCCATGATTTTTCACATGGTGTGGCTCACAGAGGGAGCAGTATTCGCGTGCCTCGCCAGTGTGCTGAAGATGGATATGGGTACTTTGAAGATCGAAGACCATCCTCTAATTGTGATCCATATTCAGTCACTGAGGCGCTAGTACGTACTACAATCTTAAATGAGGCCGATGCTTCGTCCGAAGGGAAAGCAGCTACTGCAACGAAATGAGTAAAGGTTTGATATAATTATGAATTTAGGTAAGTAGATAGATGTCTTTACAATTTGTGGTGTGTACATTTTTAGTTATTTATACTTTGGCATGTATTTAGAGGTATTGCCTAAACGTTTCTGTTTTTTATTTATTTGCATTTAATTTATTGGAACAAAATATTTGTACATTTTTATTTCATTTCCAATGTTTCTTTTTTTATATTATTATATAATGCAGAAAAATATTATTGAAAGAATTAACTATAGAGACAAGGTGATATGTTTCTGATATTCCATTTGCGGGTTTGCAACAACCATCGCTCGAAAGAAGAAGAAGTGGGTATTCTTGCATTATTGTGAACTTCGTTATACCGATTAGTCTATAGCTAAGCTGTTTTTCTTCGGAGGAACTCGGGTAACTTAATGCATGTCCCAGAATTGCATTAATTTTTCCGCCCCAGTTCCAGTCCCTAAACCATAACAAACTATACATTTATTGAAGCGTATTTGGATGTAGAATACCGTATTCGGTGTAACTTAAATTCTTTCTCAGTATAATTAGAGATATCTTAAGAAAACGTGATTATGACGTCATGATTGATGACGTCATAAATACAAAAAGTTGAATATCTTGAGAAATATAAATCAAAACTTTATGAAATTTGGACCAGTGATAAAGTACATTGAGATGTTTCAAAAAGTTTTAAAAGTATTTCCCAAAATTAATGACGTCAGCAGAAATTGCAAGAATTCGAATTTTTGCGATAAAATGCTGACATCAGCAAACTTTCGAATTTTTAAAAAAGAATTCTCCTCCTCTTGATGAGTTCTATCATTGGTCTAAATTTCATAAAGCTTTGAGTATTAGTTCTTGAGATATTCAACTTTTTAAAATTATGACGTCATAAATAATGACGTCATAATCACGTTTTCTTAAAAAAAACTCAAATTCTGCTGAGAAAGAATTTAAGTTACACCAAATACGGTATTCTACATCCAAATACGCTTCCAAAAATGTATAGTTTGTTATGGTTTAGGGACTGGAACTGGGGCGGAAAAATTAATGCATTTTTGGGACATGCATTAAGTTACCCGAGAAGAAATTTTGATGAGGATTAAATATGAAGGATGGTTTAAAGGAATTAATTTGCTAAGTATTTAATTTGGCGGTCGCAGAATTATTTTTGGCCAAAATCGTTGTTAAATAGGCTAAAGCCGCTAAATTTACTTCTCAAATTGCCTTCCTTTCAAAAACCTTTAATACGCTTGAATTTACTTTCGAAATTATCTATCATATGATTTCGTATGAAAGAAATTTGGCAATAACTGACATCTCTATGCAATTAACAAATCGAGGCTAATAACGTTTCCAAGGTAGCCATATAATAAACATGAACAAATTCCCTAGGTTTTGGAAATATACCGGGAAAATACGAAAAACTTTTGGCGCCCTTTACCCAAAAACTCCGACGTTTTATTCGACTCTCTATAATAATTTCGAGCTCTGATAGAGCGGTTTAGTTTCGGCTATCTTCTTTATTGTGTGATTTCCTAGAAAGTTTATCACTTCGGGTATAAATTAAAAATATTCAGTAAAGTTTCAAACAGCGTTTTCCTACTTTGAACATGTATAATTATATAAATATTTTTCACGGGAAGATTCATTCTTTTTTGTCCATCCTTTCTTAATCCATTCCGTCACTTTGTTTATTATTTTTCTTGAATAATGTTTACGTTTTTCGTTAAATTCCCAATTCATTCGATTCGATTTGTTTAGTGTTGCTCTTCTATATTTAGTATAGTTTTTTATTATTAATGATTAAAACTATCCAATTTTCGGCACTTTTCCGGAAAAATAGTTTTAAAAGTTTATGGTTTTGCAAGCTATCGTATGTTTTTTTCTAAAAAAAATTTGCTATGTTAACCAATATGTGATGCTGGATGATTAACATGGCTCCACTACCAAATAGTATGTTTATTGCAGGCCCAGCGGAACAACCGTAAAAGTGGGGAGGCTGAAGGCTCAAAATGAGATAAAATTCGCTAGAAATTCGAGAAAAAAATCTCAATTGCTCAAAAGTGGGTTGGCGTAAGTCTTCTCAGTCTCCCCGTTTTCGCCGGGCCTGTATTACAATAAAATTACATTTCAAATAAATTTTTCTGTACAACCTATCAAATTTCGTGATAATGACGGTTAAGGGAGATTCGATACGACTTAACCCCTTTTTTTTATCTCAAGAACCTTCCCAATCATCTTCGGAATTGAATATCTATTGATTAAGCAGAGAATTGTAATCTTATTTCAATTATTCTAAGCCAACTTAATAACGAGTTTTGAGGATGTTATTACTTAATATAAAAATTTGTCCGCGTCTTTTGGGACACACTGTAGAACTCAGCTGCTGTGAAACCGTGAAGAGGAAAGTTTTAATGCTACTGCTGCAATTGGTTTTGGCTTTATTGTTGTCTTTGCTGACGTTTTTTCTCAGCTAAAAGGATCGGGCTCTTCCAGAAAGAATTTTGTATATACATCGATGGAGTATACCTTATCGGCCCTAAGTGACTAAATTTTGGCTTGGTGACTAAAATTAAGTCCGACTAAAAATTTGGGCCAAATTAAAATTTTATGATTAAGCTTTCCTTAACCCACTTTTCATATCGGTATTACTTTAACAAAGAATTTCCGAATATATAATCACTGAATAGAGCCTAATTAAGTTTATAAAGGTTTTTATAATTTCATGGTTTATATTTCCGTCAAAAAATGACCTGTTCGGAATGAAAGAGTTCCCGTAATCGTTTCTAGTGACAGTAGTGGGAGCGGTGATGATGAGACCTTGGAGCAAATAAAGAGGAAAGAGTAGCCGAAATTGGTGATGAAACACCGTTTTGCATTGACCCGAGTGAGATGTGCGAAATCGTTATTGAGAAATAATTATGCTTCCAATAGATTGTACAAACATTTGATATGTTGTTATTATTGATTATATACTTGTTTTTGAAATATATACATGATAAGTATTAAAAATCTGTGAATTATCATTAAAAAGTGTCTATTTTCCATCTGCTTGTAAATTTAAAAATGGCCCAAATTTTCAGTCGGTCTTAATTATTATTATTCGGCCCTTTATAGTGACTAAACTTTGACTAAGTTTTGGCCGATAAGGTATAACAATTATCAGACGATTTTTACCCTCCCTCCTCCGGTAATGCCCTCCAACCGGGGTGTACCAACATTTTTAGGAAGAGCTCACTTCATTGTTTTCCTTTTTTACAGATTGGCTTCTACTGTGTTTCATCGTTCATATTATCTCCATTGTTGACTTTGTACGCACCTCGCCACCAGGTTATATTCATTTTTATTCAACACATTTCCCATTTTTGGACCTACCTCCGGGTGCCCCGGTGGAGGTTCTATAAATTAACCCATGTCCGTTCGTTCGTTCGTTCGTTCGTTCGTCCGTCTGTTACCAGCTTTTCTCAGGATTGGCTCATTAGTTTTTTCTGATTTTTTGCACAATGATGCAAAATGGCAATGCCCAGAACGTGACGGAGCCCGATTTTTGAGAAAAAATTTATTTGGTCAAATTTGGGCCAAAAACTACCTAAAAATAGGGTTTTTTGGACTTTGTGCAAAATCCTGTCATTACTTTTTTCTGATTTTTTGTACAAAGATGGAGGGCAAGATTCTCTAAAGAATGACTGAAGTAGTTTTTCCTGGGAAATTCTTATTCGCCTTAAAAGACGGATTTTCGCATTTTGGGGAAATTCCCTTTAACCAAATAAGAAAATATAGCTTTTCTCAAAGTTGACTCATTATTTTTTTCTGATTTTTTGCACACTGATGCAAAATGGCAATGCCTAAAATATGACGGAGCCATATTTTTGAAAAAAATATATATTTGGGCAAATTTGGGCCAAAAACTGCCTAAAATAGGGTTTTTTGAACTTTGTGCAAAATCCTGTTATTACTTTTTTTCTGATTTTTTGAACAAAGATGGAGGGCAAGATTCTCTAAAGAATGACTGAAGTAGTTTTTCCCGGGAAATTCTTATTCGCCTTAAAAGACGGATTTTCGTATTTTGGGGAAATTCCCTTTAACCAAATAAGAAAATATAGCTTTTCTCAATGTTGACTCATAATTTTTTTCTGATTTTTTGCACAATGATGCAAAATGGCAATGCCCAAAATGTGACGGAGCCAGATTTTTAAGGAAAATTATTTTGGGCAAATTTGGGCCAAAAACAGCTTTAAAGGTTTTTTGGGCCTGAATGGTTTAAGTAATTTTCGTGTTTGGGGAAATTCCTTTTTACCATTTTACATTATTCAACACACAAGCTTTATTTTTCCATTCTGAATTTTTGTACAATTATTGTACAATTATTGTCACTTTTTTCTTATTTTCATCTGATGTTAATCATTAGGTAGGTCCATTCAGCATGTTGCTTGTTCTATCTAAAAGGCCCTTAAGTTAACCCCACCTCTAATGGAATTAAATGAACCATTTTAATCGGTTTAAAGATGTAGTAGAGGGCATTTTGTAAAATCGCTCGATTGTTTTGGCCAAAGCACTTGTTATACATTTTTGGAAAGCTAAGGGGTAGGGGAATCAAAATTACTTAGGTCTCAATTTTTTTTCGGACACTTTGGTGTGATTTTCGGACAAATATGACGGTCTCAGGCAAAAGTCTTAGGGTCAAAAATTAATGAAAATTTTAGCTTGAGAAAACAGACCTGGTTTTTCCATTTTAAAGAATGAATAGCCACAAAAATGCAAAATTATAAGTTGTAAGATTCAAGTTTTTTTGCTTAGACCCATAAAAGTCTTAAGAAAATGGTATTTCAAACTAGGAAAGACTATAATTTTGAAAAGGTAAAGAGCGTCGTGGCGCTTATTTCATAGATTTATAAAGCCTGAAGGGCTAGATGTCGTGCTTTAAGCTCTTCCAAGAAAAAAAACTGAATATCGCAAAAACTATTGCTGCTATTGTTTTCGAAAACCGGCGAAGATTCTTATTGGCCAAGCGCTGAAATTCTATTGTAATGTCACGTGGTAGGATTTCCTACCTAACCTCGGCACACTTTTCAGCGAAAGCACGACATCTAGCCCTTCGGGCTTTATAAATCTATGGCTTATTTGAAGAAATAAGGTAATTTATTTTAGTGTTAAGTTGATTTGATAACTCTTTTGAAACAAACTAAGCAATAATCACAACTTCCTTAGCAACAACACAATCTTTACCAACGACAACATCCATAGCAGCATCACTAGCAACAACAGCGTCCATAGCAACGACACCGCCCACAGCAACAACACCATCGTTAGAAACGACAGGTGCATTACCACTAACTTCATTGGGTACGTCAAATTTTTTTTCGTTTACTTTCTTTAGAAGTTGAGTGTTTCAGCCTTAAAATGTTCTCAACTTGTTCTTAACATTTTGGGCATTGAAATCTTATGTTCTTACATAGTTTTTTCTTATAAAAACAGAAACGTGTATGAGCGAGTTTAAAAGATAAAATCCCCTTTTTACTAGGAACATTCGTTCGTTTGCTCTTTACGTTTTGGCCTTACGCATTTCGGCACTGTCTTTTGTTCTTCAGTCATTCGCTCCCACATTTATTCATTCATCCATTCTTTAGAGGAAAGAGAAGTTACCAGAAACAATCTCATCGGACAAATTCCACAGTGGAAAAGAACATGGCATGTATCATTCGAGTTCAAATTATTGGACGTTTCTCCACACTGGACAAACATTATTCGGTTCAGTACGGGCAGTCAAAATATTGGCTACGGAATGCGAATTCCAATGGTCATTATCAGACAAAATACCACAATTATGTCTGTTTGTACAGGTTGGTTTCGTGTTTTTTTTAAATACTTACCAGATGATTTAGACTACAGTGTACTGTGGACTGATCTTTGCTTTTTAGTAATGTTTTATGGTAAATAAGGTTTTGAAATAAAAACACCATAATTTCTTAGCAACAAAAAAGTTAAAAGTCAAGAGTTATTAGAAAAGAAAATTACGATAAGCAACAGATTTTCAATACCCTAACATATTCTATTGTTTACCCTTCAAAAACTACAGGACCCTAGAGGAATTGTGGAAAATACTGTCGTTAATTCGAATCTTCTACTATTCAAAAAAAGGTCTTAGTCCCTTTAATGTCGAATTTAAGAGAGCGAATTTGTAACGTTGTATGTTTGATTCCTTAATTAAAATTACAGGAATCGATGACAGTAATAACTGGTGCACTTGGAGCACATTGGAACTCAATCTATGGTATTCATTAGAAATCTCACAGTTTCAAGAAGAATTGAAATACTACTTCGCCGTTCGACTAAACCATACTGAAGTACGCAGAGTTGAAAATACAAAACCACAGATCTACAGAGATGTGAATGTCTTCGCGAGTGATGCCCTTCTTCAACCAGCACGAGCGATGATTCGGAAACTTCAATATTATAACTTACCTCAAGGTAGCTTACACTTTTATTTCTACAACTTTCATTAGATTAAGTCACTGGGTTTTTGAACCTTTAAAAATCCAAATCAAGACTTTTCACGGGGATACGCTAATGTTTGTGAATGGTTTTTGATCATTCAATAAAAATGCTGGAAAAAGTCAAAACAACGCATTCTGTGTTGTAGGATCTTGGATTCAAAAATTTGACATTACTTGTAAAACTGAGCAAAATAACTCTCAATAATCGGCATTTCAATTGTATGCGCTCTTTAGAGTATTTTACTTTAGGGTTTTCTTAAGGAGTAGAAATCATTAAAGGCTTCTGCTCATCCACTAGCGAAAAGAGTTATTTTTAGTGAAGTATATCGATAGAGGTCTCAGTGCTATTCAGACTAAGAAATCATTTTACTTGTCATGATATTTTATTATTAATAGACGAGTTTACACTCATAAGTGGTACGCTTATTGATACCATCCCCACGTGGAGTCCAACATGGTACGTCACCTTTCAAATCAAACCAACGGGAGTCCATAACACTTGGAGTAACATTTTACGCTTCACAGCAGGAATAGGAAACAGAGATTCGATAGGTGACCGAGTTCCAGGTCTTTGGTTTACTAGAGGAGCGCCGAAATTACATGTCGGAACAGCGCTTGGTAACAAAGTTAATCATGTATTCACTTCGGAAAATATTTTTCCTCTTCACTCTTGGACTGAAGTGGAAGTCGTTCAGAAGGTTATCGAATCAAAAACCATGCTTGTTGTACGCATAAATGGAACGGTAGTTCACCAAGTTGAAAATACAATCCCTCGAACGTTTTTCAATGTAAGCGTGTTCGCCAGTGATAAATTTTACGACCCGGCTACCGCACGTGTTCGACAAATGGAATATGGGAACCTGCCCGACGGTTAGTTCGCTATATATTATTCCAAGAATGGTCCTTGCCACTAATTTCAAATTTAAGACTAATGGCAAACGGCCGGGCTATTCTGGGTGCTTCCATATGAAACATTGTATCATGAATCTCATGAATTTACAGAGGGCGTCCAGTAGCGTAGACAGGAAGGGACGCAAAACTTGTGATATGAAAAGATAATTGCTGTGTCATAAAAATCTGCTCTCTTACACAAATTTTGCGTCCCCCCTGTCTACGCTACTGACGTCCGTGTTGTTTCGTTTTGATATAAGTCTTTTGCATGAGCTGGACGGGGACTGTAGCCAAATGGTTTAACTTTGTTTCTGAGGCCTGGTCAGGGTTAAATTGAACGAACATAATGCAAAGGTCAGAAACTTTTCATCTGAAAGAGATCTGAAAATACAAATTGCATTAGGCACAGACAAAACCAAGTACTGATTGCTACTGATTTATTAATTTCTCTTCAATAAAACATAACTGTACTTTAGATTATTGTCATTTACCAAACGCCCCAATCGGCGCCGTAGGATTGGGCGCCAAATGTATAATGGTTATGGATTTAGTTGAGTTGAAATACAATGGAGAAGGATTAGCATACTGTGCTGAAAAATATAGTGGTGAAATGATCACCTTAAATTCCCTTGAAGAATTTAACCAACTAACGGATTATTTGCAGCCTGGAGTTTTCTTAGCTGCTGTTTCAGATCGAGAGGAAGAAGGCGTTCTCAAGTGGCAAGATAGTAAGCAATATGTTTTAAAGTATTTTCTTTAATACTTTTGCAAAACAAAGTATTCTTTCATATCATTTTTGTTTTTTATCTCGATGATTTTAGGTTAGAAAAGTCTGTTTAAAAAAGTCATTTTTAAAAGGTGAAAAAATCTATTTTATAAAATGAAAAATCAAAGCATTGAAACAATTGGTGTATACGAAGATTCGATGTATAAAATTTGTACAAAATTTACCTCTTGTAAATCTCCTTTGAGTAAATGGGTGAGCTGGCACCCAACGTTGTTTCGACGGCCATGTAATGTTCAGAATGTCCATATAATGTGAGATGAACGTTGAAAAAACGTTGTGTGCCAGCTGGGTAAAACGATCGTAAAAGTTTTTTTCATTGATCTTCTTTTCTCAGATCATGTTGGAACACCTCTTGAAATCGTCGGTGAAAATACTCTTGATAAGAACTGCATCAGAATCGTGAATAATCTTCCTGAAAAGTGGTTGGAATGGTATAAATGCACTGACAATAAACATCAACTTGTCTGCCAGTGGAGACATGGTGAGTAGTCCGTTTCAACTATTAACTTTAAAGCCCCAAATACACTATAGATAAAACTCTTAAGCGGGTCAAGCCGCTTACTTCCCAACCGAAACGCTTGGCCTTCATGGTTTCCACATAAAAGCCAGATAAATTCCAAACAATATGCTGCGTGAAAACAAAGCGCTAAATTCAACTTGTTATTCTAAATGCCGCACTTTTGAGCTTTTAAAGGTTTTCAGTATCTATTCTCACATTTTACTTCTCGTACTATGCCGAACACTCATACGTCAAAACCGATGTGATAGTCCACAAAAAATTTAAGGTTCATAAAGTTCAATGTATTCTGGGATTAAGTTAAGGCGAGACCAATTTAGTTTGTTGTTCTACGGGCAGATCGTTAGCAAAATGTCGGTCGGTAAAATAAAAATAAGATTTTCATTTATTAGGGTTGGTAATTAGGCTTTAAGTAATATTTTCAAATAATCTTGGTCGAAAATTCCATCTTTGATGGAGTTTGTAATAAAATCTTTCGTGATTCTAGATTCTTTTCAATTTTTTTTAAGTGAAAATCTTTTAAATGACTAGTATTAGAAATTTGTGGCATCGGAAATTCAATATTCTTATTTTTTCGTTTGCAGCAAATGCTGGGTCGGTCGCACCCGTAGAACAGCAAATTAAATTGGTCTCGCCTAATTTCTTTATAGGCACTTGGAGTTTCTCATTATTCAATTTTTATATTTAAGGTTTAAGCGAATGTACTAAAGACCATGGATTTCAAAACAAAAACAAATGTTTCCGAGAATTTTCACAAGACGTCCTTAAAAGATCAGATGCAGATGAAATGTGTCGTAGTTGGGGTGCAACTTTATTTATGCCGGATAGTAATAAAGAAGTTCAATTTATCAGTGACTTCTTACGATACCGACGTACTTGGATGGGAGCCACTGACTCCGAATCGGAAGGATTACTCAAATGGGATGACGGTTGGTGTTATGTTTTTTATAAGAACATCCATAATTATTGAAGGCTTCGAATGTTCTTTTGAGTTCTTAATATGTTCTTATTTTCATCATTTTATTAGCATTTTTGCTCGACCTAAGAAACTGGTCGATTTTGGAGTCCCCAAAGCCTTCAAATGTTCTTAAAACATTTCACAAAAATAGAAGCATTTAACAAAGATAAACTTTCATATGATAATCTTTCTAGAAAAAGGGTTAAAATTCGCGAAAATCACGAAGTTTTTACTCTAAATTCTGCTCTTCTGCTCTTCGTTGTACACTTATAATCCCCTCTCATGATATTTATCTGTTAGAAAAGAGCCCAAAAAAACTTTATTCTCTTGAAATGATTTTTGTAGTGCAGAATGAATTTCAAATACTGACTACCCGGCTCATTAATCTCTGGAAAATCATCTTTATTACAGGAACAACATCGGCTACAAAATGGACTTTTCTCACTGAGAGAAATATTGCGAATTCAAGATTGAAAATTTTGGGTGCATTTGGAAGAAATTTCCCTTCGGAAACCAACAATGGAAAAGTGTATTTGGGGGGTATCGTCGATGAAAGATTTGATCCGGAAGAAATAATCACCTTTGAAAATAAACAAGACAGAACTGCACCGAACCAATGGCTTGGATTCCAAGATAGAATATTTGCAAATGAATACCTAAAGATAGAATTCTGGATCAAATTCGTGAGCATTATTCCGTTAAAATCAAGTGGTATCGGAATTAAAGTTTACGGTGTTATCTTTAACGATTGGCTAGACGGTTGTGTTGTGGATGAGTGGTGTCAAGCTTCATTGGGAATTCAAAACCGAAACTCTGGCGACGGAGACCACGTGCTACTGATCTTTGACACAATCCCACATAAACAAATTGTTCGAATCGCTAAATTTGGTATCACAATAGGGAAAGGAGATCACAAAGGTATCTGCATCGGTTCTACTAAGATATATTTAGTTAAAGTTTATTCGCTATATAAGTAAGCCAGCAATATGGAAGTCACTCTTAAGGAAATCAGACTTATTACGGAAATATAAATGTTTGAGTTAAATAGGCATTTGAATGATTTTACGATTAATTCTCCTTGTTGAGTGGAATCATTTTGAAAGCACGAGTATCGAATTAGTTCTTTGTTTCGATTCAATCGGAGGATCTAATGTTTTGATGTGAGCAGCTTCTGGCCGATGAAACTTTAGTACATTCCCTACAATATGACAATTCTGCCCGGTAATTGTCCAGGTGGGACAGTCCCGCACCGTACCGGCATCCCCGGCAACCGGTGACAACGGGCTAACTTCTTTTTTTGGCGAGAGCGCTTGGAACATTTTAATGTTCGTTTCATTGCACTCTGATCCCTCTGATATTCAAACAGCCTCAGAGAGACAATTTTAAAAAAGGGAATAAGAACGAAGGGTTTCAGGGATTTAAAACTACATTTTTTATCAGAGCATCCCAAATTTTTGAAGCCTTCTGATTATGTTGACTTTTTTTAGTCTTAAGCATAAAAATCTTCTTAACATATTCTTCTCTCGCCATTTTATGAATAATTTTGTCCTTCTTCCTATAAAGAACTCGGGTGTTTTAGAGTCCGTAAAGGCCTTAAAATTTTCTTAACTTGTTCTTAATATCTAGGCCATCGAAGCCTATGTTCTTATATATTTTGATCTTGTAAAAAACGTAGAGTTGACGCTCTCTGATTCGATCTTCAAGGGAAATTCATCGAATAAGGGAGCAGCGTTTATGAAAGTTTCTTGTTGACGGGGACTTTAATAGTAGAACGTCGAATTAGAGAGCGTCAACTGTATATTCATTTTCAGATGGTGATTTTCGGAGTCAAATAGAATTGGTGAACCAAGCGGAAGACAAAGATTGTACACGGTTTAAACCAATAGCTGATTTCTCTCGAATGTACCGCTGGAGAGAGTGTGAGATGAATCAAAATGATCCTGACTTTGCTGCGCTATGCCAAAAAATTATTGGTAAGTATGATTGATCACTATTATATTATTCCAGAAATGCTCCCTATGTTGAGGAGGTGTGACGTCCAGGGTGGCCTGGAAAATACTTTCCAAGCGTTTTTAAGCTATCTTAGTGAAAATTCGTTGGTTCTGCCTATTTTCTGGACTTCAATGGGTCTAATCCTTTGCATTGGAGTGTCCCATAAGGTTCAGGACCGTTGGGAACCATCTTAACCCTCATGTGGAGCTGATGAAAAAATAACGATAAATTTTATTTTCTACCAAACAGGAGAAATAGTTTCAGAGTGGGGTGAATGGTCCCCGTGTTCTCGTGAATGCAAACGTGGCACGAAAACACGGGCACGGATATGTTACGACCAAACACTTTTCGATGAAGATGATAATTCTTGTGGCGGTGAGCTTCTAACAGATGAACAAGAATGTTTGACCAGAGAAAACTGTCAAGGTTCTGGGTACTACTTGGCTGAAGTTCATCAATCTTGTGATGAATTTTGTGCAAGTAAAGGTAAATATATATCGACATTTTATATTTATATCTCAGTAATCTAAAGCCAACAATCGAAGAATGGCTTTCATAAATTCATCATAAATTTGTGGGAAACTGCCAAAATTTTGGTCGTTTATTTTTAACTTTTTGTTTTGATACGTATTTCTTTAAACTGTACGCAGAACTACAATTTCGAATAACTTGAACAAAAATAGATAAAAACTAAACCAAAACTAGATCCACGACCAACTAAGTAATATGCGCTTATAGCTATATCTAGGCTCAGATATGGCAAAAATTTAAGGATATCTGAGCATATGCTAAGTATTACCATAAACTAGATTTTCTGATTTTGGCTGTTATTGGACCTACCCCGGTGGAGATCCTATAAATTAACCTGTGTTTGTTCGTCCGTTCGTTCGTCCGTTCGTCTGTTACCAACTTTTCTCAGGATTGAATCATAGAAATCTTTTGATTTTTGGTACAAAGGTGCAAAATGGTGGTGGCCAAAATGTGACGGAGCCCAATTTTCGAAAAAAAAATTTTTGGGCAAATTTGGTCCAAAAAACGGCTAAAAAACGGGTTTTTTGGACTTTTTGAAAAATTGGATCATTAATTTTTTCTGATTTTTTGCATGAAAGTAGGGTACCATCATAGGTAAAAGATGGCTCAAACAGATTTTTGCAAAAAAATTTTGTTGGCGCAAAAAACGCATGTTTATCTATAAGAATTACTATTAATAAGCATACATCAATGTTCTTAGTCAAATTACTCAATTTTGTTATGAGATAGATGTTTTTTTTGCCCATGAGAGCTTACTTTTGAAGAATATGTGTGTTTAGACATGAACTTTTGGTTGCTTGGCGTGTTTTTATTGAAAAACTGGCCAAATTTGATATTTTTTATAAGCACATTAACAATTACTTAGGTATTAGCTTTTCTCGAGATTGGCTCTTTCATTCTTTATGATTTTTTGCACAAAGATGCATAACTATAAACCCTCGAATGTGACGGAGCTCGTTTTTTGAAAGAAAAAAAAATTCTGAGGTAAATTTCAGCTAAAAAACGACTAAAAAAGGGTTTTTTGGACTTTGTGAAATATTGGATAATTGTTTTTTTCTGACTTTTGCATGAAAGTAGGTAAAAGATGGCTCAAGCAGATTTTTGTAAAAAAATAATTTTTCAGCTCAGAAAAAGGCATCTTTATCTATAAGAATCGCTATTAACAAGCATACATCAATGTTCTTAGCCAAATTACTCAATTTTTTGATGAGATATGTTTTTTTGCTCGCGAAGTCTTGAATATGAAAGAATATTTCAAGAGCATGAAATTTTGGTTCCTAAACGTTTTTGTTATAAGAAACAAACGACTAATTTTAATAGATCGTCACTATTTGTGTTCTGAATGATTGTTTAATGGTCACGTCACGTAGATATCAATTATAAATGTGTTAAATGCATAACCAGGTAGGTCCATAAAAGTATCACTTGTTAACTGGGATTTTATGGATCTTTAGTCTGAATCGCGTACTTTCACTAGAGGATGAGCAGAAGCCTAATTGATTTTCGGAATTTCCCTAGTTTTCTTTTAGGATATAAGCATCTTTCAGGCATTCTTTCAACTCATTTTTTTAGAACTTGGCTGTTCTTCTGAGATCGAAACAGGAAACAGTATAAATGCATTCATGGACGTTTTATTACCTTACACGACCGATCCAACAAGAATTGAATGGCAAAAAACATATAGTCCTGGTTGTTTGGTCGGAGATGTTTGTGTGGAATTCGAAGGCGTTCCAAATGAAGTTAAATGTGATCGAAGGCCGGAAGAGGATAATTTCAGAAGATTTTGTCATTGTGTCAATGAAAGTTAGATTATATTGCTTGAAGATAGTTGCTCGTAATCAGATGAAGGGTTAGAGGGGATTGTCATCCTCTTTTGGATCCTTATGGATTAGGATACTAAGAAATTCTCACAGAATTTTATCATGCTAGAATGTCAACTTTTTACGTCTTAAGCATTGCAATTCGATTTTCGAAAAGCTTAGCTTAGGTGGTTTGCATTTAGACGAGGTATTATCTCGAATTGCAAGACTCTTTCAACTTCTCAAGAATTGAAAGCTCTGCTTGCCTTTCAAAACAGCTTTAGATAAGAATTTATCGGTTCTAAACATTCCTCCTCTTTAAGATAGCTGAAAACAAAGACATACAGTAGAGTCTCTTTAACTCGAACTTCTATAGCTCGAAATGTCTCCTTAACTCGAACAAGCTCTCTCGTCCCTTCAGCTAACAATGCCTTATGAACTTTACTCCGTACCTCGAAACTTCCTTAACTCGAAAAATTTGCCGCTCCCCGTGCGCGTTCGAGTTATGGAGACTCAACTGTACTAAATAACTCATAATATTCTTTCAGCGGACGTTGGTTTCGGACCTTGGTCGCCATGGAGTGAATGCTCAGTCACATGTAACGGTACACGAAATCGTCAACGCACATGCTTTGATTATTGTGACGGACAAGTAGAAGAAATTGAAAATTGTGGTGCTCAGTATTGCCCTAGTAAGTCACATAGGAGTTATTTATCTACGTTCTCGTAGATCTATCGTTGATTATTCTAAGGTTTTTATCACTTCATAACAGTCACCCTTTTTTTAAAAGGAATTAATGATTTTTGAAATTGATAGTTGGATATCATACTCTAAAAATGTCGACTTCACTACAATTCTGTCCCACAATAGTCTTTTTGGTAAGCAAAAATGATTGTGATTAACAATAGATAGACAGAGTCTTTATTTTACCTGGACAGTCCAGTAATCTAGGAATTTTAGACATACATTTTCTATGAACTGAACGAAACAATGGAGGAAGCGGGAATCTGCTTTGAGATGCTGACGCTTTAGCCTGCGCGCGTAACTGAAATCTGTATCAGAGGAATACTGGCAGCCTTCTGACGCCTTGTAATAATTGACCATCAGTTATTATAATGCCAATTACCACATCATTTCATTTTCCTAAAGCCACAAAATCTGCTTAAATAGTTTTATGCTTTATTCTTTAGTCCATGGAGGTTTATCAGAGTGGAGCCAATGGTCGAGTTGTGACGCCTCGTGTGGTGGTGGCACCACGACTCGAACGCGATTATGCGACGCACCAGCGCCACAATACAATGGAAATGATTGTATTGGAAATTTAGTAGACTCGAATGATTGTGGTGTGGGGAATTGCCCAGGTGAGGAAATATCTTTATTTGGACCAAACCGTTAAGAAACTCATCCCCAATTCAACATGTTAAGTGTTGCAGTCTGGGGTCAGCCCTGCATTGCAAAACTTGGCCTAAAAGCTGATGCTTCAAGCGAAGTTTTTAACCTCTAAAATTGGTAAAAATATTAAGAAC
The DNA here is from genome assembly GCF_902728285.1 of Clytia hemisphaerica. Lineage (NCBI taxonomy): Eukaryota > Metazoa > Cnidaria > Hydrozoa > Leptothecata > Clytiidae > Clytia > Clytia hemisphaerica. The sequence continues at coordinate 747,297 of NW_027104101.1, read as the reverse complement.
TTTTTGGGGTGATATTTAATTAGGTCACATCCTGATTCATAAACTTCAAGGTATAGAGGTACACTTTAGAGCCCTAAGTGGTTGCGAAAACTTAGGGTAAAGTGTTAGGTTTTTGAGACTTGCCCTAAGTCACTCGAGAATACTATCGTAGCCCTAAACTGATCCAATTTTTCTTCTCTTTTTTCAGTGGATGCAACATGGACTGAATGGAGTGTTTGGTCTTCCTGTGACAAACCGTGCAATACTGGACATTATGTCCGGCGTAGAACGTGCAATCCGGCGAATTATGGTGGAAATCCAGATTGCCCGGGTCCTAATGAGGATAAGCAACCGTGCAATGTTGATGTTTGCAGAGGTTAGCTTAACGTTCTTTATGCAATGGAAGGTTTTTTAAAAGTTATTTTGTACCTCTAATTTAATTTGTGCGTGAAATCTTGTATGTTATTCTTTTCAAGATGACTTCATATTCTCTAACGGAAGCACTCGAAAAATTGCCGGATTTTCAAAGATTTTGACCACCGTGTTTCTATTTTTGATAAACAGACAGCAGCATTTTTCGGGTGTTTCCATTAGAAAAATGACTTACGCATATCGAGAATATTTCAATGCAATAAAATTTCTTCTTTTTCTGTTTCAGAGAAAATATTAACTTGTAATCTTCGTTTTGAGTACGAATTTGACGAAGAAATGCTGGACCCAGAAAGCATTGCATATAAGAAATTCAAACTGACATTAGAAGCTGAGGTGAGAAGAAATCTTTTAAAAACCTTAAAAACTTCAGGGAATATTCAGAGAAATTAAAGAAAATCTCTGCGCTTTTCATTGTTACAAGTAAGCAGACTCAGATTTCAGATAAAAAAATGTTATGTACATTAAAAGTTTGATAATTTGTAAGTTTTCTCTAATTCACACCTCTACCCCAAAATTTATATAATAAGCTACAAAATGGTATGAATCTCTGTTATTAGAATCTTTCTCTAATTCGAAGAAAAAATTTTGGTATTTCAAAGATCGAATCAGAGAGGCTAATTTTCTTTTGTCTAAAACGATGTAAAAATGAAAAGAAAAGTCTCATATAATCTGTTTAAGATCGATATGAGGATCTAGCCCATCCTCACACGTTAGTTTCAGAGAAAACTTAACTGCGATGCTCACGTAAAAGAAATTTTTGCTCCGGCCTAGGAGCCTTTAATTCTCTCTTCCGACGGTCAAGACATTTTTTGTTTGTTTATCTAATCCGATAATCTATTCCGATTTAATAAAAACGGATTATCTGGATTTCGATAATATTGCGAAAGTATTTAGAAAAAGATGGCTGCTGAAAGTGGGCTTAGCTGCAAATCTCAGTGAAAGATAGTGGTCATTTTCATCACTATTCATGATGTTTTGGACATGATTTATGAGAATTCTGATGCATACTGGTCTATAACAATGTGGAATGACTTTGGAGAAATTTTGGCCATGAATTAAATCTTGCATATGGCTAACTTCTCTAGTTTTATGGACGCCACAAAACAACCACAAAACCATAAAACTCTGTGAAACTTTCAAACACACATCCATTGGAATTCGAAAGACAATACTAAAATTACAACATTACAGTGCGAATTTGAAAACGTTCTGAGCAGTTTTTGTGGTGTTATGTGTATGGCTGAAAATGATCCTGTTTTGTATTCATCATCATTTTTTGACTGGGCGGCGGCCGTTCCTTTTGATTTTTCAAACCCGACACAGATATTTTACAAACATACCACTATGAGAATTCAATAAAGGATACTAAAAAACAATTCCTGTCTGAATTTGAACAAGATTGGAAAAAATTTCACAGTATTATGGCTGAAAATGATCGTTTTTGGACTTTGTCGTAATTTCATCGCGGCTGGCGACCGTTCCTTTTGATTTTTCAAACCCGACACAGATATTTTACAAACATATCACTATGAGAATTCAATAAAGGATACTAAAAAACAATTCCTGTGTGAATTTGAACAAGATTGGAAACAATTTCACAGTATTATGGCTGAAAATGATCGTTTTTGGACTTTGTCGTAATTTCATCGCGGCTGGCGACCGTTCCTTTTGATTTTTCAAACCCGACACAGATATTTTACAAATATACCACTATTTATTACATACACACTATTGTACCATTTTATTTGGTTTATCCTACTCTCCCCCAAGTATTGTCCCAACAGAAAAAATAATGCTTAGCTAAAAGCCTGTGGCCTCTAATTTAGGCTATTTTTCTCCCCAAAATTTTATCTGGACAATCAAATCAAGAACTTGGAAATATTGACTTCTAAATGTTTATCTCATTTAGCTCCAATTTTGAACTTTTTAGTCGAGGATGAGTGGGCGGGGGGTGGGGTTGGTTCTTTAGGCAGAAAGTGCATGTGTAATCACTTAGAAGAGCTAAACTTCCAGCTGGTTTATTTATTCGTTAAGATTATTTCTCATACTCGCTCTGCAATAGAATTATTACATTGCTTTCTGATCTGTTCTGATTAGCAGTTTGTGGGCAACGTTCTAACACAACTAACTCAACAAGCTCATCTTTCACATCTTTTAATCTCTTAAGCCGGAGCTTCCAGCGCAGCTGGTTTATTATGCTTGCAAAACACGTAACAAAGCTACTCTGTTAATAGATAACCAGTAAGCATTTATACTTCACTGCGTTTCAGAATACCTTTTTGACTTCTTATTACTCTAATGTCTGTCTCTTTCAGATGAGAGGCGTGTATGCAGAGGGCGGGGGTGTGATGAAAGATCAACTGATTAATATACAAATACACTCGTTACAGTAAGAATTTCTCTCTAAATTTATTATTCTTGTACCGTTTTGAGGCGCCCCTATGAAAAAAAAACAACTATTTTACGCGATTTTCCTTGAAATCATCTTTCATTAAAAAAACATCATATTTAATGATACCAATTCGTTACGTTATTCATGAAAGGCTTGTCTCTGATCATATTTTTAGAAACGTCGACTTTAACCGTACAGAAAAAAAGAAGCCTATTTCCATGGTAGCTATTTATTTCAGGACGTCTCCAACTGACTTGAAACTAATTCGTTTTATTTTATTCTATATTCAGGCCAGGTAGTGTGATTGCCAACTTCACTGTGGTATATGCGAGTATGGATCAAGATCAAACATTGTTCTTCCAAGATAACGTCGAAATGTTTGGTGCTTTTGGAAAGTTGGAGATCTTACCAAGCTCCAATAATACCTTTGAAATCGGACCAGATTGTAAGACAGCAATTTCTTTGACGTTTAAAAGACTATTTTTGCCTGCGCTGCTACATATGAAAGTTTCTTTATAAAAGTTTTAGTAACCTTTTCCTTGATAGATTAGCGTAAGGGATCGCCTCTAAGAGATAATTACTGTTATCTGCTTTCCTACACAAATTTTGCGCCCCTTTTGTCTACTCCGCTACTGGTAAGGTATTGCAAAACGTTTCAGACTTGAATTCTAAAGTTTTACAAAGTTTTGTTAATACACCTGCCATACTATTTTATTTTCTAGTACTAACTGAACCACCATCAAACGTCACTGCATTTTCGCCGTCCCCGGAAATTTTGTCGATTTCATGGAACGCTCTCAACCAATCAAACGTCGACAATTACATCATCTTTTATCGTGAAAAATTACTTTCAAATCAACCCTACTCTACGTATGCTACTGAAAACACGACAGCTCATTTGACGTGGCTGAAACCAGGGACGGAGTACGTCTACAGAGTATTAGCGTTTTCAAATGGCGAAGGGAATGGTATAGCAAGTCTTTTGAGTTCTGTATGGACTATGGAAAAGTGTAAGTATTTTTTAAACAAGTCTTAAAACAGATCTCTGAAAAATCCGTTCGTATCCAAGTGTCACTTTATTGCGAAGATTGTTCATTAAGAGACCTCTTTTCTTCTTTTAGTACCCTTGGTCTCACCTTTGGACATCAAAGCTTTGTCTTCCGGACCATTTTCGATTTACGTCAGTTGGATTGGAGTTCCTCAAGAACAGATGAATGGAATTCCTCTCGGATATCATATTTACGCTTATTCACAAAACTCTTTGGTATCAACACAAAACGTGTCTTTTGATTTGAGTGGCGTATCTTACACAGAGGGATTGGAATCGAGTACGTCATACATTTTTGAAGTTTGCGCGTTCAATAGTGCAGGAGATGGTCCATGTGACAAAGCAAGCGCTCAAACTCTGAACTCAGGTAAGAATTGTGTTGTTTAGGTTTCACTAATTTGTTTTGTATATTATTAGTGTTTGGTAAAAAGATCTAAAAACTGAGACAAACCCTTAAACACCTTAAAAATCTTACACTGATATCTCAGGGAAAGCTCTCTGTATCAATTACTCCTAACAATGGGGTCTTCCAGAAAATAATTCAAATATGGAGGGGAGAGGACAAAACATCTTTTGGAAATTTCCTCCGAACATTGTGACTTTTACCTTGAAGACAGCAGGTCTAACCCCGCCCCCGAACAAGCATCAGTTAACCCCCTTGACATTCAAAATTACCCCAAAACAGAGCAAGGCAGAATTTTCACTACCCTCGGGCAATATATTCTCCATCCCCAATGTACGAACATTATATGGAAGAGTCAAATAAGCATCTGAACTTAATGCTCTTACATTCAACTCAAAATGTACATTTACCAGAGATATTGAGAACTGTTCTTTTTGTATGCATACGAGATACCCTTGTTTCAATAGCTCCATCAGCACCACCTGCGAACATTCACATCAGTTCCATCAAAACACACACTCAACTTACAATACACTGGTCTCCACCTCCAGCTGATCAAATCCATGGTGATCTTTTGTCATACAAAATCAAAGTCTTCCTAATCAAAAGTGGAGCTGACGTCTATATCAACCCTAAAATTGATATTTATGGTTTGCATCCATCATTGAATAGCCTCACTTTGAAGTTTCTGGATGCAAACACGTTTTACGATTTTGAATTAATGGCTGTTAATCAGTTTGGAGAAGGAGTCAGCGAAAATATTGTCGGAAGTGAGTATTCATTAAAAAACTTTCATTAAAAGATACTCTGTGTGTAATAACATTAACCAGCATTAACCTGAAAATCATGGGTCACGCGATTTGGTATCTCGTGAATTTTACTATTTTTGCTAAATTCTCTAGAATTATTCCACGAACTTAATTGGTTCTGAAAGTTTGGTTGTAAAAATAAAAGTAATCTGACACTAAGGTATTACCCTTAAAACATATCACAATTCTCTCATAGGAACGTGTCTTTGTCCAAAAGTGGTTTCAACAAACTATTATCTACTCGCTCCATACTTAACCGAAGATGCTGACAATCAACTTTCTGGAGTGTTCGGCGAAATACTTCAAAATGCAATACAAGCTGCATGCGGTGTGTGTAATTCACCGAACGGACTGCTTCATTCGAAATTGGATACTTTACGGAATGGCAGAGAAAGCCTCGCTAAAAAAACAAGTGAATTAAAAATTTTAAAAGAAATTGACGAGTTTACAGATTTATCATTCCCGATAATTGGGAATACACATTCGGACGAAATGGTTGGTTATCCGTTTGTTCCACTTATCGGACACCCAGGTGTTGTGGCGATTGTCCGAGATAAAAATATCAACGAGATTGTGATAGAAATGATTATGATGATTTTGGGTATCTATCCTTTGATTGGATTGAACTTTCTAATGATGGTGGTAGCTGGATATATCGTATGGCTTTTGGAAGCTTGTAATAATCCTGACGAGGACATTGATTTTTCCAAAACTTGGATTCGTGGAATTTATGAGGGGTGGTATTGGGCGTTCATTACACAGGGAACACATGGGTGAGGCGTCTTAATATCTTTTTGACTCTGCATTGCTGATATTTTCATTCTTTCGTTCGTTCGTTTGTACACTCCTTCGTACACCCCTCGTTCGTTCGTACACCCCTCGTTCGTTCGTACACTCGTTCGTTCGTTCGTTCGTTCGTTCGTTCGTTCGTTCGTTCGTTCGTTCGTTCGTTCGTTCGTTCGTTCGTTCGTTCGTTCGTTCGTTCGTTCGTTCGTTCGTTCGTTCGTTCGTTCGTTCGTTCGTTCGTTCGTTCGTTCGTTCGTTCGTTCGTTCGTTCGTTCGTTCGTTCGTTCGTTCGTTCGTTCGTTCGTTCGTTCGTTCGTTCGTTCGTTCGTTCGTTCGTTCGTTCGTTCGTTCGTTCGTTCGTACACTCGTTCGTACACTCGTTCGTTCGTACACTCGTTCGTTCGTACACTCGTTCGTACACTCGTTCGTTCGTACACTCGTTCGTTCGTACACTCGTTCGTTCGTACACTCGCTCATACACTTGTTTGTTCGTTTTTTCATACACTCGTTCGTTCGTACATTCATTCTATTTCCATAATCTCCTGTGAGAAGGTCTAGGTTTAGTCGTTCACATTATCGGTTATTAGCGCATCTGGGTATTCTATTACTTTTCTTCATTTTAGGTTTGGCGATTTTACAGTGACAAGATTTTACTCAAGATGTTTTGCAGTTGTCTGGTCTCTCTTTGGAGTAGTGATGACGTCATTGGTTATTGGAGCCTTAGTAACGGCTTTAACAACCGTAAATGGTGCAGCTGAGTTTAAAGTTTACGGTAGCGAGGTTGGAGCGCTGAACGGCTCGTTTGAAGAAAAACTTGGACTTTTGAGGAATGGAAAGGTTAATGAAAGTAAGTCGCTGTCATTGGTCTACAGTTGACTCACTCTCTAATTCGATCTTCAAGGGATCAAAAATTGCATTCGAATTACAGGAGTAGTTTAAATCACTTTCCAGCTGAAGGGACCAATATTCTAAGGTCGAATTCTAGATCGAATAATAGAGGTTCGAATTAGAAAGAGTTGGCTGTGACCTTTTTTGCGCTTTAATGCTCTGTGTAGGAAAAACTGCAAATGCACCCTTTAACGTCACAGGTAAATCCCGGTACTTCTTCGAATTTCAATCCTTTACGCCTTAGAGTACATGTTTTTTCTTTTATAAGCATTGCACTTATAAACATATCTAGGTTCAGATATGGGGAAAAATTAAGCATATGGCCTGCATTACTTGAGCCTACGAAAAATGTTTTTTTCCTGATTTTGGCTTTTTTGGCTGGAATTTTACGGATTTTCAGTATTTCCCTAAATTTATGTTATAGATTTAAGCATCCCCTCAAGCATTTTTCAGCCTTATTAAGTTTTCGACCTAAGCATCTCTGAGCCTGTTTTCGGATTTTTGTATGCTTATCAAAAAAAACATGTACTTCTTAGCGTAAACTCGAAAACTCTTCTTTAAATGTAGGATATAATACCCCAAGAAAATCTATTTTATACTCTTAATTGAAGTCTACCTCGTTTGCTTCTTCATAGAAAGGGCTTACAAAACAATCACAGAACTCAGAGACGACTTGCTTGCAAATGAAATCAAAGGAGTGCTGCTAGATGCATACACTGCTGGAGCGAACGCACATCTCTTCGCGGACGAACGACTCCGCGTGGCCACAAAATTGGAATACCCGCGGTCGTATGGATTTGTTTTGTCAGGAGATTTGAAAAGCATGGCGGCAGAATTCCGAAGTTACATCAAGTCTGACGAAGAAAGAATTTTAAAAGCTTTAAGTAACTCCACTGTACCAATGGGGGTAAGGAGATAATTCAGTGGGAGTTTTTCTTAAAACTTTTTTTCCACTTGGCTACCTAATAAGCACTCCTCAAGATAATAACTTTTTGGGAAAATATTCTTAATAGCTTTTCTTTAACTCTAAATCTTCTGTGTTTGCTAAATTTTCTTTTAATGACATTCATATACTAACCCTCTTCAAGGTTTTATTTTTTTTCAAATAAGAGTGATATCGTTTGCTTACTCATCAATTTTAATCCACAAGCTTTTTCACATTTGATTGGCACGGATGTGGAGCAAGATTGGTTGGTTAGAAAGAGGAAAAGAGAAACAATTTTTTATTTATTCAGCACAATATAGTGGGGGACGTACAGTATTTCCAGTTGGAATTGCGGAAATGGACCCTTTTTTCTTCGGAATTTCGGTAATCGGGCAAAATTCCTTTGGTATTTCGGAATTCTGAAATTATTTTGGTATCGGAAATCCATAAATTTTTGCTTCGAAATTTTGGTATTACAAAATTTTTATCCCCCTTTTTCTGAATTCATACATGAAAAATCTGATGAAAAATTTGTCAAAACGAGGAAAAATACCCTAAAAATCGGTAGCGGAATCACAAGTATTTTTTTGCGGAATTTCGGAAATTTTGGCAAAATTATTCGGTATTTCGGAAATCGCAAACCCCGTACGACCCCCCCCCCCCAATACAACAAAGAGGAGACCTTGTCCTGATATGATACGATACGAGGCATGTGTCTAATATGAAACAATGACGGGGACACTTTTGTAAAAATAAAACCTTAAGTCATGGATTTTTTCACCAGTCCTGATTTTTCCATTTGCTCCGTCTCCTAGGTACGTTATCTCATAAGATATGGAAATCTTAAAAAATGTTATCTTTTTATTCTTCAAATAAACCGACTTTTTCACTGATGGCTTTTTTGTAGGTTTCGCCACCAGCAGAGTTGAAATCACCTTTCGATCCAGAATCGAGTATCTTATCAACAGCTTTGGTTTCCATGACAATAATGTTTGTCGTTTTTTCAATCTTTGGTTTGTTATGGTCACACTATTTGAAAAAGTTGAACCAGAAAAATGCTCAAAAACTTGGTAAGATTTCTTTTTAACAACTTTTCAAACTTATCAATACAAATCAATCCCAAAGAGTAGACAGAAAAGATTTTCATTGATTTGCTAATGATAAGTGAGACTTACTTTTCTCGAGTTACAAATAGACAATAGGCACCTCATCTGTATGTTTTGATATAGGGTATGCGTATCGTGTAAAAATTTCATGTCCGAGAGTTACCCCAACTTTTAGGTAACCTATTTCAATTTTCTTAGAAAGGTTTGGAAATCCAACGATTGTATTAATTCAAATTTTTAGTTCATATCAAATTTAATGCTTAAAACTAAACTTTCGGACGAGAATTTTAAAAACGATACGCATCCCCTATTTCAAAACATATCAGAGGGGGTGCGTGCAGCCTGGTCACAGAAATGAATAATAAACCCATTGAAAAGAGCCAAATTTTTTCTCTAGACAAAAAAGATATTTTCAACCAATGCAACGATATGGTGGCAAATTTCAAATCATCAATCGATGGCAAAATCACTGAACTCGAAGAAAAACATTCTCTACAAAGAAAACTTTTGTTCAAAGATTATTACGGATATAGTGCTATAGATCATCATGCGCGTCACGGGGATAAATTACTGAAAAGGCGAAATACAGTTCATCCAGTAAGTCCAAAAAAGGAAGATCAACTGGATGAATATGAATTAGATCTGGAAGGCGGAAGAAACCTCTCTGCTCACGTTGATAAACCAAGAACGCCCTTCACTGAAGGAGATTTCGATGTAGGTCAGTTAGAACAAATAGAAGAGACCGATATTCAGACGTTCGAAGTTGTCGAGTAAGATGAAGAAATTGAAAGCTGAGTTATATCATCGTAACTAAGACAGTGGTTGGAAATACTTTGACATTGATGATACATGATTGATGCAGGAGATTTATAAAAAGTGCAAAGGTTCTTGGCAAAGCGATAAAGTGAAACTTTAAACTGTTTGCTTTGATCCGTTATTCTCAGGCATTATTTGAAAACACAACTTTGATAAGTAAACGAAGAAGGAGAAGCGAGTCGGCTTTTGTAAAAAGTATATTCGATAGATCCGATCAGCTCTTTTCGTTGAAATTAATGGGCCATTCCATTAAATTTCCATGGAACGATGGACGAACCTTTTTCAGTTAAGTCCTTGAAAATGGCAAGATTTGCAGAAAAGAAAACCCTTGGGAGAATTCTTTTCGTACCTTAAAATGACGGTGGGCAAACTAGAATCAGTTTCTTACCCCTGGAAAAATTGCTCGAATTACCCCCTGGAAATGTTCGTCCACTCTGTATGGATATGAAATGGAATGGCTCAATATTTTTTAACATTATTTTGAATATAATATTTATATAATCGTGTAAATACAGCCCCCTAAATCATATAAATCAAATGCTAATATATTATGATACCTATGGGATTTTAAACTATAAACGTTAAAACCAACTATGTAATCTCTCATACTAGGAAAGCTTGCTTTATTTTCACATTCTTGTTAACTTCTCCATCAGAGCTTGGGGGGTTCATGCAAAATGGGTGTCGGTTTTTTGGGAGCTATAAGGATCCCTTTTTTCTCTCAAAGGGGTACGATAACTACAAATTAACAATTAAGTCTCTGACAGGATCCCAAAATTACAAAACAAACCGATTCCCTCGCACAAAAAATTCTCATAATTTGGACTAAAGTCTTCCACCAGAGTTTGAAATGGATGTGGAAAAACTAAATACTAAATACTAAATACCGTACCCTATATGTGCTTTAATTATGCGCTATTCTACAAAAAGTATTTTGAAAAACAAATAGTGGAAAACTAGACGGTTCCCGTCGTCGCAAACGCCGGTTAACGGTTTTGCTTGCACATCAAAATCCTTTAAAATACTATAATGTGGGTTAATGCCTGACATCGTTTTGGCTTAAAATACCGAATACAATAATAAAAATTATACTTCTAAACTTTCTACATTAGTCAAAATTTTGTGTCTGTAAGCCTCGATGATATTATATGTCTTTTTAAGATAACGGAAGTTTGTGTTCAATGAAATGCCATAGTGACCCTGTTAAAATTATCGAGGGTACCCGTCGTTGCAGACGCCCAAAGGTGTCTGAGGTGGTGAGAGGGTTGCTTCTAGGAAAAGAAAAAGCCTTAGTTGTGAAGGAGAGGCTCGCGCTTTGCGATCGAGCACTGAAGGTTTTCCCGTTTGTTGGCTTCACATGCGGACAGCTTAAGACCGGCGCATATGCAATGCAACCAACATTGAAACCTTTTTTAAATAATGTTAGACGAAGTTTAATCATCAAACAACAATGTTGGATTTTGTTGCGAGTGTTGATATAAAATAATTCGAAATCGTGCAACAAAAATGCCACACCTTTTTATTTGAAACTTTGTGACGTCGCAGTACTTTTTCAAGAAATTGACGTCAGAACTTTTTTCGTTTACAAATAGCAGTGTAGAGTCTTCTCTAATCCGAGTTTTCTACGAATGTCAAACTTAGCGCGAGACTTTTTGTATCGAAGGTGGATAGGTTTTCCATCCGCGGCGTTCAAATTTTAGAAACCTTAACATATGTTACTGGGCTAGCGTTACAGACATTTTTCATAAACTCATTTAGTATAGTACTAGCCGTCACCCGGCGTCGCACCCGCCGAGGAGTAGATAAGCTGAACGCATCATAAGCCCTTTGGATGGTGGGGAGGGTAAAAAGATCTGATTTGTAAGCCCAAACAACGAAATATTACCACTTTAAATGGTTGAAAACTAAAAATGTTTTGTGACGTCATTTGGGCCCTAAACGACGTCATCGAAAGGGTAATAAATTTTTTACTTCACTGAAATGAATTAATCATTTTTGCAAATGATTCTCTCGATGATTTCTGATCCAATGAGGGGTCATCCATTGCTTAAATCCTCTTATCAAACTCCAGATATTGTTCTTTTCAGGTTTTGATGACGTCATCGGACCCAAAATGCCTCATTTCGAATATATTTACTTTCGAAAATTTCTTTATACCCACTCCCAACTTATTCTCCATTAAATTTCAGATCCAATGAGGGGTCAACCATCTCCTAACTCCTTTCCGATCTCGAGATATCGCATTTTTCCGGTTTTGATGACGTCATCAACTGAAAACGCCTTAAAATTCAGCCAAATTTCAAAGTCACACTTAAGCGATATAAACTCTCCCATCTTATTCTCCATAAAATTCTCGATCCAATGAGGGGTCACCGACCTCCCAACTCCTTTTCAAACTCGAGATATCGCATTTTGAAGTTTTTCCCAAATTTGTGACGTCATTGGGTCCCTTTACCCCTAATGTTGTCAACGGTCAATTCGCGAATTTCGGAATTTTTGCGGTCAACGGGTAGCTTATGGCCCAAGGGTCCCAAAAAACCCAAAAACGTCAATTATTTCCACGGGAAAGTGGGTTTTTAAATTTGCGAAAGATTGACACTGCAACGACTTCTTTAAAAAAACGCTAATTTCCACACTCTTCCCCTGACCACTTTCGCTTTCGTTTTCAACCACCCACCCAACCATCCAACCAAAAAATCGGTCACGTAACTCTCGAACCCCCATCTCAAAAATCCATAATGGCCCCCTCACGGCTCACTCACATTCTACGTTTAGTAATATAGAAGATATAAGTGCAATCGAGTATCGTTCCAACGATACTAAACTTTTTATTATAATTTATAAGCGACAAATGCTTGGAAGGTTATGGCAAAAATTAAAACACTGCACACTTTATTGACACCAGACTTTAGTACCCATTTAACACTAATGAACTACACCGATTCCCTGCTTTTCGAAAAGATATTTTTGAGTGGAATATTATCAAATGATGAAATTAATTTTTTTTTAAATGTGACAAATAAATCAACTTTTTGAAGAACATTGTCAAATTAAATCACAATTTCATTAAATTTCTATTAGAAATTGGAAGTCGTGGAAAACGGCCTTTGTACTATGTTTTATTTGGTTTTATAGCCAATCAGGTTCAACCTGAGTGTTGGATATAATAGGGAATATTATCATCATTTAGTGAAATCAAGACATGACCTAATAATACAATAATGACCGGTTAGTGAGGGCTGTACTGAGAAATATTGCCCGAGGTCAAGTAACGACCGAGCTTGCGAGGTTGTTACGTTGACCGAGGGCAATATTTTCAGTACAGCCCGAAAAAAACCGGTCATTATTGCTCCGGCCTAGGAGCCTTTAATTCTCTCTTCCGACAACGGTCAAGACATTTTTTTTTGTTTATCTAATCCGATGATCTATTCCGATTTAATAAAAACGGATTATCTGGATTCTGATAATATTGTGATTTGATTGGACGAAAGTATTTAGAAAAAAATGGCTGCCGAAAGTGGGCTAGCTGGCTGACTGTGTAGCGAATGGGCAAATCTCAGTGAAAAATTGATCATTTTCATCATTATTCATGATGTTTTGGACATGATTTATGAGAAGTTTGACGCATACTGGTTCTCTAACAATGTGGAAAGACTTTGGAGAAATTTTGGCCATGAATCGTCAGCTGATCGAGTGCTTAAATCTTGCATATGCCATATGGCTAACTTCTCTTCTAGACACACAAAATCATAAAACTCTAACTTGACAATGAAACTTGCAAACACACAGCCATTGGAATTCAAAAGAAAATATTAAAATTACAACATACTCTTAGGTGCCAAATAAACGGGGGGGTTGGAATAAACGGGGGGGTTGGAAAATTTTTAAAATTTCAATAAACGGGGGGGACCTAATTGGCCGGGGGGGTTGGAAATTGTACTTATGAAAACCCCAAAATAAGGTAAATATAGGCTAAAATCAGGCTTTTTGGAGCAAAATAAGGAGACTTCTTTTAGCCAACTGAAAATATTCTTTAAAATTAATAAACGGGGGGGTCCTAATAAGGTCCGGGGGGGTTGGAAAATTTTCGTAAAATTAACAAGCGGGGGGGGGGGGGACCGTTTATTTGGCACCTAAGAGTAACAGTGCAAATTTGAAAACGATCTGAGTAGTTTTTGTGGTGTTATGTGTATGGCTGAAAATGATCCTGTTTTGTGTATTCATCATCATATTATTGTTGACTGGCGACCCGTTCCTTTTGATTTTTCAAACCCGACACAGATTTTTTAAAAACATATCACTATGAGAATTCAGTAAAGGATACTAAAACACAATTCCTGTGTAAATTTTAACAAGATCGGAGAAATTTTCACAGTGTTATGGCTGAAAATGATCATTTTTGGACTTTGTCGTAATTTCATCGCGGCTGGCGACCGTTCCTTTTGATTTTTCAAACCCGACACAGATTTTTTAAAAACATATCACTATGAGAATTCAGTAAAGGATACTAAAACACAATTCCTGTGTAAATTTTAACAAGATCGGAGAAATTTTCACAGTGTTATAACTGAAAATGATTTTTTTTGGACTTTGTCGTAATTTCATTGGCTGGGGCGACCGTTCCTTTTGAAGATTTTTCAAACCCGAAACAGGTTTTTTCCAAATATACCACTATTTATTACATACACACTATTGTACCATTTTATTTGGATTATCCTACTCTCCTCCACCAAGTATTATCCCAACAGAAAAAATAACGCTTAGCTAAAAGCTGTGGCCTCTAATTTAGGCTATTTTTCTCCCCAAAATTTTATCCGGACAATCAAATCAACGGCGCATCATAGCTTCGCTATTTGCAAGTTTAGAAAAAAATAAATTCATAAGAACTTGGAAATATTGACTTCTAAATGTTTTTCTCCTAATTAGCTCCAATTTTGAACTTTTTAGTCGAGGATGAGTGGGCGGGGGGTGGTGTTGGTTCTTGAGGCAAGAAAGTGCATGTGTAATCACTTAGAAGAGCTATCCAGCTGGTTTATTTATTCGCTGCAATAGAATTATTACTTTGCTTTCTGATCTGTTCTGATTAGTAGTTTGTGGGCAACGTTCTAACACAACTAACTCAATAAACTCATCTTTCACATCTTTTAATCTCTAAGCCGGAGCTTCCAGCGCAGCTGGTTTATTGTATTTGTTAACCGTTTCATTCAGCTTCGATTGATTTTGAGCGCTTTATCCAGGAAAAATAGCGAAATAAAGCAGAAAAAACAAGCGAAAAGAGATAAAAAATTGCTATAATTTCTGACGTCAGAAATAAAAAATGAGAGAAATAATGTCAACGCATTGTTCACTTTCCTTTGAAAAAGTGACGTCACAATGAATTTTCCTAACGACGGGCAACTCTGGACAATGTAGGCCCGTCGTCATGCGAAAAGAACCAATTGCATTGCGCAAAAAGTCATGTTGCCCGCTTCGAAAAAGTAACCGGTTAACAATCTCATATAACAGATTATACATTCTTCCCACCATGCTCTGTTCTAAAGAGATATGGCAAATGTGAAGGTTCTTGTGGAGGTATGGCCTTTAGAGTGAATGTGTCTTTTCGGACTCGGAAAATTAATGACAAAAAAAATCATTCTTGCAATTATTCTCGAATTGCACTCGTTATCATGTGATTACATATACTAATCGTCAGCCGTGCAAAATTACTCGAATCTGATTGGTTTAGAGGAGTGCGATTAATCGTTAATTGCACTATTACCACTTTTTGCACTCTTCGGCGGGGGGACATTTTTGTCCCCTTATTCTTTTCTCTCCCAAGTTCTGTGTCAGATACTTTTTTTTACTATATAATAAAAAACAAAGACATTTTTTTTCTTCAATATAAAAAAGAAAAAAGAAATTTTACGTTACAATAGCTTCTTTTAATTGAAAACAAAGAAAAATTACACTGCAATGTTTTCTTATAAACAAAAGAAAAAAAGGAGGTTTTTGAATGTTTACTGACGATTACCTCGGAATCGTATGTTTTGTCGTGCAATTAACGATTAATCACTCGTAACAAAGGAGAAAATACCGTAATTTGCACTCGTCCTTCGGACTCGTGCAAATTACTATTTTCTCCTTTGTTACTCGTGATTAATCGTTAATTGCACTCCAAACCATACGATTACTAGTACTAATTACACCAATCAGGCCTACTGATTAGAATCAGGATGGGAAATCTTTCACACTGAAAAAGTTGGATAAGAAAATAACGAAGAAAGGTGTTTCAGGTTGAGATTTGAATTTATTCGCGAGCTTTAAGTTTTTCACGGGCAAGCTTCTTCTTGGAGACTTTCTTGACTTCCACCTCTTCCTCGGCACGTGGAACAACTTGTTCTTTTTCAGATAAGATCATTTCAACGTGGCATGGACTCGACATGTATGCTGAAAAAAGAAAGCGTTCATGTTAGTTGTTGACTTTAAATCGCAATGAAATGTCACTTAAAGGGAACGACGCATGGTATATTTATGAAATGCTGATCTAGCATTGGCACAAACACCCATACGGAGGAGTATTTAGGAGTGCTGGATCATAACAAAGACCAAAAGTGACTTTATTCCAAACAAGCAACATGCTGAATGGACCTACCTAATGATTAACATCAGATGAAAATAAGAAAAAAGTGACAATAATTGTACAAAAATTCAGAATGGAAAAATAAAGCTTGTGTGTTGAATAATGTAAAATGGTAAAAAGGAATTTCCCCAAATACGAAAATCACTTAAACCATTCAGGCCCAAAAAACCTTTTAAGCTGGTTTTGGCCCAAATTTGCCCAAAAAAATTTTCCTTAAAAATCTGGCTCCTTCACATTTTGGGCATTGCCATTTTGCATCATTGTGCAAAAAATCAGAAAAAAATTATGAGTCAACATTGAGAAAAGCTATATTTTCTTATTTGGTTAAAGGGAATTTCCCCAAAATACGAAAATCCATCTTTTAAGGCGAATAAGAATTTTCCGGGAAAAACCACTTCAGCCATTCTTTAGAGAATCTTGCCCTCCATCTTTGTACAAAAAATCAGAAAAAAGTAATGACAGGATTTTGCACAAAGTCCAAAAACCCTATTTTTAGGCAGTTTTTGGCCCAAATTTGCCCAAATATATTTTTTTTCGAAAATCGGGCTCCGACACATTCTAGGCATTGCCATTTTGCATCGTTGTGCAAAAAATCACAAAAAAATAATGAGTTAACTTTGAGAAAAGCTATATTTTCTTATTTGGTTAAAGGGAATTTCCCCAAAAATACGAAAATCCGTTTTTAAGGCGAATAAGAATTTTCCGGGAAAAACCACTTCAGCCATTCTTTAGAGAATCTTGCCCTCCATCTTTGTACAAAAAATCAGAAAAAAGTAATGACAGGATTTTGCACAAAGTCCAAAAAACCCTATTTTTAGGTAGTTTTTGGCCCAAATTTGCCCAAATAAATTTTTTCTCAAAAATCGGGCTCCGTCACGTTCTGGGCATTGCGATTTTGCATCATTGTGCAAAAAATCAGAAAAAACTAATGAGCCAATCCTGAGAAAAGCTGGTAACAGACGGACGGACGAACAGACGAACAGACGAACGGACATGGGTTAATTTATAGAACCTCCACCGGGGTACCCGGAGGTAGGTCCAAAAATATATTCAAAAAAGTGAATATAATTTACTATAATGTTCAACAACAACACAAAAAGACTTATATAAAACTGAAAGAAAAAAAGAATGTCTTTTTCTTTTGAATGAAATCGAGTGTTTCTATTTTTAAATGAAGACATTCTATTGTGAATTTATTCGAAAACTTCTTTGCAATCTTTTTGTTTACATTTTGTCTTCATTCACTTTCGTTTACTGTTGAAAACATAACAAAGTTTTAGCTATACTCTCAAACCACGTAAAACTGTCGGTTAAGCCAATCAGCTTTCGGGCTGACATCAGCATGTATTTCAGAGTATACCATGGAAGTACCAGCAACTCCGACCCCTACTATAAGTATAGCGCTATTCCCTTTAAATGTTTTGTTTTTAAATAAGAGTGATATATCGTTTGCTTACTTAATTTTAAATCGTAAGCTTTTTCACATGAAATTGACACGAACGTGGAGCAAGATTGGTCAGAAAGAGGAAAAGAAAAACTTTTTTGCTCGTATAAACATAATACAACAATAGGCAGCCACTGTCCTGATATGAAACGGGAGCATTTATTAGAAAAACTTTTAATTTTAAGCACCATCCCTTTCCTTTATCAAAGACCTCAGACCGCAATAAGAAAATCACTTTTGGTTTTGGATTTTCACGAATACTTCAACAGACTTTGGACTGTCCAATAACACTCTAAAGTCTCAAAATAATTTGCAGCCGAGACAAAAAAAGCTATAACTTTTGAGCGAATTCTAATTAGATAGCGGTTTTGTGCTTTTTGAAAAGACAAACAGGAATGGAATACTATCATAGAGAAAAAACTCGAAAAAAATTGAAAAATGAAGATTGAAAATGAAGAAGAAGAAAATCAACTTCTTCAATAATTGTGCTTTAATTATCAATTAGCAATATTCTTGATCTTTAGAACATCATTAATGTTAAAAGATTTTCCAAAGAAATTTATTCCAACGAAAGATATAGTCCAAAGTTTATTACTGATTGACTTAAAAAATCATCAAAAAAACAACAAAAAAGAGCCCTTTTTAAAGTCAACCAGGGCAAAGTTTTGAGCTGTATTTTTTTGACTGATTGAACATTTTTGACGTATTTTTGACGTTCTAAGAGTAAAGAATTTCTGATATAAAAATCAAAATCATTGCATTATTCTACAAGAAGTTGATTTTCTTCTCCTTCATTTTCAATATTTTTCGAATTTTTTTTCCTTTATGATAATATTCCACTCCTGTTTGTCTTTTCAACAAGCACAAAACCCCTGTCTAATTCGAATTCTATCAAAAGTTATAGCCTTTTTTGTCGCGACTGCAAATTATTTTGAGACAGACTTTACAACACAAATGATACTTACGGTTAATACGACCGTGAGCACGGTATGTTCGCCTTCTCATGTATGGAGCTCTGTTTACTTGAATATGGTCGATGACAAGGGAGTCGACATCTAATCCCTAAATATAAGAAACATCAAAATTGGTTAAAATGTATTTTAAGATGTTTTTAATGAGTTCAAATGATTATAAAACTTGCATATGATGACACCACAATTTTATGTTTGTTTGTCTAATTCTTCTGTTGGTGACTTTCAGAAGCCTCTACTCTTAAAAAATTTGAGTTTTGATGAAATTATCAGAAAGATTTCTAATAGCATGTCCCATGTCATTCCATGATAAAGTTGTAGAAGTCAACAGTACCAAACGATGATGTGACACTTTGGATATTGATATAGCATTGGTTAAACGACCAGAACTTTATTGTAGAAAGCAATGGAGATACCACAATGCATTTGAAAATATTGCCAGAGTTCATATAATTTGTTAAGGATTAGGGAAAATTGCGATGATTTACCTTAACATCGGCATTGCTTTCAGCATTCTTTAAAAGTTGCAATAAGAATGTTGCACTCTTTTTTGGCCATCTACCTTGAGAATGACCAAATGCTTTAGCCTGAAAATAAAAAGTATGACCGTTAGAGTTAACATAATCATTTAACAGTTAATAATAACAAAATTTATAGACCCAGGTCAAATTTTAGTAATTTCAATTTAGCAATCCTCTTTCCTGCGACTGGCACAGGTCAGTAACTTCTTCCTGAATTGGAAAAAACACTTTTAAAACAGGAAGGGATTAGCATAGAGTTTCTATTGCTTATTTGTCCAATATTTTTTTAGCCCATGTTAAGGGATATTGCATTGCAGCACGCAGAAAATAAGGTGAAGTGAACCTAATCAAGAATATCTGCCAAGGAACTGCAGTACTGCCTGCTTGAGAACTTCTTCAAAATTCATGAAAACCTCAAACCCCACAGATTTAGCATACTCTGGTTTCCGGGCAAAATGAAGGGCCAAAAAGTTACTTGGCCACAAAAACATGTCTTCAGACCTGGCAATTTTGTGGCCTGGAAACACACAATAAAACTGTGATTTTTAAGTTTTAAAAGCTTTAGTTCCCCCTCAAACCAACTGAAATAACAAGAAAAGATTTGAACATTTCCTTAATTTAATAAAATTTAGCTTTTCACTGGCTTCAACTTTCAGTCTTCGTACTCCCACCCAATACACCTTTTCCAATCAACAAAACAGTCGCATGCACATTATTTTGTTGCTTTCCACCAATTTGTCTCTGTTGGTTTTTTCTATTTTTGATATTATACCACCCTGAAATATTTTTCCCAAAAAATGTTGGTATCAAATGCTGAAAACCCACAATTATCAGGTATGTACCATGATCAAGTATGTACCATTCTATCAACTGAAAATGTCTTGAAACCCTATTGCTGAATCAATTGATGTGAAGCAGCATCAAACTAGTTTCAAATATGATATTTGCATCCGACAGAGAATCTTCAGTTATTTTAAAAGAACAGGAATCCCATCCTGGATGCATAACTGTCGAACGTGCTAACCGCACTGGCTCAACTTCAGTATCTTTGAAATCATTTGTAGGCCCAATTGTTAACTCGATGGCTTAAGAAAAATTATTGCACTTTGGGTTTTAGCCTCGTTTAGGCTTAAAACTTGTCCCCAGGCCCCAAAAATCAAAATTTTGAAAAAATGAAAAAAACACCCCCAGGGATTTGCCCAAGGATCAAGTGTGCAAAATTTCAGCCAATTCGGACCATTTTTGAGTCTCCAGCCTGCCCTTAAGTTTTATCCTCGCTTTGGCGAAAAACTCATCCCCAGGCCCCAAAAATTAAATTTTGAAAAAATTAAAAAAACACCCCCAGGGATTTGCCCAAGGATCAAGTGTGCGAAATTTCAGCCTAATCGGACCATTTTTGAAGTCTCCAGCCTGCCCCAAAGTTTTAGCCTTGTTTTGGCGAAAAACTCGTCCCCAGGCCGCAAAAATTAAAATTTTGAAAAAATGAAAAAAACACCCCCAGGGATTTGCCTAAGGATCAAGTGTGCAAAATTTCAGCCAAATCGGACCATTTTTGAAGTCTCCAGCCTGCCCCAAAGTTTTAGCCTCGTTTTGGCGAAAAAACACGTCCCCAGGCCCCAAAAATAAATTTTGAAAAAATGAAAAAGACACCCCCAGGGATTTGCCCAAGGATCAAGTGTGCAAAATTTCAGCCCAATTTTTGAAGTCTCCAGCCTGCCCCAAAGTTTTGGTGACAGGCACACAGACACACACACAGACATTCTCAGATTCTAGCTCAACTGAAGTTGAGAATAGGGGACCCTCAACAAAAAAACTTACAAATATTTTATCAGCATTGGGCTACATACCGATAAAATATAAGTATTGGGACAAAAAACTTTTCAGCCAATTTCGTCCACAAACTCCACTGAAAGCATGAAAAACTTCACTTAAAACAAGATCAACAAAATCAACCAGCTCAACACAACAAGAAACAGTAAGTTTAATTGATAACAATAATGCAGTTCCACTGTTACAGGCTTTTATTGGCGATGACAAACTTCCAGCAATAGATAAACAATTTCAAAATGAAGAGCATTTATAATCCATAAGCAATACTTTATACATCATGCTACTTGATTCTTTGCTAAACCAATGTTTCACTTGTAGAAAGGTTCAATGCATTCTCCATCCAACAACATAACGTGTAGGCCAATCAATAACAATATTATGATTTAGACAAAAATCATTTCCAGTTTAAGTATCTATCTCCTGTTATTCAAGCTTCCATGTCACAAATTTGATACTATTATAAGCTCCATTTGAAAATTCAATATTTTGCTTCGACAATTTCACATCATTCCCAGTTTTGACATCTCATTGTTTTTCACACTCTTCTTTCTGTGTAAATCAAGTGTGAGCTGTAAGATTTAAAGAATTAAGAAATTTAGTCTTGATATCTCACCTGAGCTTTACGTCCAACACCTCCACTGAAGCGTCTGAATGGAACAATTTGTTTTTGAGCGATAACATCCTTCAGATATCTGTAAGCTTTACGGATGTGCATCTTTTTGATGGCTTGGGCTGTTTCCCGTGTGTTCTTAAAGTGAACACGCAAGTATGAGCCACGAGCCTTGCATGACTTGGTTGGGTTTTCTGGTTCGGTGGCGTACTTCGTCATTTCGGCTCCTACAATGAATGATATATTCGGTGCAGTCAGTAAGGGACTGACAAAATCTTAAAAATATGAGACAGTAGAGGTATTGAACAGTAAAGACTATCTAACAACTAAGTAGTGAGAGCAAAGATGTAGGAGATTTTGAGAGATTTCAAGTAGAAGGTTACTACTCACCGTTCTTTCTCAACCTTCGGGCCTACTGAAATGTTTGAAAAGACATATCGAAAGTCCGACTTTCAAAATGGCGATCTACTTTGACTTGATTACTACAGCGAAAAGCTAATAAGCATACCCATTGATCATTTGACTAATCGAGACATTCTAAAGTCATGTTAAATGTCACGAATTTTCACGCATGGGGAATCAAAACAAAACAAATGGCGAATTTTCAAGAATTTTTGTGGAGCATCACACTCTGACTTTGTGGATGTCAATGTCCATTGAGGCCGAATTTTCTTGAGTCAAAATGTTTTGGGGTAAGAATTTCTTCCGATTTCAAGAGTGTAATTGAGATTGTTTTTTGTGTGCAAGTGTTGATAGATTTGTATGGCGCGCCAAATTACTTTTTATTATCAACTTTTTTTTCGACACCAACTTTTTTTTTTCAACACCAACTTTTTTTTTCAACACCAACTTTTTGTTTTCGACACCAACTTTTTGTTTTCGAAACCAACTTTTTTTTTTTGACATCAATTTTTTTTTCTGATACCAACTTTTCATCGGTCGGTCGGTTGTAAAAATTTTCGGGTTTCCATTGTTCCATCCATTTTTGGAGTGCATTCTTGGAGGAAACTGCCAGCCAGCCAGTACCCTGGAGATCCATGCTTTGATTTCTTATTCTATATACTGATGGCGAAATATATAGCATGGTATGGGCTGACAGTTTGAATTTCCCATATCCTAATAACGGTTGAAAACACAGCCAATCAAATCCTGTTATTGTTTCACTGGTCACACTTTCTTAATATAATCTTAACATATGTTTTTAACATTTTATTTTATTTTATTCTTTATGTTTAAAATCACGAAAATGTACGTAATGTATTATGTGATAATTCAATAGAACTAGAACTAGAGAACTTAAAGAAAGGGCAAGTTCCGAAATTTGGTTTTTATTTTAGGCGGTCATCGAAAAAATGCTCTGTTCGCGTCGCAACGGGTGTTAAAAATGCATGCGTGCCGACGGTTTTTTTTTAATGACGCCAGTAACTCAGGGACGGGTGGTAACGCGAGCAAAACAATTTTCCGATGGTCGTCAGAGCAATTGAGAAAAAAGCTATACTTTAACCCTATTATTCAACCTAGGCTTTTAGGGGCGGTTCAGAACTAGGGGGGGCTTTTCCTGTACCACCCCTTAACTTTTGATCTAGTGGGTCTTTTTGGATGAAATTTGGCACACAAGATCCTTGTCACGTAAGGTAACTTTTGACAAAAAAAATTTTTGATGACATCACTCATCATGCCCAAAGTGAGCAAAAACCGGAAATTTCCTTTGTTCTTATAAATAACTATTGTATTCTAACAAAAGCTTTAGAAAAAAGTTGCCTGAGTTTAAAATGCTTATTTTATCCTAAATATTCAGTAAATTACGGTTTAAACGATATATTTGACATTAAAAATAAATTTGTATTGGAAAAGCGTCAATTTTTGTGACACCTTACTGTCAGAAATGTCATCATGCTCAAGGTGTGAAAATCTTTAGGTGTCAAATTTTTTTTTTTTTTTGAAGCTAAATAAAGGTTAGGAATTTACAGAAAATTTCAAGGCAAAAGCTCTATTATTTCAGGAGCTATTACCAATAGTTTGACCTCCGAACAGAAAGAGCCCCCCCCTAGTTCGAATAGGGTTAAAAGAACAAATTGCTTTTCCAAGATTTTTTTCCGCATCTCCGCACTGGAAAATCAGCGGAAAATTTGATGCAGACGGGTGACGCGAATAGAACAATTTTTTTATGACCGCCTTAGTAAGTGAGGACAGCGCTAAATTCGAATTTCCCACTGTAATTTTCTTGAGGCCAAAATCGGACTCACAGCTCTGACCCGTCAAGTATTCATCAGATTTTGAAAAAATACGCCAACGGTTCCGAGACTGTCTAGCCAGCCAGCAGCCAAAACAACCGTGTGTGATGGGTGGTTTAAAATTACGACCTTTGAACACTGTGATCTCCGACCCCAAAATGGCGCATGTAATGATAAACAAAGTCAAAATGCTGCGAATGCACTAGAAATCGCTCGCAAAAAATCGGCAATAATCAAATTTTTGAACGAAGGAAAAGTCATTGACATAAAAAGTCAGACAAATTTACCAACTCACCAACTCAATTCTACTCAATTTTCGAGAGTCGGTCGGGCGACGCGAAACAAAGATATTTGTGATTACCGCCTTTGTTTGTTTTTTCTGTTGTTTTTTCCTATCACTTGATTTCACAAGTCCTCCAAAACAAAAGAATCACTAGATAAAATCCGTCGTCATGATTGCAGTGCGTTCTATGCGCGTTTAGGAAAATAAGTAGCTGGGAAATAAGTAGCTTCAATGTCTCTTGCCTGAGAAGGGTTAAAGATTCGCCTCTAGCCCTTTGGGCTGGAAACTCAATGGTCATCACGCCCAATCGCGACGTCTTTTTAGAGCAGAATGGAAGATCGGCAATGATGTAGTAAACCCCGAAGGGCTAGCTAGATGGCCTGCTTTTGCTGAAAAGTGTTTCGAATAAGTCATGTGACATTATGATAGAATTTCAGCACTTGACCAATCAGAAGCTTTGCGGATTTTCAGAAACAGTAGCAGAAATATTTTTTCGGATGTTCACTTTTTTTTGGTTGGAAGAGCTCAAAGCACTCCATCTAGCCCTTCAGGCTTTACAGAAATCTGTGATCGGATGCCCGCTTTTATAAACGTAAAGGCCTTTTTTTTACACTTTTAGTAATCAACGTTAGCAGGTAATCGGGACAAGAGTTTAGTATCGGAAAATAAAAGTTGGTAGGAAGGAAAAAATGGTATCGGAAAAAAAAGTTGGTGTCGAAAATAAAAAGTTGGTGTTGAAAAAAAAAGTTGATGTCGAAAAATAAGTTGCTAATAAAAAGTAATTCGTCGCGCCATAGATTTGGGCTTTGAGTTTGAAATCCCCAGCTCCTAACAGACTAGTAGCTTTAAACCAAACCCAATCAATCGAACTTGTCGAACCAATCGAACAATCAAACTAATCGAACTCCATCGAACAATTAAAGTTCGATTTGAAGCAATATAGCAATATAGCAGTTCGATTCAGTCAGTAAAAACTTCGATTAGTTTGATGATATTACATCCTCATCTTCCCTCGCTTGCAAAAACTTTATCCTAGCACGCGATTGCCATTTCAACAATTCCCGGACTTAACTAAGGTTTATTGTACCTGGATATTTGTCCATCTGGAATAAAGTCCGTAGTCCTGTTGCAATTTCGCGCGCGGCCGAGTGGTGGAATACTACGTCCCAACAAAACGCCTCTAGCGCTAAAAGGATATACAAGAAAAGTGTGTAATCCGTTATTGGAAGTAATTTCCAGAGTTATATACATTCCAAATTTGGCTTTGAAAAGAAGCTAATATACGGTGGCGGAGCAGCACAAACTTGTCGAACAAAAGGAAAATTGGTTTATCAAACTGATCGAACCGAAACCCATTGATCAAACTTAATCGAACACTCACAATATCTTTTAAAAATCTTTAAAGTTCAATTAATTTTTTTAATCAAACTTTAATCGTCCGATGGAGTTCGATTAGTTTGATTGTTCAATTGGTTCGACAAGTTCGATTGATCAGGTCTGGTCTAAAACAGCATCAACATGAAAACCAGGTTCGTCTAACCTCAACATGCGTCTTTTTTTTTTTCAACACCGGATCTGCAAAATAGTTAAAAAAATAGTTAAAACAAACATTTAATGAAATTTCTGGTATTGTTGGTCAGGCTGGCTAGCTCTAAAGCTCTAAAACAGCATCTAATAACATGAAAACCAGAGAATGATTTTTCAATGGGAATCAAAACTATAAAGTGCAATTACAAGCATCAATATATGTCAGATCTAACAAAATTAATAATGACACTGTCATCATTGACAATAAAACAAAGGATTTTCTGTCCACAAGAGCCTTGTATTGTATATAAACATTTCAACAACTTCCAACGAAATGATCTGTTACAGCTAACAGTTAATCACACTAGCGTCCCGCTGAAATGCGTACCAAAGATTAATGCTGCAAAGCGCTAAATTGTTTACTTGTGACTTGCAAGCAAACAAATGCGCCACAAAACTTCTAAAGGGATTCATGAAAAAATAACCCAGTGCTTTTTAATGAAATTAACATTTTCAAAAACTATGAGAGATTGCCTAAAATTTGAGCCATATATGAAAAGATTTGAACCAAGCCAACATTGAAAACTAATTTCAAGATCAACCTACCAAGAAAAAGATCTACGGGGGAGACAGAACCCACCTTGATCAGCGCACCGCCCGATAGGCTATTTCCCAGAAATTTTGCCGGTTCTCAAACACTGACCCATTTACGTGTGCCGAATTATTTTTACTTTTTCGGCTATCCCGGCTAGTTGCACGTTCGCAATCGGTCATTTATTCTCATTTTAAGTATTCAATTTTTACTTAATTGTCTTGGGAACTTAAACTTGATTTAGGTAACTCTCATCCTTGTTGTTGCAATTACATCCTGTAGATGGCTGATGTTGTTTTTTCTGAAAGCTTGATTTCCTAGTGTGACTAACTGGCTAAGTCTACTATTTTAGCGTCATCTGAGGATTGAGTCAAGAACGCTCGCAGGACGCCCGGGTGAGTTCTCGCGTGGGCAAAAAACTTTAATCTTTCAATGGTTTTCTCAAGCGAAGAGTATGCAAAGCGATTATAGCTTTACGATAATGCCAGGCTGCATCGTTTGAAAATTTCAGGCGTGTGGTCAATCACACTCCTAAAATGGGTTACGACACTTCTTGGATCCCCAAAATGGAACACCTTTATGGACCCTCTTATGGACCCCATTATGGACCCGTTACGATTGCGTAATATTCAAGAAACATGATGTAATTCTTTATACGGAATAAGTATTCGAGAATAAATTTAAAGGGATAATCCAAAAAAAGTTCGAAGTTGGGAGGGGAATGAAAAATCTTTCGTGTAATTCTCCTGTAATTTCTTCTGTCTTGTATCATACTTATATGAAGGAAATTTTCTGTTTTGCTATGCCAAAATTGATTCACAAATGTAAATACTACACAAGAGTTTTTCTATACACAAAGAGATTGTGAGATGAGAAGATATAAACAGTTCTTTTTTGTTTTCCTGTGTTCTTTGTGTTTCATCAAGAGCAGATGAACAAAATAACAAATAGTAAATATAAAAGCATAAAACATTTTTTGAAAAAAATAACATCACATTACAAGATTTCTGTATATACATTTGGATTTTGAAAACTATATAAAGTATTTACAAATTCTTTATGGCTTCACTTTTATCAAGAGTGATGCAAAAGTATTTGAATAATAATATTACCTCCTCTTTGAAGTTGCCTTCCAAAATATTTCTTTCCATTCAAAATAAGGTCTCAATTAAAGCACCCTCAGAATTTTTCACACAGTAGCACTTCATAGGGAGTTGCCTAGTAAATAAAATTTTGTCAAAACTGTTGGTAAAAAATACTTCCTTTTTTTAGCAGAAAATGTTTTTAATATCTTAAAATTTTATCATTGAGTATATGTCCAGACGATCTCAATCGAACGGAATCGACGATCGAACCAATCGAACCAAATCGAACGCAATCGACCGATTGAAATTCGATTGTCGAACGCAATCGAATCTCAATTGAACGTCAAAATTTTGGGTTATATTCGATTGGTTCGATTGTTGTTCGACTGGTTCGATCGACTGGTTCGATCGTCGATTCCGTTCGATTGAGATCGTCTGGCTTTATTTTTGCAGCTTCCTAACATCCAAGCTCTCAAACATCACAAGCCGAATGAAATTACTTTCGATTTCCCGTAGAAATTATGCGATGAACAATCTGGGGGTCAATGAATCGACGATCAAATGCAATCGAACGCAATCGAACATCAATCGAATGCAATCGAATATCAATCGAATCTGAAAATTGCGGTAATATTCGATTGAGATTCGATTGCGTTCGACAATCGAATTTCAATCGTTCGATTGCGTTCAATTTGGTTCGACTGGTTCGATTGTCGATTCCGTTCGATTGAGATCGTCTGGATATGTATTTATCGTCACTTCATACAACATCAGTCACAATATTCCACATTCACTCAAGTTAACAACGTAAATAAAATGTAAACAGTTCTTCTTACAGCAACATATCCATACCACTGTAAAAAATGCAGCTATTTCCATCCATCACGAAACAAACTGATACATAAAAAATATGTTCAACTGTTCCCAAATCATAGCATGTACGAGGACTTTCAAAAAGGGTGCAGAGATATGTAGCTTCAGAGTCGAACCATGCCAGAAGCACAAGAAGACAAAGTGGTTTGATCTTAATTTTCAATAATAGTCACAGGATTTTAAACTGTAAATTTAATCAAATCAATGTGTCCTACTGCTTCTTCCTCTACATTATTTCATAAAATTCCAAATCAGTACAATATGATGCTCAGAACCAGAGTTTTTCGTTCATCGTAGAGTTACTTTTCCCTTCATTTTATTTGGTTCGTGCAAAATCTCATGATACAGTGCTTTTATCGAGAAAATAATATCCGCGTTCCATGATTCTATCGAAGTACAGTATTCTGAAGTTATGTAGACTACAGTCTCCAGAGTTGATTTTTCAAGTCATTGGATGAACAAAAATGTCCCATATTTTGAAGTACGAACCATGAAAATCTTCTTTGAACAAGGCTTTCTTGTCTTGATGAGTTTCATTCACTTCTCAGATCCATATATGCACACTTTCGAGAGATGAACAAGTCTTTCTTATCTTGTTGATGAGTTTCATTTCACTTCTCAGATCCATATGCACACTTTCGAGAGAAAATAGAAATCTCTTTCTCCTCTTGAGTGTTCAAAATTGACTACATTGTTATTTAACTGAAAGAAGCAAGAGAAGAGATAGTTCTGTATAAATTGGTTAGCAAAAGAATTCAACCTTGATAGTAAATATCATCTTGTATCTTCAGCATCATAGAAAAATAAACATTGAAACTTTGCACAAAGATAGTTGAATAAAAACACTTTATGATTTTGATAATATTAACATGTTATAGACACCTAAAAGTATATTTAATCAGTGG
Organism: Clytia hemisphaerica; assembly: GCF_902728285.1. NCBI lineage: Eukaryota > Metazoa > Cnidaria > Hydrozoa > Leptothecata > Clytiidae > Clytia > Clytia hemisphaerica. The sequence continues at coordinate 718,219 of NW_027104101.1, read as the reverse complement.
TAAAAATATAAACATTTCACTGATCAAATTATTTCGCTTCCATTTTGAAAGCTTGGAAGCTTCTGGTGCTACAGTAGTCTATCTCAACTTCATTTCTCTCGCAGTTCCCGTACAAACTTTACGTGAATCGTTTTTAAGTTTGCTGGATAAAATGAAACAAGTTTATTTGCTAGCGTCTTTTGTTCTAGTATTGGATTATCCCTTTAAAAGATTGTCCTCGGAAAATCGGAAAAACGGTTAAATTCAAATCGTCGTTTCGGCTGCCGTATATTTTGGTGTTCCATAATGGGGTCCATAATGGGGTCCATAAGAGGGTCCATAAAGGTGTTCCATTTTGGGGATCCAAGAAGTGTCGTAACCCCTCCTAAAATCTTAATTTTAGTAATTTAGGCGTGTGATAAGGAGTGCTATGCACAACTTTCAGTTGTGAAACTTACTTTATGGGGTGTGATTGATCGCACTCCTCAGACATTTTAGGTGTGTGTGGAGGTGTGCGCGTGCTATCGCGCGCCTAAAATGATGCAGCCTGTAATGCCGCGGATCATAAGTGGATAGTATTCAATTATCATTATGCCTTTATTTTCATTCCTAGAACTTTTGCAAAAAAAAAAGGAAAAATAGAAAAGTTGTATTTTTTACTGCTCTATTCACATGCTGAATTGCTCTATTCACATGCTGAATTTGAATGATCTTCTATTTGGAGTTTTTTTTTCTCCAAACTTCAAAAAAATGATTTTTGTCCCTCTTTTGTGGGACTTTAGCTTTGCTTGTGTGCAGCACAGGGTACAAAGTCCAAATATGCATTTCCTGTAATTTTTGTATGAAGAGTTATGAAGGCCTATACTGATTGTTCTCATAGAAAAAGTTCATCTATCAAACTCATCATCATCATCCTTCGACCTAGGTTCGAATGGACCTAGGTCGGAAACAAACAATAACCCTCCCTCCACAGCTCTCGATCAGCCATTGCAGTGCCCAGTTCCTCAATCTCTAGCCCTGTTTCTCGTTTCAAAGTATCAAGAAAAGTGCGCTTTCTCGAGCGCCTAGTGCCCGCAGGACACCAAAGTAAGATCTCAGACACCATTTCGTTTTTTGCACGGAAACAGTGACCTGAGAAAGAGAGCATCCTGCTAGTCAGGACAGAGGAAATTCTTGGGAGTCCATGATATATCTCTTGAAGGGTTGGGTGGTTGCGCCAATCAAGATTCTGGATTCTTTTCAAAAGATTTGTATAGCAGCCATCAAGGCTCTTCAGCATGGTTTTTGTCATGGTCCAAGTCTCCGAGCCATATAGAAGAATGGGCTCGACAAGACTTCTAAAAGTTTGAAGTTTAAGAGCGTTAGACAAATTAGAGTGCCATATCTTGTTTACTTATTACAAGCTTTCCAAGCTAGACCTTTCCTAATTTTAAATCGTTTTCAGAGCTTTTAATATGAGAGCCAAGATATTTAAAATCCTTCACAAGTTTGATATTGACACCATTCTTGGAAGTTAAAGGGAGAACAATCCCAGAGGAGCTGATAAATTCAGTTTTTCCAGCATTGCAATAAAGACCGACTTGACTGGCCGAAGTTTCAAGTGAGTGAAGAAGACTTTCAAGATTTTGAATACTCTCAGAAACTAAGGCAAGATCGTCAGCAAAGTCAAGATCGGTCAGAAAAAGGCCGCGGTTTACGCTTGCGCAGGGGAACTTTAATTTTGATTCCCTTGTCATTAGATAAGTCAACAGAAATTCTTAAAACATAATCTAAAACAATGATAAAAAGAAAGGGAGCTAAGGTGTCACCTTGTAGAACTCCAGCATGAATGTCAAAAATATCAGTGTCTCCGTCAGCTGTAATGACCTTTGCTTTGGTGGACACGTAGAGTGCCCTGATGGCTGAAATGATTTTCTCTGGAATGCCGTACAATTTAAGAATTTCAAACATTTTTACACGAGATATGGAATCAAAGGCTTTTTTTAAAGTCAACAAAGCAAATAAAAGCATCTTTGTTAAGTTTTCGCATTTCTTCCAAAATACGCCTGATGGCTAAAATCTGTGTAAGAGTACTTCTTCCCTTCCGAAAACCATTTTGGTTTTTTCTTAGAAGAGGATCAAGAACTGGAACGATACGTTGTAAAAGAAGTTTGTTGAAGATTTTGGCGGCGATAGGCATAAGAGTGATGCCTCTGTAGTTGGATGCTAAGGTCAAATCACCCTTTTTTGGAACAGGAATGATACCGCCAGTTAACCAAGCAGAAGGGGGAGTTAGAAACTCAAATGTGTGATTACAAAAATCGAGAAGCATTTCCATAAAGACGGGATCTTTCCAAAGCAGAGTTGGAATATCATCAAGGCCTGAAGATTTATTATTTGAAAAAAGTTTAACGCAATTTGAAAGTTCATCAATTGTAAAAGGAGAAGTTGGTATGTCAAGCTCATCAAAAATTTGAGTTAAAGGGAGAGCATTAGTATTTAAAATAGGTTGGTTTCCAAGTAAAGTTTTAAAAGTGGTTGAGCCAGTTTTCTCTTCTTTTATCTGGTGAGCCACCTTTGAGCTGAATAGAAGGGTGGTCTTTTCGACCTGTTAGATCATTGATCGTTTTCCAAGCGGCCGAGTGCTGATGGCTAACATGAAGATTGGAAATTGAGTTTATCTTACCCTGAATAAACATCGATTCGGCGTAAGGTAGGCATCATCCCAGCTTTTTGAGCCTCAGAGAGGATTTTTGATGTTCTTCTTGTAGGGCGTCGCTGATGTTTTAGTTTGGCCTCTACAAGTGCATTCCGTGTATCAGAAACAAGTTGTTTTCAAAGAGATATTTTCTTTTTTGACTTTTTGTTTCTTTGTAGAGAGCAAGACTAACTCTTTATTAGCTTTAATCAGATTTTGGTAACTTTTCTCAATGTCGTCGTCTGCTTGAGCCAATGTATCAAATCTATTTTTCACTTCAATAGTGTAAGTAGTTCGGAGGTCGTTGTTACAATAAACCTGTTGCCAATCGATGGATTTCATTGGGTCAGGTTTAGACTTTTTGGATGATCTAAGGCTAAGAGAAATGCGACAGGAAACAATTCTGTGGTCAGAACCAAACAAAAAAAGAAGAATAGGACTGGAGCATTGCGAACACTGTTCCCTCCATTTGTTTCTACAATCACATATCTAACTGAGAGAGGCTTCCTGAAGGGTTTTGGAATGGACAAGTTTGGAAGCCTTTTTCATAAACATTGTATTTGTTGCTAATAATTGAAACTGTTGCATGAAGTCAAAGAGTTTGTTACCGTTCCGATTAGTTAATGGGTGGAAAGAGAACTTAACGTTGGTCTAGGCCAAGCTGAGCATTAAATCACCAGATATCACCAGAAGTTGTGGGCAGGGGTGTTAAGGACAGCCCTAGAAGAGAAGAGTAGAATTCATCAACTTCAGATTCATCAGAAACGTTGGTGGGCTATAGCAGAATGAATGTTGTTTTCGGATTGCTAGAAATTCGGCGACAATTACGGCTTGATACTTTTGAAAGTAGTGAGCCACCTTTGAGCTGAATAAAAGGGTGGTCTTTACCTGTTAGATCATTGATCGTTTTCCAAGCGGCCGAGGCTGTGGCTAACATGAAGATTGGAAATTGAGTTTATCTTACCCTAATAAACATCGATTCGGCGTTAAGGTAGGCATCATCCAGAGCTTTTTTTGAGCCTCAGAGAGGATTTTGATGTCTTCTTGTGGGCGTCGCTGAGTTTTAGTTTGGCCTCTCAATGCATCCGTGTATCAGAAACAAGGTTGTTTTCAAAGCTTTTTTTTTGACTTTTTGTTTTCTTTGGTGAAGAGCAGACTACTTCTTTATTAGCTTTAATCAGATTTTGGTACTTTTCTCAATGTCGTCGTCTGCTTGAGCCATTAAAATCTATTTTTTCACTTCAATAGTGTAGTAGTTTCGGAGGTTGGACAATAAACTGTTGCCAATCGATGGATTTCATGGGTCAGGTTTAGACTTTTTGGATGATCTAAGGCTAAGAGAAATGCGACAGGAAACAATTCTGTGGTCAGAACCAACAGAAGAAAAAGAAGAATAGGACTGAGCATTGCGAACACTGTTCCTCCATTTGTTTCTTACAATCACATAATCTAACTGAGAGAGGCTTCCTGAAGGGTTTTGGAATGACCAGAGTTTGGAAGCCTTTTTCATAAAACATTGTTATTGGTTGCTAATAATTGAAACTGTTGCATGAAGTCAAGAGTTTGTTACCGTTCCATAGTTAATGGGTGGAAAGAGAACTTAACGTTGTCTAGGCCAAGCTGAGCATTAAAATCACCAGATATCACCAAGAAGTTGTGGGCAGGGGTGTTAAGGACAGCCCTAGAAAGAGAAGAGTAGAATTCATCAACTTCAGATTCATCAGAAACGTTGGTGGGGCTATAGCAAGAAATGAATGTTGTTTTCGGATTGCTATTAAATTCGGCGACAATAATACGGCTTGATACTTTTGAAAGTGAAATTAGGTTGTTCGCTGCCTTAGGAGAGAGTAGTAAACCTATGCCCCCTATGGTCGAACCCTGAGAGTTTTTCCAAGCAGAGGATGTTATAAGTTTATTTTTAGCAATATTAGTATGTTGAAAGTTAACCTCAGGATGTAATGTTCTATGTTCTTGGAGACTAAGTATATCAATATTGCAAAACTATCAAACTAGAAGTTTAGTTAACATTGCAATTCTTTCAATTAAAAAAATAGCCAATCTAAAGATCTAAAACAGCATCTAATAACATGAAAACCAGAATATGATTCTTCAATGGGAATCGAAACTATAAAGTGCATTCACAAACATCAATTTGTAAGATCTAGCAATATTAATAATAGCCTGGATATCCAAGCTCAAAATTTTAGAAAAAATAAGTTTTACCTCAGCCAGACAAAGTTCTAAAATTATACCGGGTGCGCCACAAAAAAGTTTCTCTCTTTAAAACTAATTTTTCCGAAATCTAAAAATTTTAAAAGAACCATTCCTATACGATTGGAAAGAAGAAAAATAAACTTAAATTTTGATAGGTCATTTATTAAATTTGGTTCATTACTGTATGCTGAATTGAATAAAAAAGTTACTTTCTGAAAATGCTCAAAAACGTTAAAAATCGACCTACCCTTTCGTTCCATCAGTTTCAAAATTTATGTGTTTAATTAGTGGTCTTAATCATGTAGAGTCTCTTGCGATTGCCAATTTTAAAATAAAAATTTGATAGGTCAATTTTTAACGTTTTCGGGCAATTTCTGAAAGTAACTTTTTTATTTGATTGAGCATAACTTTTGATCTAATGAGCCGAATTTAATAAATGACCTATCAAAATTTAAGTTAATCTTTCTTCTTTCCAATCGTATAGGAATGGTTCTTTTAAAATTTTTAGATTTCGGAAAAATTAATTTTAAAGAGAGGAACTTTTTTGTGGCGCACCCGGTAGAGCTTGGTTCACCTAGAAATCAGGTGAACCCCTGTTGACAGATTTTCCTGCATGAATCCCATGGCTTCAAATAAATTTATATATGCACATAATGACATGCATAATTTCAAGATGGTACCCCAGCAGTGATGAATCAATTTAGAATGACAGCCTTGACCATAAAATATAGACAGTGTGGTGGAAAGTCTGTTATAGACAGAAAGTGCAAAGTGAATTTTGGAGAAAAAAAATTATCAAAACAAAACTTCCAACCCAAAACCGCACTACAAAATTGGCAAACAAAAAAGAAGAATTGAAGCAAAATAAAGATATACCTTTAGTTCTTTACATGATGCTACCAAGTCATTAAGAAGATTAAAACAAGAATATCTAAGCAAGAATGAACATCTAAAAATTCCCATGTTTTTATCTTCAAACTTTTTCCCTACCATTATTGTTATTTTTATTTGGATGCGTGGTCAAACACCCCAAGGGAGATAATTAGCCATTCTATTGTTATTTTCTTCGAAGAAGAAAAATCAGGGAGATTTGCAAAAGCAGCATACGCGCCTTGCTGATCGTCCGCATAATCCATCCAAATACTTAGGCAGACACTTCAAGTGGCTCGCATAATTTCTTATACATGCTCCATCATTCAGATCTCTGATTCGCTTGGACCCAACCAATCAGAATATCGGCATAATCATCCTCAGATCAGAATGCCGAACACCCATAGAATGTCCGTGAGCTCAAGCGAACGGTATGCAAAGCGATTCTAGCTTTATGATAGTGCCATAGATCACCAGTGAAAAGTATTCAATTATCATTATATATCCCTTTATTTTTGAAACTTTTGCAAAAAAAGGAAAAATAGAAAAGTTTCATTTTTTATTGCTCTGTCCACATACTGAATTTGAAAGATCTTCTATGTCTACCATAATTAAATCATAATCAAATAATATTTACTTTCCAGGTGTTATTTTGGAAAGTGGGAAGAAGTACACCCAAACTCCAACATTACCTTTTCTTGTGTCGAATGCTGTATTAGGTATGTGTTTTTTATTTCAGACTTAAACTATGGGTTTCTAACAATCCTTGCTACCTCGGACATCCAAATGTTAGAATTCAAAACAATGAAAAATATTTATTAATTTTTATTATGCAAAGAATAATTACCTCATTAAATGGATTAGTTTTTTGTAGATCCATTATTTTCAAGAACTTTGCATTTCCTGTTTTTTTAAATAAATACTTAGATTTGCAAACTTTGAAAGAAATGAATTTCTGCAAAAATTAAAAATCTACAATCAATCTGTATACAAATTTTTAAAATTTTTTGAACATATCTCAATTCTTGAGCTCTCCATGTAAAAAAACATGCATTATTTTTGATGAATTCTTTGTATTTTTAGAAAACATCAACCCAGAAAGTGATGAAATAGTTACACTTATTTGCGAGATTAACAATACCCAGTATACATTATGTCATTTGCAACACAAAAATGGGCTTTATCAATCAGGATTGAGTTTGTCTTACAAAGATGGAGAAACATTATCCTTCTTCATCAAAGGAAACACAAATGTTCATTTGACAGGTATTTTTCCAACGTTCAAATCATTATTTCATTATCAGAAAGAAGTGACAGCCGATTTTATAACATTGAGCTCTATCCATCTATCTATCTATCTATATTTTAAGTATCAAAAGGTCCTAAGACCCATTATCCATACATACAAATTATAAGATTCAGAAGATTGTAAAAAATAAAAAGTGTGTAAAGTATATAAAATGTTAGCGCTAAAGAAGACACAATGAAATAAATTAACCTAATGAGATTCAATACATAATTATTAAACCGCTTTATTCTTATGTTATCTTTGGACATCAACACATGTCAAATTTAAGTATGTACTTAGCACACAATAGACAAACCAAAGAGTTTTGTGTTGATTTTTTTGCTTCAGTAAAATTGTCAAGAAAGCTTTAAAATAAAATAAAATTATTAGAAATTTATCAACCATATATACTATGATCTCATCATTAGTTTGCTTTGGTACTTTAGCGGATAAAGAAATATTTGGAAAGTGACGGTGGTGATTTTGAGGGGGTGACAAATTTTTTTCTAAACATTTTATCACCTGAACAAAACTTTTACCCAATTTTCCGTAACTAAAATTCAAATCCAAATTTTGTTTGCCTTTTTTAGTCAAAATTAGCGTTTTAACGTTAAATTACAAGATCTATTTTCGAGCTAGTGAGTGAAGGCAATCATTTCATTTGGACAATTTAGTCGGTTGGAAGTGACTAAGTTGTAAATTTGATGAATTTGAAGTTTTGTTTGGGGAAAAGTGATAAAAATGCCTTCAGGTGACGAAATTTTTCCCCAAAATTGTTCCTTGACTAATTAAAACTCAGTTTTTTCCCTGATAAGGTGTCTAAATTTATGTATATTTATTTTTCAGGAAATATTCGTGTTGATTTGATGTACCTTTACAATGATTATGAAGATGAAGATGAAGATGATGGTAAGTGTACAGTTTGTGTGAGTTTACAACTCCTTAAAGGGATACATACACTACACAATTGTCAGGATATAGATTAATAATAATATTGCTAAATGCCACAATCTTTGAAGAAATATATTGAGAATTCCGGTTATTTTGACGTTTTTCGAGATTTAAAGTTCGGGCGAAAAAGCCGATTTTGGGCTATCTCTTTAATTTAATCGAATATTTCAATTTGAGACGGGTAGGCAGACTTACAGGCTATATTCGGAGCCTTACTGGACCATTTTTGAACTTTTGGATTCTCAGATCCTAAGGTGCTAAGTCTTAAGTCTAGCGTTAAAACTCAGAGTTAAAACTCTACCCTTCGAACCTACTTTAGAGCACTTACAAATCGATTGTGGTTTCAAAACTTCCTGGGGAATTTCCCATTTGTTTCAAATATTTCTTGAAGGATTGCAGCAATATATTGAAAAGGTGTCCCCAATATATTATCAGCTCGATTTGCAATATTCCAGCAATACAGGGGGATTGTTTACAGAAAGAAAATTCATTTTTATAAATGAGCACCCGTTGTTTACCTTGTACATTACGGTCCGCAAACTATCTTGTCGAAAATTGCTCACCAATATATTGTGTAGTTTAAGTAGCCCTTTAGGTGCCTCTTGATATACAATAGCGAGTTTATGTATTCGAGATAAATCAAGGGAGACGGTATAAAGCAAAGCTGACACGTCTCCAAAATCACCGTCCACTTCACTCGACAACGGTAAAAACACCAAAATAACGTCGTCTGTTTAGGTGAGCAAAGGCGATATAGAGCCGTACATCAACTATCGACTTTGTTTTGTATCATTTCACTTACCGTCGCTCTCAATATCCTCTGATACATAAACTCGCTAATATTATATCATAGTCACACCATTGATCTCATTTAGTTTAGATATATACGAGCAGGATGAGTGAGTAATCCTTAATATTCCTACTCTTGGTAATGTTTAGGCTATTAATCTCAAATCAACCTTCAAACCATGTTTTCGTAGTTCAAATGGAGAAAATTTACTTGCAAGAGGGAAATCATAATACTTTACACTTAACGCCTGTTTTATTTTTAAACACTGACTTTGTGTGGCAATTAAGAAATTGACAACCTTCCTGGCTATTTCAGCAGCTAACAAGTATATTTTTTGTTTTAGATTTTGACTTATTGACAGACCCTTACAATCAATTACCAAAACTGAAATCTACAACAAATTATCAGACTACACTACCAAACAATGTTAATGGAGGTATTCATTCACAATACAGTTTTTACAGAATATCTATGTAATAGATTTTAGCACCCCTATCCAATCTTTAACTTTACTTAGAATATACTTTTTATATCTCGCAAAATGTTTATTTTCATAGTTGCATATTAAAGCTTTTAAATGCAAATTTTCGATAGAATTATTAAATTCTCTTTCTTATTCTGTTTCATCAAGGTACAACTCAAAAAGCTCCCAAAAATGCACCCTGGGAAGTTACAAAAGTGAAGAAGCTGTCCACGAAAATACCAGCAAAGAAAAGAACATCACCAGATCAAAGTCCTGAAAACATTGGTGAAATAGTCTCTCCTGTTAATGTTGATCATGATCAAACTATTGATTTTGCTTCTGCTGTCAATAAAGTAAAGAAAACAAAAAAGAAAACCACAGCAACAAAACCTACAAACAAATCAAAAGTTAACAAAATGAACCCCAGTAATGAAGCTACGGAAAAAGATCAGGATGAAATACCGATAGACTGTCTATTTCAAAACACTGAAGATCTTTCAACTGATTCTAATGAAACCAAAGTTAAAGAAAACTATCCAGTTATTAAGACAGCTTCTTCAAATGCAAGTACCAATCGATCGGCTTCTAAGAGCACAATGGACTCTGCCGTTAGTAGTGTAAATAGTATTGCTGCAAAGAGCACAAAGGATTTGACCATCCCGACTTTTTCAAAAGTGTATGTTTGTATTTTTTCCTTCTTTTACTCATTTCGTTGATTTCTTGCAATATTATACGAATTAGTTACATAGAAATTCACTTTCTAAGGCATATTTCACCTCTTTTTATGTTCTTTTCAAAACTTTGTCATGAAAATTCATAACCTATAACGAAAACAATAGCAAAGTTAAGTCCATTGGCTTTAAGTGTACAATAAATGTTTTGCTTACCATTTTTCAACGAATACTTCAAATTTAACAAATTAATTATACTCCGTTGGAAAGATAATTCAGAGCACTAATTTTTGCGAAAGATTAATCTAAAATTTTTTGTTGAAATTGAAAAATGAACTTTATTCTTTAGTGCTAGAATTTTCATTTTTGGTACAGAGGACTTTGATTTAATTTTCTAAAATTTTAAGGTGCTTCTTCACAAAAGATTATGTCCTCAATATTATGAATAGCGTAGCTCTTCCATTTAATTTGCTTTAATAGGAACAGCTTATTACATTTTTCTCTATTTGAAAAATACTTTATTTTTCCTTTTTAGTTACCATTCACCAAGAAAGATGAGCGTTGACCTTGATACTGATGCAGAAGATAAAGAGAAAGAATTCGTCGATGATGAAGACCAAGAAGAAGATCAAACGGAAAATGATGATGAAGTGGTTGATGAGAACAATGAGGTCTGTTTTGAGTTGTGATAAGATAAGATCGTCGTATAAGGTTAATAAGGTTCAGAGAACTTTAAAAGTTATAAAAATGTGATCTGCACATTAAGTTTCCTAAGTGCGAGAAAATAATGTATCTATGGTTGAAAATAGAAGAGTTTGTTTTAAACTACTCAAAGATCCATTTTAATTGGTGAAATTTTCTTTCTAAAAATAATTTCGAAAGAATTTTTGATATTCAAAAGATGAGATGATTCTCGAAATATTTAAAATAATTCTTTTTAAATTGTTGACAAAATTTGAATGCAAAATTTGTTTCATGCTCGTAATATCAGTGGAATATGTCTTTCATGTCTTTTTAAGAATCAGCAAATATTACTTTGTAATTAATGCTCTGAAGTAGCTGCTTTTCTCCTAGAGTCAGACACTCAATCATGACGGAGTTGAAATTCATATGCTTGTTATTTTTTTGCTCTTCCATTTTTTTATTAGACGGAAAAAGAGGAAGCAATGGAACTTTCCTCATATGAAGAAATCACAAAATCTTCTGTTGTTGATGGTACCGTCGAAGAGGAACAAAGCGAAGCGAAAGAGGTATATTATGATAATGAGAGTGGGTCCTATTTTTAACAAGATTACCCCATTATCCTCGTTGATTCTTGATACGTGATAACCTTCTTTGGTAATCATTTAGTTTGAGCATCATACCAACTTAATTTCTCTCCATTTTTGTTTCATTCACAGGAATTTGATTTGGAGGAGAAAGCAGAGGATGATGAGATGTTGAGTGATATTGATGACGAGAAGAATGATGGAGATGAAGAAGGAGAAGATACTGTTGTTGAGGATGTGGAAGAGGGTGTTGAACAGAAGATAGATGCTATTGGTCACGAGGAAAATGTAGAAAAAGGTTTGTGGTCTTCACTTGCCTTCACTTTTTTAAATATGTTGTGTTGATCCTACATCAAAGATACTAAAACTATTCACATCAAAACATGGGTGGGAATCGACACTTTTCATTGCAGTCTAGATTTTATCTGTGTATTGTGACATGGTTTAAAAAAGTAGCTGTTTCAACCAATTTTCTTATGGCTCATGGAATCCTACGAACTTGAAGTGCTAACAATGAAATACTGAATTAGCGTGTCTTAAAAATGCAACAAGTTTGAGCATTCGAGCTGACACAACAAGATTGTGGGCTTTCATAAGGCTTTGTAAAAAAGGTCTCGATACGTGAGGGGGTTAATCTAAAGAATCCTACATCTACTAAAAATATACAAAAAGAACAACAAATTTCGCCGTCCACAACCCCGAACCGGTTTCATAAAGAACCCTACCCGCCCGGCTAGTTTGTCCACCCCTTACAAATTCATTCTATTTTATTTTCAAGTACATGTGGTTAAACGAGCGAAAAATTACGCATGCGTGTTATAATAGATGGGATTCCTTAGAGGAACAGACTGCGTATGTATTATGTTTAACAGTAGGTTCGTCTTGCAAATCCTGCCATTGTAACACGCATGCGTAATTTGTCGTTCCCTTAAACCACATGTAGTTAATTCCTGTGATAAACAAAGAGGAATGAATCAGTCGTACAGGGGTGGTACAGTCACTTTCGGTCGGGGTTGTGAACGGCGAAATTTGTCGTTATTTATGAAATTTGTCGTTCTTTTTGTCTATTTTTAGTAATGCAGGATTTGTTACATAGACCCCCTCTCAAGTTTACTTTTTTTGAAGATGTTGCAGGTGAAGACGAAATGGAAACGGAGAACAATAAAATTGAAGCTGCAGAATTGGAAAATCTCACTGATAACAAACTCGGAGAAGAAGACCATGTCCAACCAACTGATAATGATAACAAAGAGTCTGACGGCCAACAGAAAACGATTGATGAAAATGCTAATGATGGACTATCGCTCATTGTCGAAACAGTTGCTCAGGAAATACGAAAATCGATTGATAAACTGATAGCTGTAAATGACGAAGGTGAAGATAAGCCCCTTGAGAATGTTGAAAACCAAAATGAACCTAAAATTATTGAGAAAGAAAGCGAATTGGTTATAGCGAAACCGAGCATCTCGGAGAATGTCAATCCAATAAATGAAAACGAATTATCGGCCACTTCAACGGCAAAGAAGGTCGTGAAGAAAACACGTTCTAAAATTTCTAAAGGTTCGGCCTCGAGTATCAGTGGAGATTCAACGAGCAAATCCAAACCTGGCGAAACGCTGAAAGAATCTACCGATATTTTGGAACCACCTCCTAGTACAGCAAAGAGATCGACCAGGGTTACCAAACAGAAAGCTGCAACTGCTTCGATTGATGAAGAGCCTGGAAAAACGAAAAAGAAGGCGATCTCTAAGAAAAAGAAACCGTCTTCAACTGATGAACCTCCGATCCCTGGTTCGACAATGAAAACAACTCCAGAACCGCCGATCCCAGGATCATCAATAAAGAAAACTACGAGAAGTGTTAAAAGTTCTACTTCCAAGAAATCGAAAAGTGAATCAACTTTTAGTGAAAAAGACGGGGGTAATGTTGTCGTGAAGACAAAGAAACGCGTTGTTTCCCCTGGAGACGGGGAAGGTGCTGTCGTTAAGGAGAAAAAAGTCAGTCGAAAACGAAAACAGAAAACGGAAGACGTGTTTGCTGATGAAACTTTACCTGTGGCTGGAGGAGCGAAAAACGAAGATGTGAAGAAGAAGAAAAAGAAAAAACCGAAAGCTAAGCTACCTCCTCTGTTTGATGATTAATTAGTGTAGATGTGTAGATGAGGGTGTTGGTGTCGAGTATGGCTATTCTGAGCACAGTTGAAACTTTGTTGTTTTTGGTTTTGTTTTAAACTGAAGGTCTCCAATAGAAGGGGGTCCGAAATCACCTCCGAAAACCCTAAAATAAAGTAATTTTGAGGGTGGGGTTGGGGTCCGAAAATTTTTCGAAAGGACCTTAGTATGAGAGAGATACATTTAAGATTTTGGTTTTGTTGGTGCTAGCCTGCTCCTTACCTATACTTGCTTTTGTTATATAAAACTTGTTGACAAGGTAAAAACTTACAATTTTTACTTGCGTTTTTTATGGTAAATTATTTGGTATTCATTTTTCGGATGAAGTTTTTATATTTTGTGTTGTATATTTTCATGCCATGTACGGTTATATGCTGCCTGTCTGTCTATCTTTATTACAAGTAAAATAATAAGTAAATTTCTACTTAAGACATTCCTTTTGGAACTGGTGCGTTAGTATATTCTTTAATCGCGTATGTGCTTTAGGCTTTTGCTTTTCCTCTAACGAAAAGAGTTTCTTACAGAGGAAGTAACTCGGGGTATATCCACAGATATCTGTAAAGCCCGAAGGGCTAGATAGGCAACTTTAAGCTTTTTCCAGCAAAAAAAAGTGAAGCAAAAATTTGACTTTTTAAATTTCGTGTCGATGGATAGGATCTAGCATTTTAATTGTTTTCGGAGCGGAGAACAAAAAAATTAGGCGGCAAACGCTATTTCACATCTCTCAAACCAGTTTCACTTTTCAATAAAGACCGCAGATCTAGCCCTTCGGGCTTTACAGATCTGTGGGTATATCTTCTATAGAGGTCGGCTATCCCGACTGCGTTTGGACCCTTCTGTTTTTTATTGGATTTGGCACCAAACTTGTCTTCATATTTTTGTCACTAGCCTTCGATTCTTGTAAACGTAAACATTAGCTGATCTTTTTTGAGCCTGAGTCTTATTTTTGCATAATCCAAATTTTTATATTTTTTTTACTAAAAGGAATAGTATTATACAGGGTGCCCGTAGAAAAAGTATAGAATCTAAACAGATGGGAAAGTAGGAATATTTGTGTGTTCGCAAAATTTGTATCTTTTCTTTTTTTTAACGAAAAATTACAAATGAGACGAAATCCACAAATATCCAAATATGAGAAGTTACTTCTGTAGTTTTTCATATGGAGATCTCTTTCTTTCCCACTCTTGGCGATACACACACACAACTTTCTACTCAATGTGATATGTTTTTAAGTTCCACTTATTTACGGGTACCCTGAAGAAAAATTTGTGTTGATATTTTGTTCATATATTTTTGACATGTGATATTTATATACTGAAAAAGAGAAAATATGGTTAAAGAAAAGTATAATTCTGGTTGTAAAATGGGGTACATCGGTAATGGCCTTTTTTTAGATCGGTAAATCCGTATTCGGTATCAAAGATCATGTGAAATCAAAAAATTATGTTTTCATCATTGAAATTTTTAACAGATACAAGGGAAAGGGAGTTTAGAAAATCTACATCATGATTGTTGGTACAAAATATTGAAATCGATTGGTGAGCGAAAAAGTTTTCGGTATATCGGTAATTGGGTCAAAAAGTGGTCTAAAATTAGTAGATTTGGTATTGGTTTCCTACAAATTATGTCTTGCATTCTTTGATCTGAAAATGAATCTTTCAATCTTAAAGCCTTATGAGCAATATTCATGGGTATGTATGAAGGCTGTAAAAAAATTACCTCAGTCCGTACTTTTTAAAACTTCCACTTGATGGGAGAATATATATTATTGCGACAGTAATACCTGGTTGAAAAGATATCTTGTGTGGAACAATTTGTGCCAATGAGAATTTTGAAAATAAATTTAAACGAAAGGGATTGGGAAAAGGAGGGTTGAAAAAAAATTTAAATCTTAGTAAAGCGGTAGCTAATTACCGGGAACTTGTCAAACCTCGTACCTCTAACCCCAAAAATATGGTAATTATGGACTTAAATGTGGCTATTTCAGTGCCGTAGCCACCGGGGGGCCGGGGGGCCTGGGCCCCCCCCCCCCGAAAAAAAAAAGATTTTCAGATTATGGTGTTTTTTTGAAAAAGGTGTAAATTTCGTCAACGTTGTCTGTATATTTACTTTTTGAAAAAGTAATGCACTAACTATTTAGATAGTCTTATGATTTGAAAATATACTAATATGCACGCGATTTCTACTCCATTTGCTAAAAATTGACTTTCGGAGAGGCAGTTTTAGCTAATCTGGAGGGTATGAAGTCCAAAAATTTTTCTGCCCGTTGGCCCCAACCATGGTGGGGCCTCCTTAGACTAAACTTGTAGGGCCCCCCTAAAATGTAATTTGTGGCTACGGCACTGTATTTAGAGCAAAATTATAGAGACTCTTCTTTCAACAGCCGAAAATATTTCCAAAAACTATTGAATTGGGTGCTACTAACAAGGTCTGCGGGTTAGAAAAAAAATCGAAAAATTAACGAGCGGGGGGGGGGGGGGGGTACCCTGAGTATCAGAGGTTAAGTTTTCAAAAAATATATTAACCTCTGCAGACAAATAATAGAAATTTTATCGCGCATGTGTCAATCTAATCACTGTACAAAAAATCAAAGATGAAAAGCAAATATTACCTTATTAATGTCTAGCAGACTGTATCAGTATGCAGTTTACTATTTACGAATTCCCCAGAAACCTCCAAGTGTAATTGAAATGAGTTTATTTCGAAAGAAATCTTTTATATGATCCCCAAATGTATAACAGTAATTACTAAACTTTTAATTATGGAAATGTCACTTTAATTGAATCGAAATAATAGACAGACTTTATGTTATGATTCTGTATCACTGACTCTTTTTACAAAGCATTGATGGCTTTTTGTAAGTTGTGTTTTCAACGACGGTGATAAAAATATCAACTTTGAACCTCATCCAAGATCTTGGATGGTCGTCATGGTTACTTTTGTCTTCGTTGATTGCGCGCTGAATAGAATCTCGATTCGTCGGCACAGCGTCAATATATGATTTTTACCTGTGCTATTCACGGTAGGGGGGGCCTTTATTAGGCACCTGGAAAGTGCCAAACTCGAATGTCATACAAATCAATCCTTTTTTTGGTCTAGTTGGAAAGAAATCAAGGATCTAAAAAATGGGCTTTTTTAATACGTGTTGTTTTTGAGTTCTATTCTTGGGATACCTAGGCAAAAGAAGGGTACGGGTATGTGCCACCGTTAAGGGTCTTTTAAAGGATCTTGGATCTTCAAAATCTCAATAAGGGTCATAAAAATCACAAAACCTAATTACAGTAAGGCCTTATAAGGGGGCTCTTCCATCAAAATCTTTGTACATGTGGGGTGGAGAATATATTGGATATTTTATCTGGGGTGTAGTGAGGTCTGCAAAATTTGAAAAAAAAACTTGCTCTGTTTAGGGGTAATTTTGAATGTCCGGGGGATCAACTGATTTGTATCCGGAGGTCGGGATCTGTTGTCCGGGGGATAAGTTTCCAAAAAATGTTATATCCCCAACCTCCCATATTCAATTTTTTTCCTGGACAGAACTATTTGTCCACCTCCTTACCCAATATCAATGTTGATGGTGGGTCTTGTTAACGTGCAAAAATTCAACTCCAACATTGATTTTGGGGGGAGAGAGGGGGGGACTTGCCGGTCGAAAAGTGTTGACCACAATTGTAGTACCCGCGGGATTATTATTCAAAAGCTTAGAAAATAAAATCCAATTGGATTCCCAGGTCGGTCTGATAGGAAATAAGTGTTCCACGGGAAGATTATTTCCCAGGAAATAAACACTTTAATGGGATTAAATTTGATTAAATTTCGCGGTTGAGCTCATCCGTGAAATTTTAAGATTTCGCGGGGACTTAATTTCGCGGATGACTCTATTGTGGATAATATTTCTAGGATTTTGTGCTATATTTGCTATTTTACTGCCAAACTATGCATGTTGGTTGTAAAATACGCAACATTATCGATGAACGAATCATTACAGGGTTTTTTATGATTCCATGGTGAGATCTGGTAGCACATAAAAACGTAAGAATGGTGATGCTGAAGTATTTTTGTGCTAACGGACCTCACTAGATATGACAATGAGAGCCTATTTGTTTGACGTAATTGGGGGTAAAGCTCCAAATTTTCACGTATTAAATTCATAATCAAAATAAATAAGTTAAATAAATAAGGACAGATATTCAATAATTTATACATCACATATATCAGTCCTAACGGGAGAATCAGGTGTTATCGGACTGTCCGGATCAAAGAATACCCGACCATTGGTTAACGGTCCGGTACTATGTGGACGTATATTCAATGTCTTGGTTTTGACTCGTTTAACTGAATCATTATGCCTTCTTGTTTTGAAGAGTGTTTGTGATTGATAGTCAGGTGATGGGAGCGGTCGCGCGACGACTGATGTTGAGCGCGCAATCGTATGCGGTCGCCGATCAGCTTCGGTTTTCATTCTGTTATTTTTGCTACTGTTGATGTTACGAACAAAGTCTAAAACTGACGGTCGCAGTCTGTTTGATCGGGAGCGATCTTCTTCAAAACTGCTATTATTATTATTCTCACTAAGAACTGCGTCGAAGTCCATCGAATTTCTATTTTTCTTATTCTTACTACTACTCTTTCCAGCTGATTTCATTTTACCGGCAAATGAAGTTAGTAGTTTATTGATCTTGGGTTTCGAGGGCGTCACTTGTTGTTCAATGGGTGAACTGTTTCGTAAAACGCCCATGCTTTGAATGGAACGCCGCTTAAGAGAATCATTGTTCCGTCTTTTCTCAGTTTCAACACACAACAAATCGTTTGTACTTTTAGAGGGTGCTATTCGGGCTGCCGCCATAGATTCAGTGGCGTAATGAAGTTTCTCATCTTCAAATTCGTCATCTCCTGGCAAAACAATAGTGTCAATTTTAACTTCGTGATGTTTGTATAGATTCTCAATCGATTTCGAAAAAGCTCGTCCTAAACTAAAAGAACGAACTTTAGAAAATGCACCATTAGAACTACTTTCTGATTGTTTACGAAAGCGTTTAGCGCTGTGGAATTTTCCGGACGAATTAATGATCGGGTCTCCATTTTCATCGTACTGGACAATACGGCATTTATCAATCCACGTCTCCAATCTCCAAGTGAGTTGTTCTTCCGTCGATTTAAAATGTTTTATATTATATTCTTCATCAAAAACATCGTTGGCTATGGTTGATCCTTCCCATGTATCAAGTTTCGGTGTTAAGGAAGTGAATGTGAAATTTTTGAAGCGCTTATCAAAAGCTTTACACATGTCTTTGGTAGGCTTGGAATGCGCCCCTTCGCGATGACGTAATTCTCGGTTTGTCGTGTTCCTATTGTATGTTGTTGATGGCATTTTTGTTTTTGCGTTCTTTATTGCGTCATGTGTTTTCGTTTTTTTTTGCTTTGTTTGGATTTTCGATTCCCTGCGAAAGAGTTAACAAAATGAAAATTATTAAATCTATTTAAAATCCCAAATAGACGACGCTATCGTCCGTTAGAGGAACAGTGGGAAAATATATGCAAGTTTACAGCCGTCAGGTTTACGGAAGAAAATCAGTTTGGTAAAGTTTGGAACAAATATCCTGCAAACACCTCCATAACTGCTCACTCCGTCCCGGACTAATCTCCGTTTTCATATTCATCCCGCCTCCTAGACTTTTTAAATCACACAAGTTCCTTTTATTGACCTTGTGTTGGTAGGACCGTCCAATGTCCAAGACACAGTCAGTAGAATACCCGACAATCAGAATTAAGATTTGGCTATACTACGAGAACAGTTTTATGAGAAAATAAGTCTAAATTTCGGCTAAAATCTTAGAGCAAATTATAAATAATTCCTCCGATTTAGCCTCAGAGTGTAGTAAAACTCAGATTTCAGAAACGACGCAGAAAATACCGATTCTAAGTGCCTTTCAAGCATATCAGTGAGTGAGTAAAGGGAGCATTTTATCATGAACAATTTGAAGCTATAAAGAAAGATTCCTGGAGAACATTTACTGGTTCTTTTAAAAGAGTTATATATTGCGGTTGAAAAACTAGTGAATGCTATGATGTATGCCAAAAGCCAGCAATACAAAAAATGATTTAAAAACACAAAGGTCCTAAACCAATAGACTTGAGATGCAAAATCTAAGCTTCCCCAAACTAGTCATTTAACTTCCCTCGTAGTTTGTTAATTCAACGGTATTTTTGATAAATTAGCTTGAAAGATAACCAGATAAATGCTTAATGTCATGTCAGTCCAAACTGTAGGACATGAAACGATAGTAAGAGAGACATCTTATTTCATAATTAGCACATCTTTAATAACGGGTAATTTTCTAGGTCAATTATCATGTTACATTTAATATTCAAACAATCAGTAACAATCAGAGGAAATCTACCATCTAAGTTGGTCTCTATTGCCGGCAACCCCCGTTTTAGATAGATAGATAGAATAAGAAGGTCTTGATTTTGAACTAAAATCGAATTCACCTCCCTTCCATTCCTTGCTATATCAAACTTCAATTTTCTGAATCCTTTGTGATTCAATACAAAATATCGGTTCCCTATCCATGCTTAACTTCAAACCAAAAACTCATAAAATTCTTAACCAATTCATTAAGAATATTTCCTCGCAATCTAGATCGATTATGTATCAAAACTCATCTCATCAATCCGTAATGTTTGAATCCTACCAATATTTTTGTTGACCATCACCAAGCAAGAAGGATATATCATTCGTCACACTATTTTCTGTCCCATACACACCGTACGTCCTTCGCTTTTATACATCCTGCTTCTATGCTTAAAGTCTTATCCTATATTTTGATCATCAAAAAGCAAAAAATGATGTTATCTCTGTTGTATGTGTTTTAAAGAAAAAACTTTTTGTTTATAAGAAAATTTGGAAAAAAATCGTGGTATTTGACTGTTACCAAATCTAAAATTAAAACGTGACATAAGTTTTGATGCAGTATCCTATTTCACTGGAATGATATACAACCATTTTCAAGAGAGATCAATTTCAATAAAATGTGAAATATTTAAAAACTTTTTAAGAGCTCAGATCACAATCAAATGCAAGGAGTATAATTTGGATCACGATTTGACGAGAGATTTCTTAAGAAAAAATACTAACATACCGTTCAATAGTTTAGATATAAAACCGTCTATTATCATTTGTCAATTCTTTTATACTTCTTATTTTTTCTTTTGATAATACGATTACTTGTTGTTGCCAGGGCTCTCAGATAATGACTTTTAAACGAGTCTTTTCTTCATTTTTTTATTGCTTTTGTCAATTTTAATTGGGTTTATTTTTAAGTCATTAATTCGATAGATAATTAATTAATGGACATTAATGATTTATTGTCAATACCTAATGAGTCGATGTGATGTGTTCCCAGGCTCAACTTGAGACCTTACATCACTATCTCACCGGCTCGGTCATAAATACACCCCTGTCTCAACTGGTCTCAATGCTTCAGTAGAAATTTTATCCTCCATAACATTTTCTCCAATCGGTGATATCAACACATTTTAAGAAAATTAATAAAAACATTCAAAATCTTTTTGAGTTTTATTTAAACATGAAATTATTTTCAAAATACTCCCGGGGGAGGGGGGTACTATCCTTGCCGACCAACAGGGGTGTGTTGCTGAGGTTAGAAAAATGGATCCTACGTGACCCAGGCCAGAACGCGGCCAGAATGGGACTGAAATTCCCATTGAAATTTTCTCAAAATTATTTTCCACTTTTTTACCAAATTAATCCAAAAAGGTACCCTACGAGGGACTTATTTTTCTATTTTGGTGTTTTTTCGACCCACGTGAGACTCATGGAGGTGAAAAAAGGCACCCTGACCAGGGGCTCATCCGCGTACCCATTTTTGCCCAAGTATCCCCCCCCCCCAAAAGACTCTTATTTTCACCACTTTCTGAGTATTTTCTTAAATTTTCTGAAAAATTGGATGCTTTAAAAGTCTGTAAAGCCTTAAAATGTTCTTGACTTGTTCTAAATATTTTGGCAATCGAAGCAATTATGTTCTTATATAGTTTGTTCTTCTAAAAAAACGTGTATTTCAACGAATTTTTGACAACCCGGCATGAAAATATAATTATCTGGAGTATCGGGTGGACGACCCTTTTCAAGTATAAAAAGAATTTCTTCAGGGATTACCCCCACCTGGAAAATGGCCCATTCTTCAACGTGACAAATCTTGATAGAAATGGTTTTAGAGGATGTTTATTTTCAGCTCATTTTCAATGAAGACCTGATTGTTACGTATTCCCCAAATGGGGAATGGTAGATTTTCATTTTAGTTCGCATTAAAAGTTTGCTTTCAAAAGTATACCTAGGGGAAAAACATACCATATTGGCTCAAATTACAAACCACTAACTAACCACTAAACTTCCATTCATAACCCACTAGTTGAACAAAGTATATGAAAGATTTCCACGTAAACAATCTATCCTTGAATCCCTACTTCAATCTACCATAAACAAGCTATTATCTTTTCAACCACTTTCTTTTTAACAAATACCATTTTACAACACATTACATACATAGTACATATTTGTAGAAATCAGTAACATACGAAAAATAAACACTTCATTTTCACAAGCGCTAATGGAGTGAACAGAAAGATGAAACTTTTTTTGAGTGTCTTTCATAACAAAAACAAACAGTTTCGACATTTTTTTGACACCTTTGTTCCCTCATTTTATAAGAAATTCAAAACCATTTTGGTTTAAATTTTTGAAGTCACCACAAACAAAGCAAACGGCCTCAGGATACACTTTTTTTATGAGAATTAAAACATTCCCTTTCCTACTGAAAAAATTGGCCAAAATATCGTCCCCGGTGGAAAATTAACCTCTAATTTTTGTCCCCATTGAAAACAATCAAATAAAGCAATTCTCGCTGCAAAATTATATGCTATGTTGGGGGGGGGGGGTTTTCAGGGGTCTTAAATACCGTCATACCGACATAATTTTGGGTCAAATACCGTAATATCGTCGGATAAGGAAGCTTAATACCGATACCGATATTATATTTATGTTTTTTTTCGAAAATAATGAATTTTCAGTTATCAAATCTATTGTGTAGTAGCAAATTAGAAACTGTACAAACAAGTCTTGTACTTTATGAGCCCCCCCAGTCAACCATCAATTCAGGTATTCACGCACAAATTTTTGCCAATTCACGTGTTCAAAGCGCGAAAAAAAACATTTTCACGTTCACGTACCAATTTTGCTTTTACATCTTTGGTTAGAGATTGTGACCTTATTGGGCTAAATTTAACCTTTTTATGGTCTCTTTTAAACAGATTGACCTATTCTTATACCAAACATTTTTGCCAATATATAAAGTTTTTTGCTAGTTTTGTGACCTTATTCTCGCGTTTCGTCGACTTTTTAATGCCCTTTTACAGCTATTTGAGCTTTCATAAAGCAATATTTTAGGTCTGCCGCGCCAAAGTTACTTGCTTGCTACGGGAGGCAAATGCAAAATTAAGCCTTCCCCCCAATAATTTCTTCCTCGCAGATCCGTAAGATGTCTTTTATATTGAGAATTAATTTAAAATCGAGGTTTGGGCCAATCATAGTCTGAGAAGCCGTAGACTTCAACACAGGCTTCATAGAAGTGGCGCTGTGGTGCAAATAGAGGACGCGAATTCTAAAGTTAAAACCCGCTATCGGAGGAATGAAAATAAATGGGGAAAATAACGCGAGCGAAGCAAGAGCAAAAATTTTTCGACAATTTTCGCTCTCCTTTGTTATTGAAAAACATTAATACGCTATTGTTAGCCAAGTATGCCTTGTTTGGTCACACAATTTTTGATTTTATTTAACACTGACCATTTGTTGGCAAAAATATGCTACGGCGAGAGACGTACCTGCCGTACCCGGTGCGGCGTTCCAAGAGTTTCGCCCAAGAGAAAATTTAAAATTTAGAATGCTTAGATTGCCTGAAAACGCATCATGTGCATCATGATGTGAATTATTTTTTAATCGTTCGATGCTGCACAAGATGTTTTTAGAACTACCTACTTTTACTAATCATTGAAGGAGTAAATACCGCCTTTACTGTCTCTAAGTTACTGCTGTATCAGTGTATTGTATTGTAGTAGTGAATACGGAGAAACGACCATATCATTTAGTGCCGACGGAGAAAATTTTATCTAGACTCATTTGTTGGATGCAGTATTTGCATCACAAAAGTTGTCATTAAAAAATGCACCCGCAGAAAAATAACGAAAATATTTGTTTAAAGTTTCGCTTATTTTGAAAAACCTCACCATGACAATAAGTCAATAGAACATACAAGATTGTGCGAGCGAAGCGAGCAAGAAAATTTTACTGGTTAAAATAGCGGAATAGACTTATCTTTTTTGAAAATTTTTCTGCATGAAACTCATGAAGAAACTAAAAGGTAAACAGTTTTATACCGAAATACCGTTTTTTATTGATAAAAATATCGAAATACCGACAAAAAAACAGGCAATTTACCGATACCGGTAGAAAATGAAATACTGTAATCCCGTCGTTTTTTTCTCATAATACCGATTAACCGGGGGTAAAAAGGCCCAATACCGTCATACCGTAAAAGTGAAAACCCCCCCTATGTTTCCCAACCCCACTGTATCTTCTGACTTGAAAACAAAACTAGACCCTTACGGTGCATTTTCTTGAAATTTTTTGACCATTTTCAGGCAAAATTTGGTCAGATTTTTGAAATTTCACACCCTTAGAGTGAAATTTTTCTCATTGCTGATTTTGACCCTTACAGTGCACTTTGGGAAGCTTGGAAAATATACCCTTAAGGGCCGCAAGTATGGTAGGTCATTTACCTTGAGTGCCCTCCCCCCAGGAAAATATTTTGCTATTTTTCCATTCCCACTAAATTTTCTGACTTAAAAATATAAATTGAAAGAAATATCAACTCTTATCGAATCTTCAGTCTGTCATTTTTACCCTAATGGAGAAAACTTTCCCCACTCGATTTTTTGGCCTGAGAACAACAGAATTTCTATCCCCATTTGGATTTCGAGAGAAAATTTTCATCCCCATTGTGGAATAAAGTCCGGGAAGAAGTTCCACCGGGGCTATGAGACAGGAGTGTCTAATCCTCGTCTGCCCATACGGTCGTTTTTCAAATCAAGTGATTTGAGATGTTCTACACTTTGAAGATTTTGAATTTTTAGGGTTACACGCTTTTTTTTATAAGAATACACTTTATAAGAATGTCTATGATGAAAATGGCCAAAAAATTAAGAATAATGCTAAGAATATCACCATCATGGAATTTTGCTACTCAAGCTAGAATGCCATTTTTAGAGCATTTTCAATTATAAATTGTCAATTACCCCCAAGTAAGGCTCACTCCTTTCACGAAAATGCCATTTTATGCTTGAGACGTATGTACTAAATGTTAAATCTAGTCTGAATTAGGATCCTAACCTAAGAATGCTGTAAGAATATTTTAGGATGATTTTCCCAAAAAAATTAAGAATATCCATTCTTATATTAAAAACGTGTAAAAACTTCGTCCTCCCTTAGACGTTCAATGAGATAAAATGACGTACCATTTATGATCGTCAATTTTGGGACAGGGTAAGAAATTTTCAATCAAAATAAATCTACTGAGATCATGGGATTAAAACTTTAAGCCTTCTTTTTTAAATTTAATCAAAATAAATTGTTGATGTTGCATAACAGAGCAGCTACGTAAACAAAGCAAAGTTTACATAGGAGAGACAGGATTGGCAAGGACCACGAAGTATCACTACCAATTCTCTGTAAATCTAACGGTTTTCACGGTGGATATATATTGACCAATGAGGAGTTAAAGGACTTTGATTTTAATTTAAAAATCTTACTCGGGAATTACAAGAAAACTAAATAGTACGAATTAGAGCAAACATTTTTCGCCAAACCATCGACTTCTACTTAAGTACAAATCCATGAAAAAAATCCACAGATGTCAATAATATACTAATTTAAACATAACAGTCTGTTCAGGGAAGGTTTTGGAACATGGAGACATTTTACATCAAGATCTAAAATAAGACCTTTTTATATGGAAAGAAAAATATTTAATGGCAAAACTTACGTTACTCGAAGACGTGATTCTAAATCCATATCCGTGGCTTGACGTGTTGCTAAAGGGACAAGCCAAGACATATTCGAAACAAACCCTGAAAAAGGAAGCAGATAATTACCTGAATCTCTTCAATTCTTGTGCTTTGCTTACAAAAAAATAAGGGTATAAGTAGGTGGCCAACCTTTAGGATTCGTCTTTCTTGAAAAAATGAGTAAAAATCTGACAATTTTCTAATGTTGAATTAAACAAAAATTATTGACGCTATCGGATAGAGCATAAAATTCTGAATAAAAAAGTATACTACAAAGTCTTTAATTTCCTGAGAGAAGATAGTTGGACAGAAATTCTATGAATTTCTTCACATATATATAATTTTTTAAAGATAATGAAGATTTGAAATGGGATTCAAGAAAAAATTGGGAGCTGAAAGTCCCGCTGAAAGTGAATTTTAGGACAATCTTTAAACAAATTTTTCGATTAGTACCGGTCAGTATCAATCGGTTTAAGGATCATGTTGTCTCTTAAGAAACTCACCAAAGATGAATACACACAGTTGCTGTCTCCAAGGACGTTGCAGTCAAACTGCTCTTTGTAAAAAATTGGAGCATAAACAACGCCTGGAAGAAGATTTTAAGTGGTGAGTGTAAAACTGTAGATAGTTGCGAAAGAGTTATCTTCGAAAGATTGAAATCATAGTAGAGAGAGAGTTGACTCTCTCTAATTCGATATTGAAGGACCAAAAATCTTCTTCGAATTAGAAAAATTTAAACCACTTTCAACTTGAGGGGGGCAATATTTTAGTTCGAATTACAGAAAGATTCGAATAATAAAAATTTTTTGCATGTAAGAAATGAAGATAATGCTCAAAAGAAATCCCCTGTAGAAATTTCGTCAAAAACTCTTAGCTCTAAAGAAAGCTGCCAGCATCAATTTGGTCGGTTTTGTTAGCCTTTACCTTAGATGTTTCTGAGTGGAACTCTATCCCCACTTGGAAAGTCACACTGAAATTTGATAATTGAATTTCTGAGTTATAAAACAATAGAATTTTAAATCGTTGTCGCAAGTCAATACAGGCGATATGTACAATAGCCCATTTATTCGATCTCCATTTTTTATAAATTTCTCACCGGTTCAACTTCGACAGAGGTGTAGCATTGCGAAGGAAATCTTTTCCAACCAACATTTAAAGAGGATAACAACCAAATCACTAATTCTTCCAATCAAAATAGAGGGACGATCGCTAAATAACGAAAGCATATTGCCCAATACATCACATAAAAGGACTGGTGAAATCAAAGTGAATTGCCCAGTGTGGTTGAAACTGTAAGGAATTTTTCCCACCGGGGACAGAATTTTGGCAAATTTTCTAGTGAGGCTGGGGTCACAGCGGGTCTGTGACACAGGGGTGTCCAAAGGGAATGTGGCGAGCCTGTTGAAAATGAAAAGAATCGAGAAAATGGTATGGGCCCATATAATGCCTTCCTGTTTACAAAAATCTGATCGAGATAAAACCTTTTGATTTCATTTAGAGGATTATGATAACCTGCTTATAAGGCTCCTTCAGTCGAGCAATCTATTATCTCTATTAATAACCGCGAGCTAATCTGATATCTCAATTAATGCGACATTCAACTCTTATGGCTTTTGATGTGACCTCTCTGCCAAAAGATGTATACAGGGAACTGTAAGCATATAACTTTAATTTAAATCGTGAATAGTCGGAAATTATACCTCAAAGTCTTTTAATGATTCCACACAAAAATGGTCCTATAAAATATAAGCGTAATTAACAGTCTTAAAAATGATCTTACATTCAAGCATGGCGCATAGATATGGCAAAGTACTAAGACTTCCTTGCTTAAGGTAAATACATTCTTATGAAAATCAACGACTGAAGTAGATGCGGCATCCTTTGAACAATCTAAAGTGGTCCTTTTTTTATTACTTTATATAGTCTATGGGAATTGAACTCGACTGATTTATCATCTACCGCGATGTAATACACATTCTTGCCAAAACAGCTCTGTGATTGAGAGTGATTGGTTAAGCAAATAGGAAGAAAAATGGTAAAGAGCACTCTCCCACAGAGGTTTCGTGTATGTATTTTGTAGAGTCGCGTCTGCGAATTGATTTGATTTATGGAAATTTTACTGTATGAGAAGGGGGCGACCATGATAAAAGAGATGGAGTATATGTTAGCCTTGTGTGAATCTCTGTAAGGGTTATGTCTTACACGTTTTTTCATAAGAACAAATTTGTAGGAACATAAGATTTTGATGGCCAAAATATTAAGAGCAAGTAAAAAACATTTTAAGGCCTTTCGGGCTCTAAAGCACCGCAAACTTCTTAGGAAAATAGACAAAATTACTCACAAAGTGATGAAAATAAGAACATGCTAAGAACATTTTTAGGCTTGAAACTCAGAAATTCAAGAACATCGGAAGGCTTCAAAATTTTTCGATGTTCTAATAAAAAAAACCGTGTACTATGAATAGATATTAAGGGGGATTGGTGGGCAAGTTTTCTTTATCAGTTATCAGTAATCAATCGAATGTTTTGAAATGATAGAGATCAAAATAATATATAAGGAAAAGAATTTGATCATTTTTCTCTCAGTCATCAAATTATAAAAAGAGATTACAGTTGGATTAGATAACCTTCTGGAAAGGACACAGTGGAGCTAACAGGTGTTGAATACTATTTGGCCAACGATTAAATCTTTGGTATTGTGATTGATTTAGAGTTGAAAGTAAAGTATATCCACAGTGAGAGCGATATTTTTTCATATGACAGATTGGAAAGAATTATATTGCTGACAATCTCTTGACAATTTTGAAATAAATCCAAAACCAGTATTGTATTTTGACATCTTTTGGTCAAGAACAAAAAAAACAGTTTTAACAAACGTGTTCAAAAGAAACCAGTCTCTGAAGTTTGGACGAAATAGTTTCAATATTACAACGAAAGTACTTCAAAGAAACTCTGGAACTCGGACAAGGAGCTGATTAATTTCGGACACAAGATGAATTCTATGAACGCCGTTTTAACCGTCACACCTCACAACCAACACAATACCAACACTAACAACAACCAAGATGGTAGCTATCACAGACGTTCAATGAGAAGTTTAGACACTATCAATCGAGTAGATAAAATCCCTTTAAAACGATCTCGAAAACGCACTTCAGCGATCGATAGCCCAACAGACCTACTAGTGGATTCTGAGAAGGATTGCTTATTATCGACGTCACACGAGGATAAGAAAGATTGTAGCTGCTTGTTACTGGAAGAAGATTTCGTCGTGCGCTACCAAACAACAAATGCCATGCTCAGGTATTTTTACGAACGTAGAGAAACATTCAATAACGCTTTAGAACTGTTCAACCGAAATCATTGTTTTTTGGAAAATAACACGTGGCAATCACGTGGCCATTTCTTCGAATGTAAAGGTCCGATTCGTGTAATACAACGAATGTGCACTAGATGCAGGGATGTGGATAAACCAAGAACCAAAACAGATCTCTATTATGTAGACTTAGGTGAGCGAAATCGTGAACGGACAATTTTATGTCATGGTTGTATGGGTAAAATCTTGCATCAAAATGTCGGTACCAATGGTATACTCATTAAAAAGCAATTAAAGAAATTAAGACATCGACAACAATCGGGCATTTATATATACAGTAGAGGTAATCAGTAAAATGTAAAAATTACTATTTAAAGTGTGTTTCTGATAAAATACAATAAATGATTTTAGTTAACACCGAATCAATTTACTTCCCCAAATCTAGTGTAAGCTTAGAATCTTATTCGCTATACCGAATAAAAATTAAGTTTGGCACAGCCCATTACAACAGAGCAATGTGCCCAAAATCTCAAAAATTTGAAGAGCTTTTAATTAACGTTGCAAAAATATTTTCAGAGCCCTTCAGAGGGTGCAGTTCAGTCTAACATGAAAATTCTTTAAATTCTTCATTAGCTGAGCTAAACTGAATTAGCCTTGATCAAGAGTTTGTCTCTAGGTCGTATGTTAAGCTTTAAACATAATAAATAATAATAGGGATTAAGATCAAATTAAGATGGCTAATGAGTTCTTTAATTAGTCTAATCTCGTAAAAAATCACCCTCTTAGTTTCAAAGAAAGTTGATTTATACAAGAGATTATTACCTATCCCTTTTTCACATTACACAATCAGTATCCATTTAAAAGGACGACAATTTGACAGAGTACAAAGCCGTAAAATAGCTAACGGGTACATTGACTTCCAAGCCCGAAGGGCTAGATTCGAGACTCCTGGATGGGAAATGAAGCCACTTATTTCCCATCCAGAACGCCCGCGCGTGGTTTTTACACAAACGCTGGTTTGAAAGTAAAATCTATCGCTACTGTAGGTTTGAAAAAATGCAGTCCTCAAAAACAAAAGAACCGCTAGATACAATCTCTCGTCATGATTGCGACGCATTGTTGGAGCGTTCTGGATGGAAAATAGGTGGCTTCACTTTTTCTTGCCTGGGAAAGGTTAGAGATTCTACTCTAGCCCTTCGGGCTTTAAACTCAATGAGCGAATACCTTACCCAAAACCGGAATTTTTTATTATTTGTTTTTTTTATTCCAAAAACCTGGACTCCAAACATTCGACAAAATTTTAAAGTTGAATAGACATTACTGCGTAGAAAAAAATAAGTGTGGTGTCTAGTAGAGGCTATAAAGACGCTACCAAAAGGAAACAAATTACGGGCGGTATTTAAGAAGTTGTATGAATCTTAAAGGTCCTTTTATGGTCTTTATGATTAAATGAAAATTGAAAAGACTTCAACGGTCAGCTAGGGTACAAAATTCGTAATTTGAGCACAGTCCTGATAACCAATTATGGGATACGGTAACTGTGATGCGATCTTTAGGCCAATGAATATAGGTATATAGAGTCTAAGGAGGCGCAACCAAAAATTTTTAATTTTTAATTTTGTCTTTTGATGGGATAATAATTGTTCAGTGCAGTTAAATGTTGTTTTGAATAAAGTTTTGTGGTTTTTCTTAATCTCGATGTTCAGCTTTCAAAATCAATCCACCTTCATTTATATTGATTCCATCAAAAGTTTCATTCAATTCACTTTCACCTTGAGATGAAACGAAACGAAATTTGCGGACCAAATGGACCAACACACTTCTCAATTCCAACGTGGCAAACTTTTGACCAATACAATTCCTCGGTCCAGCTGAGAAAGGTGTGAAATGGAATGAGCTCTCTTTTCCACGCGTTTCATCGAACCGTTCGAATCTTTCCGGTATAAAAGCATGAGGATCACTCCAAATTTCAGGGTCGTGATTGATCGGTTGATTATCGACAATCAAAGTGCATGCTGGGAAAACACGACCAGCGATTTCAGTGCCGTCTTCAATCATTCGCGAAAAGCGAGGTATAGTTGGATGTAATCTCAAAGTTTCTTTAATAACCCAATCCAAATATTTCACATTTTTGAACTCCTCCGAACTAGCCTCGTTACCTAGTGGTGCAATCATCACATGAAGCTTCTCCTGTTTAGCCTGGTTACGACCTAACGAATATAAACACCAGGCTAGTGTCATGGCCACCGTCTCGTAACCAGCATTGACGAAAGTCGTAACTTCGTCGATAATTCCTTCGATAGTAATCTCCTTTTTCTCGTAACTGTCTAATAAAACATCGATAAAGATTCGACGTTTCGAGAAATTCGAAGAATGCTCTTTATCTTGATCTTTGACGGGATTTTCAGAATCTTTCTCTTTCCGATTTCTTTCCTCGATTCGATATGTGATTCGTTCTTCGATAATTTGTTTCACAAGGTCCCTCAACTTGGCATGAAGCATGAAAAACCGACTTCCGTTTTTCGATAAAGAGTAGATGAAATCGGAGGACGCATAGATCGGGTTTAAGAATCTCTTGAAGGACAAACTCAAAGCGTTTTCGTATAAGGCTTTGAGCTCACCATTACTTATCTCACTAATAGAGAGCGTGATACCCATGGCACTTTCACATATCACGCTTATAGCGAATGACTTGGCAGTTGCCTGAATATCAAAAGTTTCTCCCTTATCACAATAAGTTTGGATTGTGTCTGCAAACTCCTTTGACCGTTTATCCATAACCAATGAAAACTCTTTTAAAATGTCGAAATGGAATGTGGGGGTGATCATACGACGTCTTTTCTTCCATAAATCACCCGTGCTGGTCACAAGACCAAACCCAAGAAACTTCTCCAAACCTTTATAGAAATAACCTTTTTTCATTAATGCTGGCTTGCTGCTTGCCAGTAGACCCTCAATGATTGATAAGTCCGAAGTGTAGACTAACCGGTGAGACATTAGGTAAAAGCCTACAGTTTTATTGTACTGTTTCATCCATGTTGGCTTCATTTTGCGGAAATATTTGCGATCTGCAAGCATTTTGGCATGACCGATGATAGGTATATCTCCAGGGACAAACTCCACTGATCTGTTTTTCTTCTTGTGATGCAACCAGTAGAAATGACAGAAAGCTATCACTCCAACGACCAATGATATTGCGATCTGCACAAAAGCCATTTTTCTTGTTCTTGTTTACTTTCTTTTGTTTTTAGTTTAGTGCTAAAAAAATACAAATTGACAAACAACAACAAATGTTTAAAGTAGCGTGCTTTTTTAAACCTTTAGACAACTAGGACCGAAGGACTACAATAAACAGAATAAGCAAAGGATCTGGAAAAAGAAAAACTAAGGAGGATTCCAAGCACGTTAAATAAAAATAAAAAATTGAAGCCGGTTCATGGCACGTGTTTTTAATAATACATGTTTCTAAATTAAATTAAAAGAAAGAGGCTTTGATTTATTGTTTAGAACTTTAAGTTTAATGCCGCCCGTATGGACGACAATCATCAGCTAAACGAAAATCGTTTGAAAGATTATTCATATACAATGGCTTCTTCACTTGAAATTCTGACGTCAATTTTTCAGGTGACGCCGAAGTTCACGAGTAAGTGTTTATTTGTGGTGACATTTTGCGACAATTTCAGTCCGTTTATTTAATAAGTTTTTGCCTGGGTAATTGGCGATTTCGAATTTCTCGCACAAGTAAAGTTGACAGTTTTTTTGTTTCAGGTGTGTATGATTTCGCGTGTCTTACTACCTTTTGGCTCTTTTATTCGCCAATACTGCGGCATGAAACTTAAAGTTCTAAACAATAAATCAAAGTCTCTTTCTTCTACTTTGAACAAGCTCTGGTCGGCAGATAGAAGAAATACATGTTTCTAGAAAATATTTTCAAATTCTCAGTGATTAATATAACGTATTTTTTAATACCCTATCTATATCTATTTAACTATCTATGTATATACTCCTTATTTCGATTTATAAGAGATAAAAAATCTACAAAATCACAAATTGCATTAAAATTTTCAAAATTGTAAAAAATTCCAGTTAAAAAAAAAGTATTTCGTACAATTCATAGCAGCAAAATGTATGGA
Organism: Clytia hemisphaerica; assembly: GCF_902728285.1. Lineage (NCBI taxonomy): Eukaryota > Metazoa > Cnidaria > Hydrozoa > Leptothecata > Clytiidae > Clytia > Clytia hemisphaerica. Next base: position 685,294 of record NW_027104101.1, on the reverse strand, counting down.
GTTTTCAAATTGATATGAAGCACACATCTCATTAGAGCAAGAAACTTGCTTTATGAAAGTCATTATATGCTGTAGAAGTTCAAAGTCTAAGTACCATCCATTATAAAACTAATGCATTCATGTTTACGATGATAAATCGTAAAAATTGAGAGAAGAATCAACCAACACAGCTTCAAAACCAAGCTGAACAAAGAAGCTCTTGTCAGACTCGCCAGAATTTCAATTCAATTCATGACGTTTAAAATGGGAAATAAATATTACGACCAAGCTGATGGATTATTCATAGGATCCCCGGCGTCTCCGTCCTATGCTGAATTATTTGTCCAACGCATCGAGGAACACCATGTTTATCAAATGATTCATGCTCCAAGAATTTGGCTTCGAAAAGTTGATGATACCTTTACTATCTCTCGGCATGCTATAAATGACACTTTAAGCGAATTAAATGCAATCAACACAGCTGTTACTTTTACTGCAGAGGAGGAGACTAACGGAGAAATACCATTCTTAGACTGTGTGGTCGCAAGGTCAACAGATAACAAATTGAAAACCAAAGTATTTAAGAAGAAAACACATACCGGCCAATACTCAAATTTTAATTCTAATCAACCATATCATGTGAAAGTGTCAACAATCAAAACGTTGACTAAACGTGCAAAGATAGTTTGTACAAACGAAGAGGATTTACACAAGGAATTGAAATATATCGAAAAAACAATGCAACTTAATGATTTCCCAAATAATGTCGTTAAGAGAACCATAAAAGAATCTCTTAAACCAAACGAGAAAAAGAAAGTTCGAGATGAAAATGAGGAAAATATGACAAAAATGTATTTGCCCTACGAAAAAGGTATATCAGAGAAAATTTCAGCTAAAAGTAAACATTATAACGTAAAATTGGTCAATACAAAAGGAAAAACGTTGGGCAATGCATTGAAAGTGAAAACAAATAATAATGTAGAAACACAAGATATGTCAGGAGTAGTGTACAAAGTAAACTGTAAAGACTGTGAGAAATATTACATCGGAGAAACGGGAAGAACGATTGAAACGAGAATGAAAGAACATAAACAAGGTGCAAACGGGGAGCAAGAAAAAGGTATCTGGTTTGTCTCAACACTTGAAACAAACCAATCACGAGGCAGAGTTTGATGATGTAAAAGTACTTTTTAGAGAAAGGAATTTCAAAATGAGAAAATTCAAAGAGGCAGTTGCAATTAAGGAACACAAAACTAATTTACTAAATAAAAAAAGAAGAAATTAAACTTTTATCAAACATATGGGAAAATCTTTTATAATCATTTTATTGTCTTTTATTAATGATTTTATTGTTCATAAGAATAACTTAATTAATTTTTTATCTAGGGAATAAAAATAATTTTTTAATCAAATGTCTGAAGATGCTAGATGTTATAAGATAGGTTTTTTTTATGAGTTATGTTAGATCTGAAGATGCTCTACCATAGAGTAGGGAGAAAATTTATCAATGAATAAATAAATTTTTGTTGTTTCTTGCCTGTGACCCATCCAAATACTCAAAGTTTTAATATTGAATTTTGTTACTTTTTATAAGATCAAAATATAAATTGGCTGAATGTTTTCATACATAAATCTTGGTATAATATTTCTAGCTTTGGCAATAGAAGAATAATAAGGAATACAGTATCATGCTACACGTTTTTGTTTTTTTTTAAGAAACACACTTTTAAGAAACATGAGGCTCAGAATGCCTAAAAACTAAGAAACATCTAAGAAACATGCTGAGGCTGAGAATGAGAAAATAACAGTTTCCAATTCGGTTTTTATTTAAGAACCATCCAATCAAAACAAATGTTTTTTTCTTTGCATGAAAAATAGGCTGATTATGTCAAAAAGTTTAGAAACATGTAAGAAACATTCAAGGCTCAAAAGGCCGATTTCTTAAGAAACATTGAGGCTGCTTGGTAAAACTAGTTTCTTAAAAAAAAAGTGTATTTATTAGCATGACATTATCATGACATCATTAGCTAACATTATATAAACTGCGAATTAAGTATTTAACCTTAAAAGTGGGTACATTTTCAATTGGACAAGATTTCGCGAATCAGAGTCTTTTTCACCTAATTTCTTTCATTTAGGGGTTCAGTAAAGTCCTGATTTTGAAATTTTCTAAAATCAATCCAACCAAAATTTAATCCACTTTTAAAGAACCATCATTATTTTAATGATGGGTTGAAGTAGACGACTTAAAATAGAGTGAACAACGCGCCTTCCTTAATTTTTGAAATACAGCTAACTCTCGCTAATTCGAACTTCTATTATTCGAATTTTTCTATAATTCGAATTTATTCTCAACTCCCGTCACAGAGAAAACCTTCTTGATATCCTCAAATTTCAAGTCCACATAACAGTTCAATATATTTTTGGCTAATATAGAGCCCCCCTTAACGACATGAAAGAGACCCCCTAAGGGTGGGAAAAAAATTTGACACCCCCTCCCCCAGTAGATTTCTGACCATTCCCTAAAGAAGAACAATTGTTTGAAAATATTAAAAATATATTACTCTGCTCACTAAAAATCTAACTAAAATAAATTCATTAAAAAACAGTATGATAAATATTGATTAACAAGCTTAGCTATTTGGAATTATTCGAACATGGCGAAGATCAGAGATTTTGGAAAAGCGAGAAAAGAAACGTCGTTTTACCTTTTGTTCAAGAGGCACATCAACTATTATTGTTTCTTATGAGGACCTTTTATATCATGGTGAAACAACTGTTGGGTCTATGGTGTGGTGTCGAAGATATTGCAATGGTGCATATCATGAATCTTCCCATAATGTAGTGTATTGTACATTTAATTTCAAATAGTTAATTTCTAATAAAATTTCATTTGAAATGAAATCTATAGTACACTGCATTGCCTTAAAAGATTGCGCCAGCATGAAACACCGTGCAACAATTGTAATTTAGTTCTTTATTTCTTGATATTTCGCTCGAATTCTTGCGGACCTTCTTGAACACTTTGGGATTCTATTTACTTCACTGTATGACATTGAATAGAAGTGTAAAATATTTTTTTTGTGACAACACACTGTTATTGTATTAAGTTTTTTTAATCGTAGAAATTTTAGCGAGACTAATTTTAGCGTTTTAGCGAGTTTTCTCTATTTTCGCTAAAATAAATCTCACTAAAACACGCAGAATCGACAGATCGCTAAAATTTATCCACGCGAAATTTCTGGTTGTATTGCCTTGATACATTTGTATCAATAGGAAGGGTTTCAGTGCAAAGAAATGCTAGAAAACGAATTCAGTCAATAATGTAATACGAGTATTCGCTAAAATTTATCCACGCGAAATTTTTTGAAATCGTGATTCGCTAAAATAAATCCAAAAAAAATCAAGTAGATTATTCTGGCTTGCTAATATACGCTAAAATTAGTCTCGCTAAAATTTCTACGATTAAAGTATCCAAAATCATCTCTTAATGTCTTTTTATGACCCATTCAATGACTTTTTCATATCATTGTCATTAAGTTTCAGCTGAAACAAGCAGTAAAATGAATTCGTTGCATATCTCCCTTTTTCAAAATCTATGGTCTCATGCAAAATATCTTATGACTCTTACCCTAGGAATCCTGTTTAGTTTTCAATCAAAATGATCAAACACATATTAAACAAATTTATTGCTATGAAAATTTTGGCTGAATGTTTTTATTGGAAAAATCAATATAATCTTAAAAGAAATATAAACAAAGAAACATAAAAATCTTACGTTTAACACGAGCTGAAAACTGTAAACTACAACCAACAAATTTTGCCTGAGCCTCAGAAACGCTCTGTATTTTTCTTGATATTCAGGCTGAAATATTTTAAGCGCTGCTGTTCTTGAAACTAATTATCAGTTTATTCATATTAAAATGAGCATGCACTTATCATCAATGACCTTCTTAAGCTTTGCCCTGAATTTAGCCTCATGCTCTTATAAAAAAGATCAACAGATACAGAAAACAGAAAACATTGAAAATATAATATCATACTAGTTGCAGACATAGATTTATAAAACCCGAAGGGCTAGATGGCGTACATTTCCTGAAAAGTGAGCCGTGGTTAGGTAGGAAATCATACCTAAGTCACGTGACATTACAATAGAATTTCAGCGCTTGACCAATCAGAAGCTTCGCGGGTTTTCGAAAACAATAGCAACAATATTTTTTCGGATATTAACTTTTTTTTGCCTGTGATGGCTTAAAGCACGACATCTGGCCCGTACGGGCTATATAAATCCATGGTTGCAGAGTCTTTTAAAAGAGTCTTTCAAAGAGAACAACAAGAGAACAATAACAATCCATACAAATAACACATCATAATATTTGGTAATCAAACAGATAACTTTGTGTTTCAATATAAGAATAATATCTGCAGAATATTTCAAAAGAATTTAGCGCACACTAAAATAATTCAAAAAAAGTTAAAGTATATCACATACTCATAAACAATCATGTCATGCAGCAAAATCATGCTCCTCGATAGAATTAACAACCATTCTTAGTCTACGGTTCTTTCTCAGCAAAGATGCGTAACTTTCAAGACCAGATATAAGAAAGTCTGAGAATTTCCGATAAGATGTTTGATCTTCATCGCAATTGTAATTCAAAACATGAACTTCAAGATTCAAGGCAGACCATCTTGTATAGAACAGTAAATAAAAGCAACTCCAAATGTTCAGCCCATAATAAAATAGTTCGAAGAGTGCAATCAGCGCGAATTGATATACTAAATCGTAAGATGCCATGCGATTGATCAACATCAGAGTGATGCAACATAAAACAGTTTCCAGGAAATGAAACCAGTCAAGCAAAACAAGTTCTTTGACTATCCAACCAATATGCCAAGATCTAACATTCGGCCATTTGCGCTATATGGAACACAAAAATAATGGGTGTTAGCAATCAAAAATTGATTTCATGATGACCAATATTTAGGTATTTGCCTTTATAAAGGTTATAAGGTTAAAAAGTTATAGTGGCCTATGACCCAAATCAATCGAAAATCGACTAAAGAGTTTTTTATATACGTGCACTTTTCGTTTACGAAGGGTATAATTTGTCTGAAATATGTAAAAAGGTTTGTATACACATACACAACATTTTGCATACAGCATACTTGCAAATCATAAACAAAGATGAATCATGCAAAAATATGAAAATTACCTCAGAGTATGGTTTCAATATCCTCTTGAAGTTATAATTAGTTTTACAAAGTTCACAATGGGTGGCACCAGACTTAAGCCACGTTAAAAGACATGATTCGTGCATATATTGAACAGTTCCTAGGCATTTACATGGAGCTACAAGCTGCTCTTCCTCGTCATTTCCATAACAGATTCGACAAACATTTTGGGGTGTATCTGCGTCCTCAGTATCATCTGATGGTGAACCGTTAAACAGCGAAGTTTTAGAATCTTGACAGTTATTTGATAGACTCTGAGTCAAATTTTCAGAAATAATTGTTTTTGAGTCATTATCGTCAGTACTTAGGTTTTGATCCTCTATCATGCTTTCAGAGTCGCTAATTGGAGGAGTAGTTAAAATTCGATTTTTGGATAAATCTTCAGAGTTTTGACATGATACCGAGACAGCTTTATCTTTGTGATGAATGTTATTATAATGGCTTGGTCCTTTGTTTTCAGTTGATCCTTGGGATTCATTATGATCTTCATCATTGCTAAGATGAATATCATGACTATCTTCATTTGAGCCCTCATTCCCAAGAATAATCTCAGGTTCTTCAACACTCTGTTTATCAAGACAATCATTGTATTCTGCCATCATGATTCTTAGAATAGTACTTTTTTTCAAATAGTTGTTTACATGTTCTTCTTCATTATTTTAGGAATTTACTGTAAATACACATAAAACATTAGTTAGTTTAAAATATTACTACTAAAACAATAGATAAGAATCTTAAAGTTGGGAATAAGTAGTCAATCTATAGTAACTATACTATTCTAGCTGAGACAACTTTAAAGCTTGAAATTCATAACAACTACAGTAAGTCACTACTTGAAGGTTGTCAGTGTACTCCCATACCGTATAAGCTTATGCTATCCCAATGTTTCTCAACCATTATAGTTTAGTATTCAGTATTTTGATATAGATCAAACAGCATGTTCGAAATCTTTTCAAATGAATTTCAAGTTTTATATTTGAAACCCAGTTCATATCAAGAAAAGTTATAAAATAGTAAAGTAAAAATCAAAAAGAAATCTGAAAAATAAACCAACATCATAAAAAAACTCTTTGGACAACTAAAAAAGATAGGGAAATTACAAAATAGGATGATAAATAAATTATAATTTCAATATATGATTTTAGCTTAATAAGTCGACAAATAGTGATTTTTAATGGAATATTAAACTCTTTGTCAATTTAAGGTTTTGTTTTTACTGAACTATCCCAAATTCATAAGGCACATCTATACAATGTTTTGAAATGATTTTTCTGTTTGGATTGAAGAATTTTATTCTGAATTTGTTCAACATCCACCTTCAGCACCTTGTTATCTCATTGTCTATCACATACAATTTTCAATCCTTTATTTTTGTTGGACTTTGTATCTGAATCAATATGCAGATGGCTTGGGATGCCAGTCAAAAATACAGTTTTTATAAATAAAATTTTTACTAGGTGCTAAAATTTTTAAAAGAGTTTAATATAGGTGGAATGCAGTCCTTCCAACGCCATGGGAACAGACGATGACAAACTCAGCTTTACAGGCATAAAAGTTAGAGTGACTATCAAATTCCTGTAAATTCGGTATAAACTGTAGAATTGATCTCTGGATTCTTTGGATAATTAGTTTTAGCATGTTTAGTTTGGAAATTATCACCCTGTTAAATGGACTTAAGGATTCCAGGTGTTATCTATGGTTCAAGTTTGGATTTAGCTTAGTGCTTTGTGAGTTCTACAGTGGGCAGGTGTTGAAGGTTGCTGAAGACATTGAAGCATGAATCTGAATGATAGCAAAATTGAGGGTTCAGAGTATTCCAGAACTTTCATTTTTTTAGGCGAGCCCCGTGAAAAAATTTCTGATTTCACATAGTTACCAAGTGTCCCCCATCCTGCGGGACATGTATGCAAATCCACCTTCTGTCCCGCTTTACGCCCGCATCCTCTCTGTGTCCCGCATTTTCAAAAATGACAAAATACAACCAAAGCACGAGGAAAATGATTAATGATAAACAAGCTAGATGGTGAATGGACCTACCTGATGATGAAAGCAAACCCTGATGAAAGTTAGATAGCAATGCAAGGAGAAAAATGAAAAAAAAATCAGTCAGAAAACATAGCGTTTAGCGAAAATGCATAACGCAAGAAATTCATCATTGATTGATGGTGGGGGGAGAGGGAAGGGTTGTAGGGAAAAAATAAATAGAAAGTTATGTTCGCAAAAATCAGTTTTATTGACAATTGAATCATGCTTGATGGTGAGCATTGTTATCAATAATGTTTTTGTGTGATAAACATAGAAATATAAGGAAAAAATCCAATGAAAATCTGCAAAAACGGCGATTTCCGGAATTTTCAACCGGAAAAAAATTTTTCTCAAAAATAGAACTCGGCCATGTTTTGGGCATTGTTAATACGCATCTTTGAGCAAAAAATTAGAAAAAACTAATGATAAAATCTCGAGAAAATGCCAAAAAAACAGTTTTTCCGGCATATTTCCGGCATTTTCGGCCGGAAATGAATTTTTTTCGAAAATCGGGCTTTGTCACAATTTAGGTATTGACATTTTGCATCAGTGTGCAAAATTTCATGAAAAAATATAAAGTACAGCTCAAGAAATTCAAGAAATATCGTTTTTCCGGCGAAAATCGGCTGTTCCGGCGATTTTTAGAAAGTTCTGGCTTCAAAAATCGGTTTTATTGACAATTGAATCATGCTTGATCGTGGACATTGCTATTAATAATGTTTTTGTGTGAAAAAACAACGAAACATAAGGAAAAAGTTCGATGAAAATCTGCAAAAACGGCGATTTCCGGCATATTTCCGGCATTTTCGACCGGAAAAGATTTTTTCTCAAAAATCGGACTCGGCAAAGTTTTGGGCATTGCTAATACACATCTTTGTGCAAAAAATCAGAAAAAATTAATGATGAAATCTTGAGAAAATGCCAAAAAACCGGTTTTTCCGGCATATTTCCGGCATTTTCGGCCGGAATTGATTTTTTTTCGAAAATCGGGCTCCGTCACATTTTGGGCATTGCCATTTTGCATCATTGTGCCAAAAATCAGAAAAAACTAATGAGCCAATCCTGAGAAAAGCTGGTAACAGACGGACGAACGGACGGACGGACAGAGGTTAATTTATAGGACCTCCAGGTAGGTCCAAAAAAGTAAAATATTTTATATGTTTTTGCAATTTCCAATCAAATGTTGAAAATTTGTCTTAGCCCCAGCCCAATTTTGCGCTCGTTTTGTTCGCTCGCATCTGATCCCGCATTTGGAATTTTGAAACTTGGTACCGTCAACTGCTCTAGCTTGGGAAGATTGGTCGAAACATGGGACTGTCGATATCTGGCCTGTATTTTCACTTACTGTTAATTCTTTTTGACAACAAATTTGTTTTGATAACTCCACCAAGTTTATCAATCATGTATACTTTATGTCATCACATGTCACAATAACTTTTACTCAAAGCGCACCCTTTTAAACTTTTTTGTTTTCATTCAAAATGGCCGGACGTCGATTGGAGAATCGGACAGTCAAGAACAAGTGCAAATTAGGATACCTTCGACAATCTCTCCTACCTAGGAAAGTATCTTAAATTGGATACAAAAAAGTATCCAAAATAGCAATCAACATCCTAATTAGGATACTAAAAACTGCATTTTCACCAACCAGTGACATCCGTGCCATCTTACCACTTCCAAGATGTAAATGAGAAAGCAAATGAGATTGTAATACTGAATTTCATTGAGTTTGACTGGCGGAATACAAAACTATAGCCCAAAACACCACTCAAATGTGAAAAAATAAAAAGCGAAAATCGGACAGTCGCGGGCCGTTCCGTAAAAAGAAAAACAAATCTTTAGCTCGTGTTCGCAAAATTTTAGGCTCTGAACGGCAGATTATTAAGGATGTTAATTTTTGAGGAACCCACCAGAGAAATTACTTGAAATTTTGGTTAGTGGTGCAAATCTCGATGAAGAAAAGGTTTGCATAGTTTTCCAAACGCGGATCGAAGCAGTAACCTCAAAAATTCAGGTCAAAGTGTCTGCTCTCCTATTTAGGATACCTAAATCTCCAAATTAAGATACAACTCTCCTAGTTAGGAGAGATTGCCGACAGGTATCCTAATTTGCACTAGTTCTTGACTGTTAGATCGCCCGTCGCCTAATAACTGCATAGTGTGCAGAGGGGTCTGAACCCCCCATTAATATTTCATCCCCCCCTATAAAGGTATCCCCACTATTTTTAAAATTTTTTGATCCCGCACCATTTACAGGGGTCCGAGCCCCCAAAATATAATTTTTACTCCCAGTATTGGGGAAGAATTTTGATGAATGAAATATATTTTTCAGTGTGAATTCGTACCAATAGTCAATGAATATGAAAACACTAGCAAATAAAAAAAAAATTTTTAACCAAAAAGTTACTATCCCCCCATTTTTATTTGATCCCCCCTATAAGCTCAAACCCCCCATTTTAACTGGAAAATTGCCCATCCCCCTATAAAGCCTTCCTTCAAAACTCGGATCCTCCCCTTAAAAAAAGGGGGGGTTCATACTATGTAACCGCCTATCGCCTGGTACCGTGAGCCGTGAGATTGGGTAACTTGCATCAGTGAAGGCAAACATACATAGCCCTCAAATGAATGACCTGTCTGGTCATTAAAATCCAACTACGTAGCTCCGCTCGCAGCTCTACTCTACCATTTTTGTTTTGATTTAACTTTGTATTTTAATGACCAGCCAGGTCATTCATTTGAGGGCTATGCATGTTAGCCTCCACTGATGCAAGTTACCCAATCTCATGGTAGGGGTTAGCAAATCACGAGTGTGTAACTTGCCGCGCGAGTGACGTCAAACGCTCCATGGTTTTGCCACTAATTTGGTCTTCTTCTTCTTCGTGTTTGTTCCAGAGAGAGACATTTGCGTGTGTTCCACTACAGATTTTTTTCATATTTCGATTTAGAAGCCTACTCGGTGCTAAAGAGAAATCAAGTATTTTTTAATACGCCGTTCATTAACTCAAATCAAATGACTTTGAAGGTTTGGTGAAATGGTGGTGGAATTGCCGTGCTATGTTTTGTCAGATTACAGACAGTTACATCAATATGCCCAGGGGGGGGGTCAGTACTAAAATGTAAGACATACATGAGTACTAAAAGGATTTTCGCTAATTTTTGACATACCCCCACCTATTTTTCGAAAATGTTATTTTAGTACACATGTACTAAAATTATTTTGAGCAATTTAACATAGCCAGACGGTGTCAATCGAACGAATCGAACGCAATTGAACGCAATCGAATAATTGCAATTCGATTGTCAAACGCAATCGAATCGCAATCGAATATTACCCAGGATTTGATGTTTGATTGCTTCGATTACGTTCGATTGTATTCGATTACGTTCAATTGTATTCGATTACGTTCGATTGATTCAATTGTATTAGATTTTATTCGCTTTAGTATGGTACTTAAGCGCTCGGCCGCCCACGCCAAGAAGCTCTAACAGAGTGATCCAATTTAATTTAATCGCAATCAAACTCATCGAACATAATCGTAATCGAAGATTAATCCAATGTAATTGACAATCAATCGAACCAATCGAACATAGTCAACAATCAATCGAACCAATCTAACCTTACTCGAAAGCAATCGAACACAATCGAATATTACCCAGGAATCGGCCGTTCGATTGAGATTCGATTACGTTCGACAATCGAATCGCAATTATTCGATCGCATTCGATTACGTTCGATTGGTTCGATTGTGATTTTTACGGATTTAAATTTACCAAAATGGGGTCATTGTTACAAACCTAGTCGAATTTAGTGCATCAATCTGCAAAATAATATAATTTTATTACTAAACTGTGCTGCACTGCACATAAAAATATTTTTAAAAAATATTTAAAAAATTAGAAAAATTGCTCTGAAGATTTTTTCGAAAATTCCTGAAAAAAAAAATCAAATTTTATCCAAAATTGTTAAAAAATGCTCTATTTTGGCTGATTTTAGAACAAAATACTAAGATTTTTCAAAAATTTCTTTAAGGGACCACCCTTTTTGGTATTTTAGTACACATGGTACTAAAATTATTTTTGAGCTTTTTTGCAGTACCACCACGTCACTAAATGCAGTTTAGTCAAGTATCAATATTTGAGGTATTACGAAAATCGCTACTTTTTGCCGTAATCGCTTTCGTTTTTAACATAAGGTCTTAGCAACGGGTACCCCGGGCATTGTTACGGGGCATTGAGAAAAAATCCTGACATAGAATTTCAAAAAGATTCACGCTATCATATTCTACATTACAAAATACACCTGTTCTATGTTGGGTTTTTTTCTCGGTGTTTTGTAGGCTTAATTATCGTCATGCAAAGTAAATAAAACCCCCTGGAAATCTTTAGGTTTTGATAAGCAAAATACTTACATACTATTGTTTACTTTTCAGGTATTCATCCAATCAGAATTCACGCTCAGAAACTTTCAACCAATCAAAATTCAACCGTGACGCGGGAAATGATCCAATCAGAATCCCGAAGCCAAAGACTTACAGCCAATCAGAATTTGTTAGCGAGCGGTATTCATCCAATTGGAATCGCGTAACACGAAAGCGAAAGTAAAAGTAAAGGCGGAAATATATTCTTTTTTCGACGTGATTTGCATATATTAGAACAGAAAGAAACGCCAATTTGTCAAAGATTTGTTTAAAACCACCTTAATTTTTGTTGAGTATCGCCTAAATTTATCGAAAAAATATGCTTTTCAACATTAATCTTAAAATCTCTTTTATTGTTAAGTATCCCCGGGGCGCTCAACGCCGAAAGAAAAATAAGCGGGCGGAACCGCCCTCGTAGTTAAATCCCGGGATTGAAAAAACTTGAAGAAAACCTTTTCCCTACATATAATGTAGCTAAGGAATTTTAAAACACGGCATTTAAAGTGAAAACAAGATGGCGGAGAAGTAGTGATTGGAGGTTTTTGTAATTAGACAGCATGACAAAGGTTTGTTATATTTTAGCATAACAAAGACAAACTCAGGAGGTAAGGTAAATTGCGTTTTGACTGCTTTTAACTGTTTTTCTAATAAAGAATATCTTCAAACTTGACTTCACTGAAATGTCATGATGTCTGAGATTTTAGTACCGACCCCCCCCCCCTGATATGCCAAAAACATTTCGTTCAACTACCTTCACTTCAAGATAGGCGGCCACCATCAGTCAGGCGCATCCTGGCAAATGAACGGGGTATTTTTCACTTCCGATTGGTGGCAAATACAAGGGGTCGAAAACAAAAGTGATGTAATAGCACTGAATACCCCACGCAATTGAACCGGGTTGGAAATATTTTGCTTCATTTTCAAGAACTGCATAGATGAAATTTTTTTTCCATGGGTCAATTTTGTCTTTGAAGATTGAAGAAACTTTTAAGGAAAAAATAAAGTTCCCGGTTTTCTTCCTTTTTCCTGTTTTCAGTTTGAAGTTCATTTTTATTCATTTTCACGCTTTTAGCCTGAGACGTCCTATCTCATTTGCACTGGGTGACCCCATGCAAATGCTCACCCCGTTCATTTGCCAGGATGCGCCTGACTGACCATAGAATGAACTTCCTTTTATAGGATGAAACATATTCATGTGGCTTTCAGTCTTGCATTCCATCGCATATTGATGTAACTGACAGATAGTGATAGTGCCAAGTTAGAGCAGTTGATGACGGTAACTATGATTTCATCATTTTACAAGTCTCAGTTTACAAGTCTCAGTTTAAAAATCTCAGAAACAAAGCTCCCATACAGCCATAGAAATTTCCATAGGACACAAAATCTGATTGGTTAATTTTGGAAGGGCTTCTCGCTCGATCGGCACCTCAAAAAAAGATGACAGACTGACTTTTGCAAGTTGAAATTGAAAAGAAGTACCTAGAGTTTCTGACCATAACAATTTAACCAGACAGAAAAAAATAAAAAAAGATAATTTTGCTACTTCTTTCTCCTTTTACCTTTGCTTTTATTGATTGTAAACCTGAATCACACCACCACACCACCACACCATACCTGACCTGGGACGTCCAAAAATCTTCCAACTCATTTCCTCTCTTCTTTCTCACGTCCTTTGTTTACCTGGTACATCGAGAGAGCTTTGATTCGAGACATCGAGATCTGGCGGGAAATGACTTTCGCAGCAAAATCAGTGGGCCTGAAACAGGCTGAAACATTACCATCGCGCAGCTCGCGGATTACCACCGTTTTTTATGTATAAGAACAAACTAAGTTTAGAACATTTTAAGGCTTTCTGGACCCTGCCTAAAGTACCTATTTTCTTAGGAAAATGGACAAAAATATTTTTGATAAGAACCTTTCTAGGCTTATAATGGCCTATAATAAAACTCAAAAAGTTAAAACATCCAAAAAGCCTTAATTAAAAGATTTTGGATGTTCTTATAAAAAGAACACGTGTAATTGGCGCATAACAAAAATCTTATTGTCAATCTTGATATTCATGTCATAATCTTTTATACGGAAACACGTGAAGAACACCGGGCGTTCGCCACCAGTTTCATTGCTCAAATTCATAACTGGTGGCAAACACCCGGTGTTATTCGGGTGTTTCCGTATAAAAGATTACATCATGAATTACATCAAGGGAAATGGAGGAAAAAATCGATGAAATTACCAAGAATTACCGCTTGAAAATGAGGTTCCCCAACAAAATGCATTATTAAAGAAGAAACGACACCAAAAGGCACTGTGAGCTGGCACCGAAATGTTTATTATGATTGTTCCCAGCTACCAATCTACCAAAATACAGATTTGCTTAACGTTTAAATCTCGAAGGGTTTCCAATGCCAAAGTTGCGTTAAGATTTCACCAGAGCTGATGGAACGAGCTGAGACATGCAGAAACACCAAAATCGAAGGACTTCAAAAGGAAATTAAAGTATGTGAAAACATCATAAAAGTACAAAATGAAGAAATCTTCCAACTGAAATCAAATGATCTCAACGTTATTACCCAAAGAAAGCCTCGAAACAAAGATGAGCATACTCTCGAAGTGAAACAGTCGGCAAACAACCATCCAAAGCATGCAACCTAATTTTCCATGAAATCAAAGAACACCTGGAGGATCCCGAGAATATAACGAAAATCTACGACGAGAAATTTATCAAGTACAGAATCCTTGGATTACAATTGGGTATCAAGGACAAACAAATTATAAACACACAAAGATTGGAGTATTCACGGAAGAGAGAGAGGAGGAAGGGAGGTATCGACCAATCAAGGTAGTGTTCGAAAATGAAGAAAACAAGAACAAAGTCTTGAGAACCATCACGACATACAAAGGCCATCCTTCATGCTATCGAGCAACAGAAGACCTCACAATTATTGAACGATTGACAATCAAAGAATTGTGCAAGAGAGCACATGAGCGCAATGCTCAAATGAAAGACAAAACTATTCAATTTAAAGTCAGGGAGAAGCCCCAGAAAAAAACTATACCTAAAGAAAATTGTAACAACAAGCGTTTTTAAAAAGGTTTTTAGAGGCCCACGGCGCGCCTTGAACCTCAACCCTTTAATAAATAAGTAATAAATAAAAATAAATAACAATATCAAGAATTGTCGATGATCGAGGCTGGATTCCAATCACCCTCGATTCTTCTTGTAATTAATTGCTGTGATAATGGGCATCAAAACATAGATGCATCAAGTAACGCATTTTGTACTGAGTACGAACGGCGTGATTCAATAGTGATGCTAAAGAAATCAATTTTTTAAAATTATTCTGGGCGTTTATTAAAAAAACTACCGTACTACTTTCTGTCAAATTATTGTATCCCGTGTATTCCAGGCTTTATTTACGTTACTGATGGACGCCAGAGAATATTGTCATCAGTACCAGGTATTATCTAGCGCTATTAGTAAGCATAAAGAAGAGTATAATACGCACGGAACGAGGTTGAAGATATCATATTCCTATACACATGTAATTACAAGTAGTTTGAGATCAGTGGATAAATCATTTGTATGAATGAATCAAAATATTATTATCAATACCGCTTCCGATGAACAAAATGAACCTTTCACTTCCTGGCTAATAAATTATTGCCAGGTCAAGGCTGCTGAACCCATCGAAACAATAGCGACCCCCCTCCCAATGTTGCGATGGATCGGAAAGTAAAGATGAATTGTCACACACAGAAACGTAAACAAGCTAGGAAGCACATACAACACGCGTCATCGCTTGAAAAAAGAGAAGCAATCGAGTATGTGGTTTCCTGGCTAGGGTATAAGCCAAAGAAAATAATTCGATTTTCTATATTTGATATTCTACCACAAAAAGAGTAAAGCGAATGACTAAATCGATAATAAGGTTAAATCTGGTCATTTCAAACAAAGAGAAATTCGAGGGACTGAAAGATGGAATAGTACTTTTAGATTATGGTTGAAAGTGACAAAAATAAGTGGATTTATCATTACGAGAACGTGATTTTTACGGAAACTGGTTGGTTGATGATTTTATTCACTTTATGTTTCATTTTTGTTGCAGTAGAAACAAGCTAAATGCTGAATGGACCTACCTGATGATGAAAGTTAGATAGCAATGCAAGGAGAAAAATGAAAAAAAAATCAGTCAGAAAGCATAACGCAAGAAATTCATCATTGATTGATGGTAGGGGGAGAGGAAAGTGTTGTAGGGAAAAAAATAAATAGAAAGTTCTGGTCGCAAAAATCAATTTTATTGACAATTGAATCATGCTTGATGGTGAGCATTGTTATCAATAATGTTTTTGTGTGAAAAACATAGAAAATATAAGGAAAGAATCCAATGAAAATCTGCAAAAACGGCGATTTCCGGAATTTTCAACCGGAAAAAAAATTTTCTCAAAGATCTAACTCGGCCATGTTTTGAGCATTGCGAATACGCATCTTTCTGCAAAAAATCAGAAAAAACTAAAAAAAAAAATTCGAGAAAATGTCAAAAAACCGGTTTTTCCGGCATATTTCCGGCATTTTCGGCCGGAAAAAAAAGTTTTTCGAAAATCGGGCTCCGTCACATTTTAGGTATTGTCATATTGCGTCAGTGTGCAAAATTTCATAAAAAAATATAAAGTACAGCTCGAGAAATTCAAGAAATACTGTCTTTCCGGCGAAAATGGGTTGTTCCAGCGACTTTTAAAATAGTTCTGGCTTCAAAAATCAATTTTATTGAAAATTGAAACATGCTTGATGGTGGGCATTGCTATTAGTAATGTTTTTCAATGAAAAAACAGGATTTGAATGAAAAAACAACCAATTATAAGGAAAAAGTCCAATGAAAATCTAGAAAAACGGCCATTTCCGGCATATTTCAGGCATTTTCGACCATTTTCTCATAAATCGGTCTCGGCCATGTTTTGGGCATTGTTAATACGCATCTTTGAGCAAAAAATCAGAAAAAAGTAATGATAAAATCTCGAGAAAATGCCAAAAAACTAGTTTTTCCGGTATATTTCCGGCATTTTCGGCCGGAAATGAATTTTTTTCGAAAATCGGGCTTCGTCACAATTTAGGTATTGACATTTTGCATCAGTGTGCAAAATTTCATGAAAAAATATAAAGTACAGCTCGAGAAATTCAAGAAATACCGTTTTTCCGGCGAAAATGGGCTGTTCCGGCGATTTTTAGAAAGTTCCGGCTTCAAAAATCACTTTTATTGACAATTGAATCATGCTTGATCGTGGACATTGCTATCAATAATGTTTTTGTGTGAAAAAACAACGAAATATAAGGAAAAAGTCCGATGAAAATCTGCAAAAACGGCGATTTCCGGGATATTTCCGGCATTTTCAGCCGGAATAGAATTGTTCTCAAAAATCGGACTAGGCCATGTTTTAGACATTGTTAATACGCATCTTTGTGCAAAAAATCAGAAAAAACTAATGATGAAATCTCGAGAAAATGCCAAAAAAACGGTTTTTCCGGCATATTTCCGGCATTTTCGGCCGGAAATGAATTTTTTTCGAAAATCGGGCTCCGTCACATTTTGGGCATTACCAGTTTGCATCATTGTGCCAAAAATTAGGAAAAACTAATGAGCCAATCCCGAGAAAAGCTAGTAACGAACGAACGAACGAACGAACAGAGGTTAATTTATAGGACCTCCACCGGGGTAGGTCCAAAAATCAATGGAATTTGCGTCAAAACACAAGGCTTCTTTTTTTTCTTCAAATATCATCAAAGTGTAACCATGTGTAACTTACCAATGAGGTGCTAGCTAACGGACGTGATACAACCTTTCGTTAGCGCTATCCAAATCATCAAAAAAGCGAACTAATGGACTTTGTAAGAGCTTGTGTGTCTCCCTGTGCAGTGCATTACGAAATTAATAAAACTCCGTACGAGGAAGGACGCTTATTTAATTTTTGTGATTTGAAGTGTTTGTTAAAGGGCGGCGCTTAATAGGGGGATTAACTGGTAGCCCTCTAACTATGAAATTTGAGTTCCAGGTTTTCTGAAGTTTTTACCTACCGTTCATAAATTTGTTCGAGCGAGGATGAATTATCGGATATCTCTCTTCTCTTAATTTAACCCTTAGGTTTCGTGGTACGCGTTTTCGCGTCTCGAAACAGTTAAAATACCGAGTCCCCAATATTGGTCCCAGCTCCATATGACTTATTTTAAAAGAGCATAAACAGTATGTTTTTTGAAAGAATATGGAATTATCTTTCAAATGGTACTAAAATGGATATCTAATTCCTAGGCTTCATCTTGTCATTTTTCTAGATTTTCAAAGCTACTGTTCAGTATCCTTGTATACCTGTCCGAAGGCCTGAACATAGGATACAGAACACGATACACGATGTCTCCTGAACAGAAGTTTAAAAAAAAATTCCTTCTCATTTTTCCTTAATTTTCCAATAAGCGCCACATTTCAATTATGGTAGTATTGAAGGCTGTCCAATCGCTATCAAGATTTTCAAATCGAAATTGGATACGGTTATTGAAGCCTATATCATACCGGCCCACAAACCGTTTATAGCCTTTCATACTTCATTACAGAGAGAAAATTTCCATGTTATGAAGTTTCATTATAAAGTACTATAAACAAACCATTGACCCTTTAATAAAGGGAGGCGACAATCACTTCTCATAACATGCACATGGACTTGCAAGATCCGAACCAAAACAAACTAATTTTTTCGTGACATCCTTTCAATGGATGAGAAAGTAAGAAATAAATCAATATTCTTGTATGAATGGCTACTACAGTGGAGTCTCCATGATAGTCAGGCTATAACTTTGGATAAAGGTAGAATTAGAACGTCCAGTAAAGGGAAATGATTTGAGTAAAGTATTAGGAATAAAATGTGCATTAAATTAGATTCTTCGCAGTGAACTAAACTTGAAATTTTGGAGGTCCAGCAAGCAACATGCCTAACTCCAATACACACGGGAAACACAAATTTCATGTTATGGAGTAAGGTTTTTAAGGCATTCTGAAGGGCCTATTAAATTTCTCCGAGTTATAGAGGTTTGAGTTAAAGAAATTATAAAAAGTTGGTTACTCATCATCTCATTTTCTTGAATTTTCAAACTGGAGAAGTATTTCTGATGGACTTCTAGGGCCACCAGCAAACCTACTGACGGCGTTGGCGTATGTGGCGATTTAAAAGAACTAGGGTGAATTGAACAACTACCCAGGTCAGGGGGTGAATGGTTGACATGCTGATTACGGAAAGTATTCATATCTGTTTTCTTATTCTATATCTCTATACCCAACGAAAGGATGTTTCATGAAATATTGAAGTATTTTTCGTACCATCCTTTCAATAGAGGAATGAATGTAAGAAGGAATCAATGTCTTGTAAGAATAAGAATGGCTAGGGCGATAGCCATCCCTTTACTTCTTTCTTTGGATAATGTATGATATTAAGTTCAACCCGAACGAATTTTTAGAAGGGTCATAAAAAGATCAAATACATGTCATTCAATAATGTTTTGGAGGAATAGAATGCATAATTGGACGAGCCTGGGGAAAGAGATTAAGATGCCCTTATAACGGAACGAGCTTTTGTAACAATACGATGGATAAAATTTAACAAGAATCAGCAGATCCAGTACTATCCAATCCTCTTGTTACAACAAGTTTCTAAAGTTTGTTCCTTGAAGGCGGAGACTACTCAAAAATATTATTTTCGTTACTAGGTCCTAAGTAGACAGTGGTTTCAATCTTAAGGGTATTAGTCTAAGGGTATTAGTCTACGAAGTTTTTTAATTTTGATTCAAAGACTGATCCTTGAACTTGTTTCAACCAGAGCTGAAGCCTCGACTCGACGGCGGTCAATAAATTTACGAGCACAAAGGGGTTTCTTTCTCTTTTTTATTTTTTTTAAGTCATAGAACATGATAAAATATGACAGAAATAAGATTTTTCAGGGTTTTCACAACTTCATGTTAAAGACATAGGTAAACTTTACGTTGACTTTTCTATCCTCTTATTTTCTCATTAACTCTCTTTTCAACAGTGCAATTTTTTGAGAATTCAAGAGTTTAGGACACTGATTTTTTATCGGCCTTTAAAATTGAGATGATTTGAGGAAGGGCACTGTCGAGGTAAAGAGTGAGATATTCCGATTCTGGATCTTTCTTGAAAATGGATTGTTTAGGTTAAATAATTTATATCATGTTATTCTATATTATAAATCTTGTCTTAATCAATATGTTCTCATTTTTTCAAATATTTCTCATACTCTATTTTGCCGTTTTAATTGTTTTTTTCAAGACCTTTTTCTTTTGACTTCAGCCATTTTCAGATGATGGCTGATGATTTTTGGTAGGATGTTTCATATATTACTGCGGGGCAAAGCTGCTTGAATCATTTGGAAGGGTTTAAAATGGCGAAAAAAACTATAGAACACCACAAATTTGGAGATGGAGTTAGTATTAGTTAATAGTGTCTATTTCACAATATTTCATTAAATCCGATCCCTTTGGCATTGTTACCGGGTAAGTATCTATTTTACGCTCTTGGAAGTCCCTCAAACAATCCAGTCGCTATAAAGATTCATAATTTGCGAAAACCGAAAACTGACTCCCTCAAAGGATCATAAATTCTTGAAATCTCAACCAAAATTTGATAATTTTGGCTAAAACTTTTGGGAAAATAGTCTCGTCGATGAATTTTGTTTTCTTTCTGACGCCTCAAATAAACATTGGAAATACAAAAATGAGCCTAGTAACACTTATTTGTCACCTAAAGATTCTTTCCCAATGCATAATTCCATTTTAAACCATTGTTGATAAAAATTATTCACGCCCGAACTTTCATTTTTTAAAGTTACTGCACCCCAAAATGTAGGCTAGCCTTTTTCCGTATAACTTCTAGTGAAATCAATAAATCTTGTTGATTTTTTGTATGGTAAGACCTAATACAACACAGAATCGACATAAATTTTAAAAATGAGGGAATTGATCCAAAAAATTGTCAAAAATCTAAATTGCTTTTCTACTGCACCCCAAAATGTAGGTGTATTTTTGCGTGTTTGCAGAAAAAAGCAGAAAAATTACATCAAAATTTATGTTTTTTTGTAAAAAAGTTTTTAACCGGAGACCTTCTGTCAAATTATCAAAAGAAACCTAAAAGTTTTGCTTCGCTTGGTGTTTTAAAGTAGCATTTTAATCAGTTTTAGTTCCGTTTTTCACGGAAAAATTGCTACTTTTTGACGTTTTGACGTCAGTTTTGTCAAAATTTCGAAAAATGAGGGTGCTTCAAAATGACATATCTTTTATTGGGTTTGAGCTACCGGCATAAAATTTTGACACAATGTTCAGGATAAACAGGGCTTTAAAGTCGACCCTAGTTTTTAGGACTTATCTTTTAGTCTTGGTGTACCAATTTTTATTTGATTGAAAATTTGACCGAAAATTCAGACGTCACTTTGGAAAAACATCTCTGGTTTCGCAAGAAAATTATCAAAATAAACGATGAATTCGATTTAGATAAGTTGATATATTCATAGGCTATCCATTTCCAAAGTTTTCTGGCTGCAAACACGTTGAAAAAATTTCAGTGGACGTCAAACCAAAAACCTACATTTTGGGGTTCACACACATTTTGGGGTGCAGACAGTGTAAGGATCGTAAAAAATGTCAAAAATTTAGTTTCTCTTAGAGCCAATTTTCAAACCTTGGCTCCCATACCCATCATATGGCAAACATATAACTTTCCAGACATTTGATCAGTTGAAGATAAGGTGAAGTGATCATGTCTAACCAAGAAACTTAAATCAAAAATCAAAGCTTTCGAATTTTAATAAAAATTTCTCATGATAAAACTGCAACATTTAAAAAATCAAGTCATCTATGACACCTGCTTCGCACAGTAGTAGTTTGTGCGCTTTCGAATTTTCATAAAAGTTTCTCTTGACAATTAACTTTTAAATTCAAGATTTAAGTCATCGCTATAACACCCTCCTTACAAAACAATACTCTGTATAAGTACACATAAACAACAAAAACAACAACAACATCAACAGCATTTTTATAGCACTTCACCTTGATCCGCCTCAGTAAAACGATCACTTTGGTGACAATCACTCAAAAACAAACAATCTAAACAACAGTAGACACATTTGTTCCAATTGGTATGACTCGTTCCTTCCTTATTTATATAAAACATTGAAGTCCTTCTTTACAAAAATTGTTGCGAATAAGGCTTTTGACAATACACATCTTTTATAAGAACATCCAAAATTTTTGAAGCCATTGGATTTTTTTAACTTTTTGAGTTCTACGCCTAAAAATGTTCTTAACATGTTCTTATTTTCACCATTTAGTGGGTATTTTTGTCCATTTTCCTAAGAAATCGGTTGTTTTAGAGTCCGCAAAGCCTTCAAATGTTCTTAACTTGTTTTTAACATTTTGGCCATCGAAGCCTAATGTTCTTATATAGTTTGTTCTTATAAAAAACGTGTAACCTTTTAGGCAAACACCAATGATGTAAGCGTCTTGTCAAAACTTCTTTAAATGTTTTGACGGCTTTGAAAACGTCAAACGCGTTCGTAAGTAAAGGTCAAGCAGAATCACCGAGACAAAGCATTGAATTCACGAAAAAAATATTTTGATGTCATAAAAACACGAGATGCATACAAAAATGACTCAAATTGGTTTGAATGGAAAACAAAGCATTATTTCTTTCGACAACATCAAGGTTATCCGTTATAAACTTCAATAAAAAATAATACGTTTGAAAGGATGGCTTTTTGTATGGTTCAACGGTATCGTATTTGTAACAGTATTTGAGTTGACGTCCACTACAGAAACTAATGATATTTTCTGGGTTACAGCCTGGTCTTCCTAAATCAAATTGCATTTCTAAATTGGAAAACCAGGTATTAAACAACAGTAACGTTCAAATTAAAAAAGTACTTTACAGATTGGATATCCTGGCTACAAATGTGTGACCGTAGTGCAAAGGTAGAGCATTCGGCTATAATGCGCAAGGTTGTGGGTTCAATCGTCGACCAGGCCATACTAAAGATCTCGTGCATAGTACAAGACAACTTGATGCCTCTCTACTTGGTGCTCAGCAATTAAGCGAAGGGTTAAGGGTAAGCGGAGAAGTCCAAAGAGAAAGATTGGCGCCTCTTCAGACTTCTGGTAGATAGCTATCGAAAAAAGGTCACCTCTGGTCACCTTTCACTGCAATCGCAGACTTACAAATGTGCAGCAACAGGGCTAGGAATAGATTTTAGTGCTAGAGGAACTTACTAAATTTAAACTTTCCTGACAGCTGGTTGTCATCAAACGATTGAGCAAATGTTAACATTGACATTTGACGTTTTAAAAGCATTTTTCATGACATTTTGATGATTTTTTGTTGTATAGCATTACATCATTGTAATTAAGCAATAAGTCAGTATATCAGTATATTCATGGCCAGAATCTGCTAATTTCTGTATTTTCGCATCTTGATTTTTCTGGTACCACTGCTGGATTTTAAATGGGTAGAATTCTCAGAAATATAGAGTCTTCATAACTCGAACCCATACCGGGAACAGAAATTTGTTCGAGTTATAGGGATTCGAGCTAAAGAGACTCCACTGTAGATTACAAGCATTTTCTCGTTTAATTTGTAGATGTCAAGAATAAAATACAAAAATTTCATTCTAAGTGTTGTCTCATTATTTTTGGTTGCTGCATTCATTTTTTCAGGTGAGTCAGGTGAGCTAACTCTTCGTAAAAAAACCACTAAGAATGACTAGTCACGGCTATAGGCTGCACGCATCCCCTCTTAATATGTTTTGATATAAGAGATGCATATCGTGTATTAAATAGTCGTCTAAGAGTTACCCTAGTCTGTAGACAAACCCGATATCTACGGCTTATTTCAAAATTCATTGCCGTAGAGGGTATGTTGTCATTGTCTTTTCTGATTTGAGATTTTTCAAACCGTCGGTAACGTTTCGTTATTTGTTCGTTATTATCAACTCTTTTGCTAAAGTCTGTCCAGATATAATTGGCAGTGGAAACAAGAATGCCTGTAACTTTTAATAGCCAAATACAATTCCGAAATTTTTTTAGCTTGTTTTAGAGAATCAAAAGCGCTATATTTGAATGCATTTATGGTTGAAAAATTCGCGATTTTTAGCGGTTAAATTTGCGATTGCAAAAATTGAGCTTTTTTTCTACTCATGCTATAACTTTCATTTTTACACCAGTGGTAGTTCAACCTTAGGTTAAGAAGTTTGTTAAATTTCAAGGCAAACAGAAAAGTCCTTCGGAAGATATGGGACCCGAAATACCCCTTGGTAGCACTTTTCTGTGAAATATCAAATCTCCAACTTATTACTAAAAACGGGGGTAGTGATAATATTGATAAAACAGTTTTTCCATCATAACACATTTTACGATCTCTTTAATGACCTCATAGCCAAACTGCATTTAGTGTTTTGGGAATTAGCAAAGTTCTTTAGTGACTTAAAAATAAGAAAGGCAATATAAATTCATGCTTATCTTTTCAATAAAAACAATTATACTGTGATTTCACTTCTTTTCGAAATAATCAATGATACCAATAATACCAATGCACCAACACTTAACATTTTCCAACTTTTAATTGCACTGTTCAAAAATAAAAACATAACCCCCGTTTTTAGTAATATGTTGGAGATATATTTCACAGAAAAGTGCTACCAAGGGGTATTTCAGGTCCCATATCTTCCGAAGGAATTTTCTGTTTGCTTAGAAATTTGACAACCTTCTTTACCTAAAGCTGATTTACCACTGGTGTAAAAATGAAAGTCAAGCATGAGTAGAAAAAAAGCATAATTTTTACAACCGCAAATTTAACCGCTAAAAATCGCGAATTTTTCAACCAAAAATACATTCAAATATAGCGCTTTTGATTCTCTAAAACAAGCAAAAAAAATTTCCATAATTATATTTGACTATCAAAAGTTACAAGCATTCTTGTTTCCACTGCCAATTATATCTGGACAGACTTTAGTATTTCATGTAATGACGTTTTGATTTAAGGAGGTGATTTTCATCCAAAGATAAAGTTGCAGAGAATCGAAATCGTCTCCAGAGAAAGGTTAGTAAGAGAATCTCCAAAGCGTAGCTATTTGGTAAAGTTTAAGAATCACTCATTAAGTGCCACTGGCACCATTATGAGATTACTTATTTTTTCCGGTCATGTACCGACAGGTTTGGGTCACGACCCACGACACCCTGTTTTTTTACCCTGCCCGAATAAGTCGAGATCGGCATTTCTTAGTTCGGGTGAATTTGAAATTTGAAATGGAAAAACTGATAACATTGAGATTCTAACATACACAATATTAATCTGATTCACTTGGAGTTAAAACTCTTCACAAATATCAAGCCCATATATGATACAATACCAGTAACACGAGGCAATACAATATGTAACAATTTGAACTTTGTTTTTCAGACGATATTCGTTTCGAAGGGAGAACGCAACATCAGTTTCCAATTCAATCAAATTATTGGAAAAGGACTTTCAAGACAGATTTCAACAGTTGGTGGAAAACTTACAAGAAGATGACGAGAGCTATAAGTCATTGCTCAAAACCACACTCGATGATTACGTAACACAGAAAACGTAAGCACACTGTAAACATGTTCAAATCTACGGTTTTGTATTGGTCCGAAAACCGACTAATGGAGCTATCCTATTGGTTAGAAATGACGTTAGTTTAAAAATAAGCCAATAGAATCGTCTCATTTCGTTTCAATGCGGTAAATAAAACCAGACGTAACGTATGGATACGGTCTGAATAAAGCTTGTCGGTCAAAACTGCCTCAGTTCAACGTCTAGTTCAATTTGTATTATCCAAACTACTCTCCAGAGTCAATATATCAGACTTTGAACCGATTTGAACAACTAAAAACTTTGTACTGTAAATATTTTCTTGAAAGGAACCAAAACGAATTGCCGTTTAGAAGCTAAATGACGACTTTTTTGAAATGTTGCCTAGTAGTGAAAAGTATTGGAATAATTTGGTCGTGTAGAGTTCAGATTTCGATCTAAACCATTGAAGGCAATTCTCTGGTATCAAATGTAATTATTTTCAAACAAAATTATTCTACTTTTTATAGGTGCACTCCACAACAAAACATCATATTTCTGAAGACGCATAAAACCGGTAGCAGCACTTTAACCAATATTTTGAACAGATATGCTGACATCAACAACTTGAGAATGTTAATACCATCAGGGAAGCAAAACCGTTTTGATTGGCCAAATAAGTTCACACCCTTTAGTGCAGATGTAAGACTGCTTGGACCAGAGACAAAGGCTAATATGTTAGTCAACCATGCAAGGTATTGAATAGGCAAAGAAATACTTAGCCAATAATTTTGCGTTTTCAGGAAACACCCGTCTCACAATATATATTACCAACAATGATTCTCGATTTTTAAAGGTCCTAACCGTCTTGATATTTACAATTCCGTTAGTAAAATGAGATTGAAAATCTAGGGTGATCCAAAAAATGAGAAGCAAAAAAATCCAACGGAGTCCTGAAAAATGTGAAAAAATCAAGGAATCACCTTTCCCAAAATAGACCTCCTCAACATAGGAGGTACAACTTTTTTCTGAAATAGTTCAATACCGGTCAGCGATATGCTAAGACCTGAGACACCCAAATTTAAGTCATTCAATATGAAATTGCATTATTTGACATCCCAAATATTTATTGCATTTTTAGATTCAGCAAAGAATCCATGCAACAAATGATTTCAAAGCCAACCAAATTCATCACAATCTTACGAAACCCGGTCACTCAATTTGATAGTCTATTTCACTATGAAGGTTTTGACAAACTTTTATCCATCCAACGAAAATATCGTGCCATGGATATCTTCTTATCTTCGCCGAAACATTATTATCAGAGGTTACTGCGTAAGAGAGAAACACCTGAAGCTTTACCTCTTCTACGAAACAGCATGCTCTACGATCTTGGTTTCACCTTTCATGAGCGGCCACGCGGTGATGATTCGGACGCGCGTGTTGGAAAAGCGATTCAAAAGATAGACGAGACTTTTGATATGGTTTTATTGATGGATTATTTTGATGAAAGTTTAGTACTTTTAATGAACGAACTTTGTTGGGGATTTGAGGATATTATCTATATGAAGCACAATGTAAGAGCGAAGCGGAAAAACGTTTCCACTAAAACCGCTGACAGAATTCGAAAATGGAATTCTGCAGACTGGGAACTTTATAAGCATTTCAACAAAACATTTTGGAATAAAATTCAAAAGTACGGGTCTGCAAAGTTCGCAAAAGACTTACGAGAATTTCGCGAGAGAAATAATGAACTTGTTAAGAATTGTCAAATTAAAAGTGAGGATACATTACCCCCCTTTTCAACAGTGAAACAGTATAAATTAGGGGGCAATGTTAGACAAGAATACCAATCACTATGTGAGAAAATACTTTTATCAGAAGTTGAATATTTACAGAGGTTTCGTGACCAATATGAACTTGAATTTAAGAAGAGTTCAAAGAACGATAGTAGCCGCGTGCAACGAGAAATACTATCGAGAATGCAAAACCTGGTACCGGAATTCTAATGGTTGGTATCTGGCGAGGAAGAGAACTACTGATGTCTTTTACAAAGGAAAATAACCACAAGACCAAAAAATGAACGCTGAATTTAACTAATAATCGAGTCAGTCTTTTTCTCGAACACCAAGGGGGACCAGTAATCGAGGAGGCTCAATTTACATATCAAAACATATTTAGTCGAATGTACATGGTGTCCAAAAAAAAAGTCATATCAGAAAAGATACAAAAGTAAAAATACGCAATAATAAAAAGCACACGAAATGTCTCTATCTACTCAAAGAGATTTTTCATTTTTTTCCAGACACCCTGTACTACAAATAAATTATTTTATTCAAAACACTGGACCGGTTGAGTTTCATATTATGAATTGAGAAGAAGTAATTGACGTCATTTCATTTTATATTATCCATACAGGAGGATGGGGGTGGACGAACATTTGCAGAGGGTAATCCGAGAGAGATTTCCAGGAGGTGTTTTTTCATTTTTCCAAGGGGCCGGGGGGGGGGGTACTAGGTTTGCGAGGTGACGGGTATGTCCGAGCCGAAAATCGAAAATCGACCCTTTGAGAGACAAAATTTTGGTGATTTTGGGACCCTTTGAGAGACTTTTTCCTAAATTTTGGTCCATTTTTTCCAAATTTTGGTTTGATTTTCACCAAATTTTCACCTATTCTTGGAAATCGTGACCCTTTGAGAGAGAAATTTTTTATTTTTGTGATTTTGGGACCCTTTCAGAGACTAACTTTTGAATTTGTACCCCTTTGAGAGACTTTTGAGGAATGAGAAAAGGTACCCTTATGGCTCGCACATACCCGGCACCCATTTTGCCTAAGTACCCCCCCCCCGGGGGTAAAGAGTTATTCTAAAATTTCCAGGGGATAAAAGACTGATTTTAGTTCGTCCACCCTCACTTTAAGGTATGAAAAGAACTTTTCCAAGGGTGCTTTTGGAAATTTTACCACTTTCCAGCAGGTATCTACACATTTTGAATAATTCTTAATTTTGACTTGAAAAGGTTCGTCTACCCCCTGTATGGTTTTTTAATGGAACAGCCCAATGCTGAATGGGAGAAAGAAAATCCTATAGAAATAAGAAAAATACTCTTACCAGTTTAACTGCAGTGCTGATCATCAAAATTAGACGAAGCATATAACAAGTTACCAATCAGTTGAAGTTTCTTTCCTTGCAACGATTTTCTTTCATGTTTTCTCGAAGTATCCAGGTAGTGGCCAGGTTTTTATTTTTTAATTCATTGTCTAGAGAAAATGAAGTAAATATTATCAAAAAAAATGATATAATCATTATAACGAATCTTATTTTTATCAC
Source organism: Clytia hemisphaerica (assembly GCF_902728285.1). Taxonomy (NCBI): domain Eukaryota; kingdom Metazoa; phylum Cnidaria; class Hydrozoa; order Leptothecata; family Clytiidae; genus Clytia; species Clytia hemisphaerica. Next base: position 656,678 of record NW_027104101.1, on the reverse strand, counting down.
TGTATACAGAATATTTTATTTTTTTAATCAAGGTATAGGCAATCTTATTTTGACTTTTAGATTGTATAATATTTATTTTAGAAAGATGTATAAAGACTTTTTTTGCGAATCTTCAAAATAATTCTTTGGTTCTTTTAATTGTCGACTATCAGAGTAAATAAAAACATAAAGTCTGTCTCAATATAATCTGCAACGGAGATCATAATTGATATGATCTTCGTCAGAAATGCGAAAAAATAATCAAAAAACATTTATTCAGTCAAATAATACAGCTTGAAACGTTTCCCTTGTTGACTTGGAAAAGCCCTTTTACTTTTTTTTTATGATGGTTTTCAAAGTCAATCAGTGATAAATTTTGGACTATATTCTTTCGATGGAATATTTTTTTTCAAAAAGTTCTTTCACATTGATGATGTTCTAAGATCAAAGAGTCACTCGTGTGAAAATGATAATTAAAGCACAGTTATTTAAGAAGTTGATATTTTCTTCTTCATTTTCCGACATTTTTAAAATTTTTTATTCTTTATCATAATATTCCACTCCTGTTTATCTTTTCAATAAGTATAAAACCCCTATCGAATTCGAATTTAATTTAATTTTAATTTTATGTTACAGCCTATTTTGTCTCTGCTACAGATAATATGAAACAGACTTTAGATTAGAGTTTTCCTATCCAATATAATATTCGTGGACCCTTATACAAGTCATCGTTTCCAGAGTGACATCTTCGACAGAGGATAATGGGTACAGAGCAGTGATAATATAGAAAAAAAAAATACAAGATTTTTTAATTTCATAATGCACATTTGTTAATTCTATTTAAACTATTTAAACTACTATATAATAATTTACAGAACGTTTAGGTGTGGTGACCTGGGTATACTTTAGAATTTCAAATCGAAATGAAATGTGACTTCAACCTTGATAGAAAATTCACGATTAATAACGTCTAACGGAGAGACAAAAAAGTGGTAATCAAGAACCGATACATTTTCATTTTAATAGCTTCTCTCCTTCGAAAATATACTCAGCATTTTGATTGATCAAGAAAAGTACCATATTCTAGGTTTAGGGCTATATGGGATGCTTCCTCATTCGAGTATACCCCAAAAAAATTAAAATAACCGTCTATTACAAAGAAAAAATAACAAAAAATAAACTTAAAATTAAAAATATAATGAGAAAAAATAATTTTCTTATATGTTGTGTGAACTTGCTATTTACTTTTGCTAAAATCAAAACCGTTTTTTAAATGTCAAATTAAATTGTTAAAAATAAATAATTTTTATGTTGTTTTACTGGTTTATATCATTATATCCAAATAAATTTTATCTTTAAAAATAATAATTACCTCTAAATCTTAAGGAAAATTGAGGTAACACATAGGATATCAGTAGTTAAAACATCTTTTCGACAAAATAGACGTTACCACCTTCCTAGGGATGATCTGAACGGAAAGTTGAAACAATTTTGTTCTTCCAGGGCCTACAGTTGGGGAGGAAATCTTTAAGTGACAAATCTCAAAAGGATAACTGTCTATTGACTGTAAAGTTGCAATATAGACGTTACTCCGAATCTAAAGGAGTCTAAGGAATCTAAAGGAGTCTAAGGAATCTAAAAGACATCCTTTGAATAGAAAAACATTGACTTGGAGGCTGAAAGAAATGTTCAAATCTAAAAGAATACTGTAAATTCACATTACACAACATTGAGATAAACTTCTAAACATAAAAACATCAATTAAACTTCAACTAAGTAAAGTTAAATAAAGTTGGGAACAGAAAAGTATTATTTGGAACATAATGGCAATTAATTAAATACTTAACACTATTAAACATAATTATCTCTTTCAGAAATTTTCAGCATTTTCCACCCTCCCTCAAATGCACAAAACCATACATAGATACATAGAGTTTGAATCTAATAAAGAATCTCACAGAAAAAACAAAACGAAAAATAAAGTGATTTTGAATAATATGATTAATGAACAAAAGTACGAACAAAAAAATAAGATTAGCAATTTTAATCAACGAAAAACAAATTCATTAAAACCTACCCTAAATTATAGTTCCAAGTACAAACTTCTAACTTTAAAAACATTTTTTATTTTTCATACACCATCCATCGCATCAGAGAGCATTAAATATTTTTTCACTTTTTTTCTTCTGGAACTTTCTGATTGTTTTTTCTATTTTTTTCTATTAACAAATATATACCTGGCCAAAAGAATCCAGGCGGAAAAATTCAAGTGATACTTTTTTACCAATAGGTTAATTTTACTCAAGCCTTATATAATGCACCACACGTTATCAATCAAATCAATCAATGCCTTTGAGACACAAAGCGCCAAAACAGCAGTAAATCCAGACTATTTTTTCTGTATGAGAAAGATATAAACTCTGATGTCAACAAGAGGTGGTCGTTCAACCCATTCCATGACAAGGGACATCAGTCGACAAATATCAGCATGGCTCTCCATAACATCAGCAACATCAAACCGATACTCACCGTAAGATGTCACCATTCGATATGAGTCATTCTCTTTCACTGAACCTGTTATGAGAAAGAAAGATGATGTATTTAACACCCGGGGGGGGGAGGGGTACTAGGGTTGCGAGCTGACGGGGGGGGGGGTGCCGCCCGACTTTCGAACTTTGGACCCTTACCGGGACTAAAAAGGAGAAAACAAAGGGAAATTTTGGGAATTTTACGACCCTTAGCGGGACAAATTTGACCAATTTTGACCAAATTTCGATCTTTCAGGGGGTAAAAAGTTAAATTTTCCTATTTTTCCGACCCTTAGTGGGACTGAAATTTGATTTTCTGATTTTTCCGACCCTTAGCGGGACTTTGGAAGTCCAAAAAAGGTACCCTTAAGGGCGGCACATACCGTACCCTCCATTTGCCTAAGTACCCCCCCCCCGGGATTTAACATGTTTGGTTTAGATTATCGACAACATGCAATTGACAACACAGTGATCGGTAAGTCAAAAAGAGATGACGCTTGGGTACTTCATACAATATGCCTTTAAGGAAAATATAATCGCATACTTATTCTTGCTGGACCAAATTTTGCAGTTTTTGGCTTGTCCCAATAGGACGAAGATCCGTAGAAAACAATACTTTCATACCCTTGAATTTCAAAAAATTAGTATCTGTGAAAAATGACTACCCGTTTAAGGGAACTATGTTGAAAATGCAAAAACAATTGATTTAACTTTGAGTATAGTGTCCCATCCTAATTCTTATCAAACCTTGCGATAGTCTTAAAAGTGTTGTACCTTTCTGTTTGTAGTCACCATAAGGAAAGATGAGTGTTTCAACATATTTCTTTAACTGGGGTTGTGAGTTATCCACAATCAGAAAACATGACCCTGATGGTGCTGCGTCAAAGATGGAATGGAAACAAGAAGATGCACAGCCATGGTCCAAGATAGCAGACACAAACTTGATGAATGTTAGTAGTTTTGACTGAAGAGAAAGGAATTACAAATTTTTATACGTAATAACGGTTGTTCATACTATCGACTATCACTAGGATAGAGTTCAAATAGTATATAATTTCATTTTATTGTACAAACGACTCTAATACCAATGATTACCTTTTCAAGAACAATCACAAAAAAAGCTATTTCAATTCAAATCATATCTCAAGCAACAGCCCCATCTATCTCTGATACAGATAAATTCAGACAGATATTAAGAAACTTTGAGCTTTGTGAAAATAGCTTTCTCATCATAAAGATGTATGGCAGCAACTCTGTGTGGATATGATGTTTAAAAACATTTCAAAGATTTTCAGAGGGAAATGTCTAATTACAGGCTGTGAAATTGTAATTCATGACCTGCCCAATAATACCTACTCTCTTTATGATGTCAATCTGGTCTCTCTTCAACTTCTTTTGCGCATCAAAAAAATTAAAGTCAAATTCAGCTCCAAGTCCTTTGCCAAGAAGATATTTAGCATTGTGTTCCCAGAAGGTACAATTATCAAACAAGTGGTACTGCGTGTTGTTTGGAAGGAAAGGATGCAATCCAAGGACTTCACTGCCAGGTCCTGCTCCAAAACAACTCACTTCCAGACTGAAAATTTAAAAGAAATAAAAGTTATGATTCTTAATTTTTTACCTGGGATTAATATAATCAAATTTTAAATCTTATAATATTAAATCTTTTTTATATTTAGTTCATAAAATTGACCTTTTTTCTTAACCTTTCTTATTAATGGATAGTTCAGAACATTTCATGCTTACACTTCAGATTGTGATTTGTTTGCTGTCGCCAGAAAATTTATGAGGGGTGTAAATTGTCCTTGAAGAATGATGTCATAAACCATGCTGGCATGAACTGGCGTATAAACAGCAGTGTATGCCCACCGACTCTCAGGATCAACAAAATTTGACAAGCCGCTGGATTGCAATGAAAACATGTGTGTGGTGAATTGCATTTTTCGTTGAAGGACTTCATCCCAGATATTTAATGGGAGTCCTGTCAGTTTGAGCTCAAGTTCAGTTTTTGTTCGCAGAGAAATAATTTCGTCCTGTAGCACATCAACTAGTAACCTAGAAATGTAATCTGAAAATGAAAAGATATATAGTTAAAACTAAGGACAATCAAATTAGATGGTAACAAATGGCATACCAATGAAAGACAATTTCTGAAGACAAGATCTGAAAAGAAATAGCTATAATAAATACTCTAACTTGTTTTCTAGAAAGGTTCCGCCCTGAAGAAAATACAATCAATAAAATAATCCAGCTGCGCTGGAAAGTCAACCCAAAAGGCTAAGAACAACTAGGAGAGGGTACAAAAAGAAATCTAACGATAATAAAATCTAAACAGGTTGAAAAAAAAGTTCAGCCAAAAAAAGGATATTTGAGGCAAAGTCCATCAGGAAAAGGGTAACTTCTGTAACTGTAAAAGTGATATCTTTTTAAATAGATAATCTTGCAAAACATTTACCTTGCATAGTCGAAAGAATGAAAGATGGTCCATTATTATCATTATTATCAAAGCTGCCAGGTTTGGTAGATAAAGTTTCATTCAACAAGCCATCTACTTCTACTCTGTGGCGGTCAGCTCTCTCTAGTTTGCCGCTGACAGCATTTGCATAAGACAACACACTGAAGAACTCCTCTTGTTTTTGTTTGCTAGCTGTGATTTTTGGTGTCTTTGAGGTAGGGACTAAGGAGGGCTCATCTGAAATTTTGGACATGTAACGCTGTTGTAACATCATTCTATAGAGGGCTATATCATCATTCATTCGACATTCAAAGCAAACAGTTCTCTTGTACAACTTCTGATCTTTTATAATATCAAGTTCTTTGACCATTTTGGTAGCATCATCTCCGTATGCTTGTGAAAATACAGAGAAAGAGCACACATACTTGTATTGACAACACATATTGCATTGTAAGATACACTGGCTTGCACAAAGATGTGATAAGGAGCCGAGAATCTTCTTGGTGTCTGAGACAGCTGTGCAATCAATGCACTTACGGTTCAAGCCTGTGGAATCAAACCAATTGGAAATGGGAAACATACAAAGAGGACTTCCAGCATTACACTGGGAACATTTCTGTAAACGGTAATAAACACAGTCCTTGCAAATACATGCTAAATAATCCTTCTTTGGCGGCTCAATCTGTTCAAATTTTCTGTAAAGATATGCACGATGTTTCTTGCTGACAAATATATCATCACTTTCTACAAAATGATAACAGCTACAGCACCAATAGCCATTGATGTGTTTTTGTAAAATTGAAATGTCACAATTAGATTTGTTAGTTTTGGTATTGGCCAGTGATTTAGTCAGAGAGTTTGCCTGGTTAAGTTGAATTCCAAGAGTACCCATAATGTATAGTTTCTAAAGAAAAATAAGATGATTTTGTACATTCAAAGATGCTATAAACTGTATTGAATTTTGTTAGATCAGATTTCATAAGATAGGGTGGAATGCCAGCCAGTTTACACTTCTTTTTTGCGAACAACAATCAAATAAATTGTATGCAACTCACACCAAGTATCCCAATTTTGGAATAACATTTAATAAAAAGATGGACCTAGCCCTAAATTGGGTAGATTTTTGAGGAAAATCAGATATAGAGTGGATTAAAATCCTGGAGTAAGGGGAGTAAATTTAGTGAGAGGAAAAAGGATTTAGTGAAGAAGGGAAAGGGAACATCTCTTTCTCAGTTGCAATTATCTGTGTAGCATACTAAGACATTCTCATATCTTAGTAAACTAAGTATTACATCATTATAAGGTATCTTTTTAACATTCAAATTAAGTACATAAACTTTCAGGGGTCCCTCAAAAATGATAAATGCACCTGAACAAATTTTTATTCTTTCAAGGAAAGAACATCATTAAATCTACAAATTCACCGTTTCCTTGTTTCTTAATGACCAATTAACTAGGTGCTACTCATTAAAAGTCGCCATTATAGGACCATTGTGTAGGGATTGCAGTGTAAAGAATGGATCTGTCAGAACAAACTACTCTCAGCTCTTCATCTACTTGTTGATTATTAAAACATTTCTATCCCTGAAATCTTAAACTGCAGTAAAATTACTTGCAAAAAAAGAGCCTGTACGATTGATAAGAGTAACCTGGTTAACTAAGCCCATATTCACACACGGCTTTGGCAATATAGCGTTTTCGGCGCTTTAAAGATTTTTTATATTTAAAGATTTTAAGTGCTTAGGGAAAGCACGCGTTCAAAATCTGAACACAGCTTTTGGTAGGATCTGATTGGTCAGAACGGGTCACGTGTTAAAAAAACGAAAATTTTCATAAGCGATGGATATCTGTAATTATTTCATCAAAAAACAGCTAAAAGAAGATGGCACTCGTACAGTAGAAAGAAAATATCGAAATATTTTCCTTCAGTTATTATATTCTGAAAATCTTTTACGTAACAAGAGATGACAACATTGAAGTAAATAAAAAAGTTTTCAAGACCTGAGAGCTTCACTTGTTTTCGTGGATGATTGAACTGTTGAAGAAAAAGAATGTTATTCGTAAAGATTAAATCGAAAGTTGCTTATTTTATACCACTTGAGTGGTCCAGAGTGTTGTAATCAATAAAAAGGATAGATTTTTGATTGAACATTGAATATAACATCTGCAATATATTGGAGCGAGTAACTTGCATAGACCCTCATGCTGTTTTGATTCCAGAGTCTCAGTGTATTCAGTCATGACATTTTATAATGGATATAACACATGCTCTTTGTTTGGAATTGGTTTGTGGTTTGCAGCAGTTGGTTTATGTTGTTTTAAATTTTGAGACTTTTAAAGCATGATTCTACAGGCAATGTTGGCAAACCCAAGGCTTATTTCCAGTGACAGTTTTACAAAGGAATCCAAGACTTAATGATTTTTCTGGATTAATATTTTCATTGTTTTGTATACAGTATTCTAATCTAGTTACGTCCTAAATAATTTTTATTGTGGAAGGTTATTTTTTCTGACGAGCTTTGTAAAAATCATATATGATACTTTTATCTCAAATCACAAAATTTTCACTAAAAGAAACAATTTTTTTCTCTTGTTGACTTTTTTATAAAAACACATAACTTTTTGAAGAAAATGAACACATATATTTCACTCTCCGTCGCTACACTTTACAACAAAATGTCTATTTATATAAAACAAAAGGAGCGCATAAACTGTAAGACGAAGTGTTTGTTTATATTCTCTTAGTTGATAAGCTACCGAGTTTACTTTCCCTAAGCTAGATATTCAGTCACTTACCATCAGATTTATACTAGTGACTGAATCAAACTAGCTTAGATTTCTAGGCTATGATAAGAGGTAATTCTAAATTAAAAAAGACTTCTAAATTAACTCCCAAAGACACCTTTAGCATACCATGGAGGTATAAAGAAACAGGAGAAGTATGCTATTGTAACCATGCTCGCCCTACGATTAACCCTTTCCGGACGCACGGGCCACTGGGTACAACAATAATATGGTTTTGAATAATGATTTTGAGATAAATTTCCCGTAACCTGCAAAAAACCGCTTTTCGATATCTTGTTTACAACTAGAATTATAAATTTTCAATGTTTGTTGTAAATTTACTCAGGCTAAATCTGTAAGGGAAAAATTGCTCAAAATTTTGGACAAAAATCACTTTACTCAGATTCTTGGAACGCTTATGACATGAAATCAATTCTCTAATTCAATTCTCTAAATCATATTCAAAGTTCAAGGCGTAAAGCAAATGCCTTTTACTCTATTTCTTTATTCAAAGTCAATAATTTTGCTGTTCCGAAAAAAAATCTGACGATTTTTTGGTCACGTGACAAGGTGTCAGCCATATTTCAAATTTTTTTCTTGGTATTTCAAAACCCCTATTACATGTGAAAAAAATGAGGTATTACTTATCGTGATATCTTTTATCAATCACTTTCTATTGCAATTTTAGTGAAGCCGGTCAAAAATCAAACTTTTGTTTGCGTCATATAGCCGTGAAATCATGCGTCCGGAAAGGGTTAAAAAAATTACAAGGTATGCATGCTCATAATCTCATATATCGTGCATTTTTAATGAGCTCTTTTGTTGATAGGTGAAATCTTATTGGCTAACTTAATTGTTGGAAATAAGATGAGACAAGATTCATTGTTTCTGACATTGGTGTAAGAAAATATTTGGACTAAAAAAGGGCCTGTAAACTTTGAAATCCTTCATCAAATGACAAGATTTTTCGATCAACATTTTCTTCAAGTAAAGAAGAAAACAAATTCCGAATAGGTGCATCTTCGAGAAACTCAAAATTTAAGTTATCAAAAAGAATAACACATGATGTAAAATATGGTCGATATTTCGATTCACTTGCTAAATCATTATCAAGACAGAGTAAAATGAAATTCTAAAAGCATTACTTTATGTACAAGTTCAGTAAAAATTAGAAAAATTATGAAATGCATCAAGGGAATAAAACGATTGCTAAAACAAAAGAAAGAAGGACTAAGGGGAATAGAGACGCAATAGAAGCGATATGTGTCAATGTGATAAAATATAATTAATTAAAATAATTGAAGCTCCTTGGAGGCCTTAAGTCCATGATTCAAGGTAGGCTTCTTTTGTTTAATACAAAAGGCTTCTCTAAATTCTAATGTATATGTATCACCAGTATCAAAGGAATTTGTTTTCTTCTTTATTTAATCAATGTTTCGGCTGGAAAAGGATTCTGATTTTCTTCAAGGTGAACCCTATTGCTTAATACTTTCCTCCAAAATTCTCCAGCGACTTTTTGTCTACAAATTGGGTCTGAAATTGTGTGTGCTTATAAAGAACTTTTTATTTTCTGGCTAGAGAAAATATCTTTTCAAAACAAAATTTAATGGATGCCAAAATTGAACGCAAACTTACTTCGTGGAGCTAAATTTTATTTTATTCTCGTATATTAGAAGGCTAGAAATCTTCGATGCTGATAGTAAGAATAGGGGTAGGGGGTAAAAGTCGGTATCTTCAGATCTTCTTCGCCTGGTGCTTTTTCTGTTCCATATAATGATAGACATTTAAAATTTTTTTTTTTAATTTTATGCATTTTTGACGAATTCCAGCCCAAAAAACTGCCTGGGGGGCTTTTTTACCAAAAAATAAGCTTTTTTGAGGTTTATTCTTCATATCTCTTCCAAAACTTGCTCAAGAAAAATTAACCTATTGTGATGCATTCTGCGCAATTTTTAAGGTCAGAAGTCCAAAATTGTCTGAACCCCCCTGGGGGTACTGATTCGCACTACAGGCAAAAATTGGAAAAAATGGCATTTTCTGGTCTTTTCAGGCCTGTAAATATGTCAAAACTATTGCAAATCTTATTTTTTCACTTGCTGTACAAAATTTTATGAAGAAACAACAAAATAATCATATTGGATTGAAAATTGTGCCCGTTGGAGCCCTAAACGAGCTGTTTTAAGCCGATTTTGGGTAGCAAAATGCTTTTTAAGGCCAATTTTGCAAGTTCATAAACTTTAAACTAATTGATTCACACGTCTGAAATTTTAAGAGATGGAATTCTTCAGTAAAGTCTTTAAGCAAAATATATTTCAAGATTTTCACTTTAAAAAAAAAATCATAATGGCGTCTTCAAAAATCGCTTTTTAGCAAAAAAAAATCAGATTTATCAAAATATAGCATTTTTTAAGGCAAGCTTCTACAAACTTTAAATGATGAGTTTAAATGATGATTGAAATTTTTTTTGCAGTGATAGTACTCTGGAGATACTCCAGGGAAATCAAAATCATTTGGGTCTGGGATGCGTCTATGTTCCCCATTATGGAAATAAAATCCCTGCTAAGAGCCATTTTTCAGGCAAAAATCCAAATTTGGACTGAAAAAATCTCTAAAATGACAATAGACATGGGCCTGAATTTTCTTGCAGTGATAGTATTCTGGAAATACTGCAGGAAAATCAAAGTCATCTGGGCATGGGATTTGGGTATATCCACCATTTTGGAATTGAAATTCTTGCTAAATTGCAATATTTCAATCAAAAATCCAATTTTTGACTGGAAAAATCTTAAAAATGGCAATAGACATGAACCTAAAATCTTTTTGCAGTGATAATCTTCTGGAAATACTCCAGGAAAATCAAAATCATTTGGGTTTAGGTTATTTTGATTTCCTTGGAGTATTTCCAAAAGACTATCACTGCAAAAAGATTTTAGGTTCATGTCTATTGCCATTTTTAGAGCAGTTGTTAGTTAAGTCAAAATGGGATTTTTGCTTGAAATGTTGCAATTTAGCCAGTTTTAGCACATATTTCAATTCCATAATGGCAGATATACCCAAATCTTAAACCCAAATGATTTTGATTTTCCTGGAGTATTTATTTTAGGCAATTTTGGGTATTTTAATATTTTTTAGAATTTAAAGGTCGGGCGAGAATTGCAGTTTCAGATCAGTTCTTACACTTTGCTTCATTGGATTTTTTGAATTGGGAAGGTTAAGTGGCTTCCAGGCTATGGCGACAATCTAAAATATGTTCTGTTCGCGTCATGAAACATCTTCAAATCGAGTCGGTAGGACGGTCGGTAGTTAATTTTGTCGGGTTTTTTAAATCTAGTAAATCCCAAAGAATCAAGTCGGCAATCAACAAAATCTCTTGCCGCCATCTTTGAATGCCGCCATCTTTGATTTGCCAAATTAAATGTGCATGCGCATGTGTGAACCTTAAAAGCGGACCTTATTTTCGGCTCTCAGGGGTATAGGCCCTACCGCGTCGCCGAATTTTGACTTGAAAATTTCAATAAGGGTACATGAAAAAACTCAAATGGGACTCAATGTGGGTTAAGTAAACAAAAACTCGTAGCAATGATTCAAAGAAGTGCTTAGCTATCAAAAACTTTTTCGGACATTTCTCTGACTTGTCCGACTCGGGATTAATGTTTTGAAGGTGAGTCGGTCGGGCGACGCGAACAGAACATATTTTAGATTGCCGCCTATATTCTCAGCCTTATTGGAACATTTTTGAGCTTTTAGATCCTGAGATCCTGAGATCCTAAGGTCCTAAGTTTTTAATAAGTCTAATGTTAAAACTCTACTTCCAAACTGTACTTCAAAGCACTTAAAAATGACTTGCGGTTTAAGAGTTTAGAGGGAATTCCCTTTTTTTGTGCCAAATATTTCGGTGCTGATTGTAGACCATACTATTAGAGATTCCTGCAAATTTGTGACAGTGGCCACTGTTGCCACGCGAACAGAACAATTTTTCGATGGCCGCCTTACATATACTTATCATCAATAATCTTTGTCAAAAAGAAATTTGCAAAATATTAAGTCACTGGATGTATAGTTAGAGATTGCAAAGACAGAACGGGAAACCATCCAGGATCCTGCCATTCTATAAGCCAGCAAAAACTAAATGATACTTGTAAACTTAAGTTTCTTACCATTTTCCATTGAAAACAACCAAAAACATTGCTAATTCCCAAAGCCGGAGACCAAAACAAATTATCTTCCAAGATTATGGCGCCCTTAATGGATCTATTGTTAAGGCCATCTAAAATGGTGGAAAGAGTTGCGGAAAGACAAAGGCGCTTGCTGCTTCAAGGGTGGTAACGCCAAAACCTGCCAAAACGCCCAATATGATCTTCCAACAGAAGGCGAGTTAGTTGCCGCGCGAGTTACGTCATGCACTCCACCGCAGCGCACAACGAAGCATGTTTCAATGAATATCATTAATTATAAGAATATCCAATATCTTATGTGCTTACCTTCAGTAAACTTTGAGTGCTTCATTGAGAATGAAGAAGGTAAGAATATAAAAAATGCGCTGGATAATTTTCATTGTAACAATCATCGTTGAAAGTTTGAAAAAAACTTTCTGACGCAAAAAAAAATTTCAGCCAATTGAAAATATGTTTGCTACATCATCTAGGCAAAAAAACAAAACAGACATAATTAATCGAACAGTTCGATTACTGAACTAATCGAACTTTGTCAAACTTAAGCTAACGACAAAAGTTCGATTAAATTCTTTAATTGAACTTTTCAAAAGTCGCTAAAATTGTGAGTATTCAATTAAGTCTGACAAAACATATTAAGTTCGACAACGAGAAATGTTCGACAAATTCGACAAAAAACTCCATTCGAAAAAGTTTGACAACAAAAAATGACCTCCTTTGGGACCCTGGGGGTCCCGGCCAAGGTCCTGGGGGTCCGATTGGTGCCCACTTGTCAGGGGGATGTGAGGGTACACGTCTGCACCGTTGGGGGTCCTTCAAAGTTCCTCAAAGTGTTGTCAAAAGCCGGCAAAAATTGCCAAAAATGACCTCCTAAATTGATGCTGCTACATCCCTTTCTCACCAGGAAAAATCGCCAGTGAGACCAATTAAGGCCTCTACAGCCCCCACAGCCCTTTGGATACCCTCTGCCTTGCTCTCCTTCAAAGTCTGCACCCTCCATCAGTGCTCTGAAGCCTTTAAAAGGCTTGGAAAGGCTTGAAAATTGGCAAAAATTGGTCAAAATGACCTCCTTTGGGTACCACCGTGGACGGCCCCTGGAGGTCCCAGCCGGGGAGTTTGATCGGTGCCCACTGGTCAGGGGGGATGTGAGGGTACACACCTGCACCAGCGGGGGTGCTTCAAAGTTCCTCAAAGTTTCGTCAAAGAGGCTGGCAAAAAGTGCGATCGAATTACGCGCAAGTGGAGCCGCCTTCAGTTGCTCGGGTTTTCTCAAATTTTTGTTTGATTAAACTTGACAAAGTTCGTTTAATTTCGATTAGTTCGATTAATGTAATTGAACTAATCGAACTGTCGAGGTCTCTTTAAAAAAAGTTTGATTTCAGTAATCGAACTAATCGAACTTTGTATTTTGAGAAATTTGTGAGTATTCGATTAAAGTTCGACAACCGAACTTAGTCAAACATTAATCGGCCAACAAAGTTTGATTAAGTTCGACAAAGTTCGATTAAAAATACCGTTCGATTGGTTCGATTAATTACGTCTGGAAAAAAGTACAAAACACCATTTTTTAACAGGCTTCGGCATATTAGGCGTGCGATCGCACGCGCACGCCTCCGCACACGCCTAAAAGCCTTTTAGGCGTGCAATTTATCACACGCCATAAATCATGAAAACCCAGCGAGGCGTGCGATCAATCGCACATGCAAAAATTATTCTAGAAATATTTTTTCTGCTTGTTGAAAGAAGATCAAATATCATTTTCTGCTTTAATCATAAGAACCAAATAGATGAAAGATAAACTTTCCTTTACTCTTTCAAACTGCTATATGTATACAAAATTTCTTATAAAAAAGTTACTCTAATGGATACACATCTTCTCTCTCCTCTTTCTCTCATACTATGCTTTGGTCTTCAATAAACAAGCCTTTCTCAAAAATAACTTTTGCTGCACGATTTTTCGTCTCTGTAAAACCTTTTAAAAAAATCACTTTTGCTGTATGATTTTTCCTCTCTCAAATCTTTTTCCTTCCCTCTCGCATGCTATGTTTATGAGGTGGTTGGTTTATGACAATAAACTAGCTCTTCTTAAAAGTTACTTTTGCTGCATGATTCTTCTTCTCATTTGTTTTCCTAAAGTAAAGTATTCTCCTTCTTGATTATTCAGTGCTCTTTTGGTTTCTGTTTTTGTTTTTCAAATATGAAGATTGAATATACACTTTCTTCTTTCCTGTTGTCTAGTTTTTATGTAGATAAAAGAAAGATCATTCGTAGGAATTGTTCAAAAGTTTGTGCCTCATCATTGTTAATGATGTTCATAAAAGAAAAGAAAAAAACGATCGCACGCGATCGCACGCGATCGCACGTCTAAAGAAAATGAGGCGTGCCATGATTCGCACGCCTAAATTACTAAAAATTACTATGTAGGCGTGCGATGATCACACGCCTTCTTTTTTCTTATGCCGAAGCCTGTTTTAATGAGTGATGTTATTATTTTTTTTATTGTGGCTGCGTACAGGAACTCGCCAAATGTCGCCTCAAACTATCCCTTGCAATCTCTCCAAAAATTAAAATAAATGGAGCACTAGAACAACACCAAACCGATTTTGAACGAGGCCAAGTAAAAAAATCACGAAATTCGAGATTTTTGTAACCAGACGTCTGCGCTCGATAGGATCGATCATCGGAACGGCTTGATGACGGATCGATATGTGATCGATGGATTACTTAACGATCCGGATAGGAGATCGATAGAGGATCGATACTCAAGATTTTTTTAAGCTTATGATTAGTTATCGATTATTTATTGATCTATCATCAATCTTTTATCGATCTTATCAACCCTATAGACTCATACTCGATTTACGATCGATAACAAATCGATTAACGATCGATGACGAATTGATTAACGATCGATGACGAATCGGTATACTCAATTGAAATACTAGCTTGATAATGGATCAATGAAGGATCGATACTCAAGACTTTTTAATGGCGGAATCTTCCATCGATCTCCCATCCGGATCGTTAAGTAATCCATCGATCACATATCGATCCGTCATCGAGCCGTTCCGATGATTGATCCTATCGAGCGCGGATGTCTGGTTGTAAACATGGCTGATCGCGAGAAAAAATGTTTTTTACAAGAAAATTTGCGCAGCAAGAAGAGTTCTGAAAATGACTTTCCTCTTTTAAAAACCTGTTATTTTCCATCACGCTAAATTTCATATTGAAACATGTTAGCTCATTATTTCAAAATCAATAGAAACATATCACCAGTACCGTGAGATTGGGTAACTTGCATCAGTGGAGGCTAATATGCATAGCCCTCAAATAAAACACTGGTTCCTCGTTCGCGGACTCGTACATGGCATGGGTCCAAATAGCGCTCGCTTTAACGACTTATTATTCCAAGAAGAAGGCTTAAATAAAGTGAAAGAAGGAAGGAAGAAGGACCTCAAGCTTGTTTACGAGATGGTCAAAAAGGATTTAAGTAAAAACCAAAAGTAAGTGAGAAAAGAGAAAAATAAGTTTGCCGTTTGTGCACTGGGCACCCCCCTCTATCTGGAATTCTATGTTTGGTAAGAAAATAAAGCGCTAAATGGGGGTCTGAGTCTGAGACTTACCAATGAAAGGATTAAGTACCAATCAATCAAATTCACCATAAACCAAATTTAAAGTTCCTAGAAATTACATTTTGAAAAAGGTCAAAAATATGTCCGACACAGGCTGTTTTTGGATTTAAAAGGACGAGTTGTTTAAGAGTATAGCTTTCAATGCTGAGTTGTCCAAACGAGATTTTTTGGCTTTTAAATTTTTTGTTCCCCCTGTTTGAATTGGCAACTATACTAAAAACTTTAGGAATACTGAAAAAGTATGACTTACTTATTTTGGTATGGTTGCTGATTTGAAGTTTTAGCTCAAGCTCGATCACGTTTTCGCTAATAAACAGGACCAAAATAGTTTATCTTTCGAGCGAATCTTAGCCAATGACAAGTGCATATGTTACCTTATTCCGGTCATGTTTTTAAACATTCATATAAGCAAACCATCAATCAAAAACAACAACAACAAAAAGATCAACAAACTTTTTTGCACCAGTTGTGACTGGAGCGAGGCATTTTTGATTTTTAAAGCAAGTTATAAAGCAACAACAACAAAGAAGTTGATAAAATTATAGTCGAAGAATTTTCGAGTGGTTAAAACAATTAAAGTAAAGTTGAACTTCATGTTTGACACTGAGTAAGCATTAGTTTTTTTTGTTTTTATTGAATAATTTTTATCCAGACCTGAAGAAGTCCCAATATCATGCGTGCATCCATCCCCTTAAGTTTTCAATCTGCTGCCAGCCATCCTTATATCCATGATATTCAACCATGTCTCTGTGTATCCTAGACTGTATTCAAGTTCCCTATGAACACCAGAGGAGAAAATAAATTTTGCTGACTGCAATCCCATTTTGACTTCAGAAGTCACACAACTTTTTTGTTGACGTCAAACCAAATGTTTCATTTTTCTGTGATTTTTGAACCCTTCTAACATTTTTCTATGTATGCTAAAGTGTTTCAGTTTTTACTAAAAGGAAGCCTGTGATCTTAGGTGATCTTAGCGTTCCAGCAGTGTAGACCTAACTCTTCATACAAAAATTACGGGAAACGTATATTTGGACTTTGTACCCTATGCTGCACTCAAGCACTTAATCCAAAATCCCGCAAAGGCAGTAACAAAAATCCGTTTTTTGAATTTTGCAAAAAAAACGCCACATAGAAGATCTTTAAAATTCAGTATGCGAATAGAGCAGTAAAAAATACAACTTTTCTATTTTTCCTTTTTTTTGCAAAAGTTCTAGGAATGAAAATAAAGGGATAATGATAATTGAATACTATCCATTGATGATCTGCGGCACTATCATAAAGCTAGAATCGCTTCGCGTACTCTTCGCTTGAGAAAATGATTGACAGATTGAAGTTTTTCACCCGCGCACACCCGCGCAGCAGGAGCTCGGGGGGCGTTCTCGGCTCAATCCTCTGACCGTGCTAAAAATGGTAGACTGAGCTGTGATAGATCATTTCGATGGAAGTTGTTGGAATGTTTACAAGACTCTTGACAGAAAATCTTTGTTTTATTGTCAATGATAACAGTGCGGTTATTAATTTTGTTAGATCTGACAAATTGATGTTTGTAAGTGCACTTTATAGTTTTGATTCCCATTGAAGAATCATATTCTGGTTTTCATGTTATTACTCAGGTGAGTTAAGGCAAGTTCCAAACATATTTTGCGTGACGCGCACCGCTTCCCATTATTCCTTAACTTTCGTATATAGCTCAAAAGAAGCGTATTAAGGAGAGGATTTCGGAAAGTGCTGGGCCGAAAATTTAAATTAAGTCAATCTCAAGATATTGGCCAAAAACTGATTTTTACGTTAGGAAATACGTCGAAAAAACACGTCAAAAAGACAAGTTAAATGACGTCATATTTAAAAACAGCGATAACTTCGATTACATTGCTACAAATAACACCAAATTTTGACTGAGTAGACAGTGTAGACCTAAAGCTCTAAAACAACATCTATCTAGGATTGGCTCATTAGTTTTTTCTGATTTTTTGCACAATGATGCAAAATGGCAATGCCCAATGAGCTCGATTTTTGAGAAAAAATTTATTTGGGCAAATTTGGGCCAAAAACTACCTAAAAATAAGGTTTTTTGGACTTTGTGCAACATCCTGTCATTACTTTTTTCTGATTTTTTGTACAAAGATGGAGGGCAAGATTCTCTAAAGAATGGCTGAAGTGGTTTTTCCCGGAAAATTCTTATTCGCCTTAAAAAACGGATTTTCGTATTTTGGGGAAATTCCCTTTAACCAAATAAGAAAATATAGCTTTTCTCAAAGTTGACTCATTATTTTTTTCTGATTTTTTGCACAATGATGCAAAATGGCAATGCCTAAAATGTGACGGAGCCCGATTTTCGAAAAAAAATATTTGGGCCAAAAACTGCCTAAAAATAGGGTTTTTTGGACTTTGTGCAAAGGAAAATTTAAGGAAAATTTTTTTGGGCAAATTTGGGCCAAAAACAGCTTAAAAGGTTTTTTGGGCCTGAATGGTTTAAGTGATTTTCGTATTTGGGGAAATTCCTTTTTACCATTTTACATTATTCAACACACAAGCTTTATCTTTCCATTCTGAATTATTGTACAATTATTGTCACTTTTTTCTTATTTTCATCTGATGTTAATCATTAGGTAGGTCCATTCAGCATGTTGCTTGTTTTCATTCCTAGAACTTTTGCAAAAAAAAGGAAAAATAGAAAAGTTGTATTGTTTACTGCTCTATTCACATACTGAATTTGAAAGATCTTCTATGTGGCGTTTTTTTGCAAACTTCAAAAAACTGATTTTTGTCCCGCCTTTGCGGGACTTTGGCTTAAGTACTTGAGTGCAGCATAGGGTACAAAGTCCAAAAATGTGTTTCCCGTAATTTTTGTGTGAAGAGTTAGGTCTATACTGTTAGATGCTGTTTTAGAGCTTTAGAGCTACACTGTCCAGAGCGGTGTATAACAATGTGGCCACAGGCTTGACATGGCAAATTGGTAAATTGCCAAACGATTTTGCAACATTTTTGCGCCCTGATAATTTGACGCACCCTAAATTTTGACGCGCCCTAAATTTTGACGCGCTCAGATAATTTGACGTGCCCTAAAATTTGACGCGCCCTAAAATATCGATGCGCCCTAAAAATCTACGCGCCCTAATAATTTGACACTACCTAAGTAACTGACAGTAATAAGAACAATTACTTCAACTTTATTGATTTATCCTCCATATTCAAACGTTGGGTGAGTGTCTCATAAAGAATGTTGTTCTTATCCCAGTGTCGTTCTATGAGCGATTGAGGATACAAACCTTTTTCCCGAGTATTTTATTACCAAGCCATAATTCGTGTTTTCAGTGCATGATTTTTTTCTACGTCACTGCAGTAATCAAATTATTATTTTGAATCACTCTTTTCCAAATTGAGATGTACATTTAACAAAGACAGCGACAATGGAAAACGTTTCAAAAATTCCCAAGTCAAAGATGATTACAAAAAGTTGGGTTTTCTGTGAAGGGACAAATTTGTGCATTTTCTCCTGTAAGTTGAATAGAAATAACGTGTAGCATGCACAAATTCTATGAAATAGACTAATAAAGCACATAAAGTGTACAGCCGATAAATGGAACGGGTCGACTTTAGGCTAATCTCTTAAGAAATGATCATTTTGCTAACGCCGACATTCTTTTATATACCAACCATGTATGATTAGATCGGTCCCATTATTCCGTCCATCAAAACCATCGAAAACTTAAGGCACATCAAAACCCTAGGGCGTGTCGAAATCTTAGGGCGCGTCAAATTTTCAAGACGCATCAGAATTCTAGGGCGTGTCGAAATCATAGGGTGGTCGAAATCATAGGGCGCGTCAAATTTTCAAGGCGTGTCGAAATTCTAGGGCGCGTCAAATTTTGAAGGCGCGTTGAAATCATAGGATGCGTCAAATTTTCAAGGCGCGTCAGGCGCGTGGGCCCGAAGGCGCGTAAGGCGCGTCATTTAGCAGACTCGTTGTAAAAGAGGAAAAATTCTTTTTCAATCACTGATTCCAACTTTATCATATTATTCCTATCTCTAAAGAAGGGTGTCGAAATTAGAAGACAGATGTTGAGATTAGACCAACTTATGGTATTGATGAAAAAATGTTTCTGGAAATGGAGGAAAACATAGTTGAAGGCTGAAACTTTGTATGCTTTATCAGAAAAAGGGTGAGGAATTCAAAAATCGAGTTCCTTCATTTTCATGTTTTTTGGACCTACCCGGTGGGGTGGAGGTCCTATAAATTAACCTGTGTTCGTCCGTCCGTCCGTTCGTTCGTCTGTTACCAACTTTTCTCAGGATTGAATCATAAGAATCTTTTGATTTTTGGTACAAAGGTGCAAAATGGTAGTGGCCAAAATGTGACAGAGCCCAATTTTCGAAAAAAAAGATTTTTTGGGCAAATTTAAGCCAAAAAACAGCTAAAAAACGGGTTTTTTAGACTTTGTGAAAAATTGGATCATTAATTTTTTCTGATTTTGCATGAAAGTAGGCTAACATCATTGGTAAAAGATTGCTCAAGCAGATTTTTGCAAAAAAATTTTGTTGGCTCAAAAAGCGCATGTTTATCTATAAGAATCACTATTAATAAG
The DNA here is from genome assembly GCF_902728285.1 of Clytia hemisphaerica. Taxonomy (NCBI): domain Eukaryota; kingdom Metazoa; phylum Cnidaria; class Hydrozoa; order Leptothecata; family Clytiidae; genus Clytia; species Clytia hemisphaerica. The sequence goes on along the minus strand of NW_027104101.1, from coordinate 636,542 downwards.
CATGCATCAATGTTCTTAGTCAAATTACTCAATTTTTTTATGAGATGGATGCTTTTTTTGCTCACGAGGGCTTACTTTTGAAGAATATGTGTGTTTAGACATGAAATTTTGGTTGCTTGGCGTGTTTTTATAGAAAAACTGGCCAAATTCGATATTTTTTATAAGCACATTATCAATTACTTAGGTATTAGCTTTCCTCGAGATTGGTTCTTTCATTCTTTATGATTTTTTGCACAAAGATGCATAACTATAAACCCTCGAATGTGACGGAGCCCGATTTTCGAAAGAAAATGTTTTTGGGAAAATTTGGGCCAAAAAACGGCTAAAAAAACAGGTTATTTGGACTTTGCGAAAAATTGGATCATAAATTTTTTCAGATTTTTTGCATGAAAATAGGTAAAAGATGGCTCAAGCAGATTTTTGCAAAAAAAATTAGTTGGCTCAAAAAACGCATGTTTTATCTATCAGAATCACTATTAATAAGCATACATCAATGTTCTTAGTCAAATTACTCAATTCTTTGATGAGATAGATGTTTTTTTGCCCACAAAGTCTTGAATATGAAAGAATCTTTCACGATCATGAAATTTGGGTTTCTAAACGTTTTTTTTTTAAGAAACAAACGACTAATTTTAATAGATCATCACTATTTGTGTTCTGAATAATTTTTTAACGGTCATGCCCACGTATATATCAATTATATGTGTTAAATTCATAACCAGGTAGGTACATAAAAGTATCACTTGTTTTTTCACACTTTTGCTTCTCTAACTTTAGCATGGGAATGTCTAGCCTAGAAATCTAAGCCAGATTGATTCAGTCACTTAGTAAAATCTGATGGTAAGTTGTGACTGAATATCTGGCTTAGTACAGTACAAGTAAACTCGGTTTCTTATCAACTGACAAAAACGAAATTTCAAATTTTCCCGGGCACGTTTTTGTAAATGCATATAAATTTGCATAATTTGTTCAACACATACTTTTCAACAAAAGATTTCCCATAATTCATTCGCATAAAAAAAGCAAAAATGTGACTCCCCAAGCGATTTGAAGTACATAAAAGTCCGATCGGTAAAAAGACCGATCTTCTTTGGCCTCTACTTGACCGGTCTTTTTACTTTTTGGGCCGCTTGGATATTGAAGAAGGCCGATGCGAGGCCGCTTATTAAAAGCTGCCACAGTGAAGCGGCCACATAGTAAGTTTTAAGCCGCTAACAGCGGCCCTTATCGGACATAGCGCCCCTTAGCGGCCATTAGCGACCCTTAGCGGCCATTAGCGGCTATTTTAATTTACTCACATTTTCAAGTACATTTGGAACAAAGAAAGATTTTTTCAGAAATCAAAAAGGGCAAAACAAAAAAAAAGATAAAAGGGAGGGCGCTTGAAATAACGAAGGACCTAAGAAGCCATCAAATGTTGTAAAATAAAATGAAATGATTGCTTCCCCAGTAGAGAAGGGGGAAAGCTTCCAAAAGGGCATCTTGAAGGGCTTTGCTTTCTTATAAGCTCCTGATTTGTCACAAGCTCCTGATCTGTGATGTTTCGAATGCTTGATGCAACTTTTAAAATGCGAGAGAGAAAAAGTGAAAATCACGTGAAAAGAAAGAGACACACTCAGAAGGAGTGTATTTCATCACTATTTTTGGTAAAAGTTCACGTGATAACAGGAAGGAAAGCACGCAGAGGGAGCTCAATGTAAACAAACATTTAGTAAAAGTCTGCACTCTGCTTCGTTCGTTGTTATGATTTGAAAAGAAATGTAACAGAGCAAAGTATTTCGCTTTTCAAAAATACTAGATAAACAAATTCAGAATATGTAAGTAGTTAAAAGAACAATTTTCAAGACAACCCTGTCTCACCACGAACGATCCTTTTGTTAATATCCCCGTCTCAGTCAGTGGAATTCTCTATTATTATTATAGACAGTGTAAAATTCTTTATAGCCGAAATTTGGTAAAACTTTAACCGAATTCCACAAGCTTAAGCCAAATTCAATAATTACTTTTACCGAATTAGTTAAACTTTTTACCGAAGCGATTCGGTTAAACAGCCAAATTTAACCGAAACCATTTTACCGAAATTCGGTTATATTTTTGAGAAGATCCCTAAGATATAAGCGAAAAAGGATTAATTAATCGAATACAACAAGGATTAAATAATCGAATATGGGAGATTAAAAATAATTGAATATAGGAGAATAAATAGTCGAGTCATTAATCAAACTTCATAAACGAAAATCGATTATATCTTTGCGAAGATCCCTAAAGAAAGCCGCTAAATAGGACGCTGGCCGCTAAATAGGCTGCTGGCCGCTTGGCCGGTCTCTCGATCAAGAAAAAGCCTCTAATAGAGGCCTTGAGGTCGTTCTTGGGAAAATTCCATTGGCCGCTTCATGGCCGATCTTCTAAAATGTTAGGCCGCTTGAAATGTCACTTCGCCCGCTATGAGACCGGTCTTTTACCCGCTTTAGCCGATCGGACTTTTGTGTACTTCAAATCGCTTGGGGAGTCACAAATATAAAAATAAGGAATTTGTTAATAAATTCAAACGACCGAATTGCCGTCCCATGTTTTGTCAGATAGTCCCAAGTTAGAGCAGTTGACGGTACACCCTCCTCCCTACTTACTCAACTTCTCTTTTTTTCAGTTATATAAAGGTTTTTAAAATTAAACAAGAGGCCCAAGGGCATGAAGGCCCAGAGTCTAAAAACATATCTAGTTTGTTTTTGCTTCCGAAGGCCGGGTTTAAGTCCTTACTCGCACAAATTTTGCACGGTGGGACCGCAAAAATCATGCTTTGAAAAAATTTAGAAGGGAACAGGTACAAGAAATGAGAGTTAAATAACAATATTAATGTATTTATTTCTTTTAAACCGAGCAAACTCAAGGAATTCGAATTGGTTGAGTAAGCTGTAAGATGGGTCGAATTCGCTATATAAATCTGAGCCAAGTTAAACCGAGTAGATGCCGAGTATATCAATATAAGCCGAGTAGATTCAAGTTGAGCCGAGTTTTCCGAATAAATCAGTGTAACAGAGTTAAACGAGTTTGCCGAGTAAATCCGTATAAACTAAATAGATTCCAGATTAGCTGAGTTTTCAAAGTAAATCCGTGAAAGCTGAATAGATGCAAGTTCGCTGATTTATAACTATTGTTGCACTCCACCTGATGATGACACAATGAATATATTAAATGTATACATCTCAAGATCTTCAATTAAAAGGGGTGTTTTAAAATTAAACAACATTGATCTGTTGATGTGATTCTATGCAATTGAGCCCCTTACAAAGAAAAATTACTTAATTTTATCACTGCCAAGGAGTTTCATTAATTATATAACATAAATATTTGTTGCATCTCCTTTCTATGAAGCTTTTTCTCCCAGACCCCACCCCCCCCCCCTCTTTTGCACTTTAAAGTCTCTTTTGAAGGGGTTCAGACTATGACTGACTAATCTTGGGGAAATAGACCAGGCCATGACTCGCTGTCCCAACACTTTTCAATAGAAAAATTCTCTTAGTGTTTTTTTATTCCCACTGATACGTAGAAATCCACAGGGTTGACACAGGGCCAAACAGGCCCAGTTTGGGCCTCACGGGGGTCCCCGGGCTGAAATGGTCATCAAGGGTCCCCTTTACAAACGAAAATTTGAAGGTCTGAAATTCTCATATCTAATATGACCAACTGGTAGGGCTTGAAGAGTAGATGAAAAAAGTGGCCTCAGTACGCTCATAGTAAAGGTCAAATATGTTTTTGGAAAAAGTGTGATTATTTAGAATCACTCAAGCATTTTCTTCCACTTCAATCTGTGAAACTGACAGAGAACTCACCTAAAATTGGGTACCAGTATTGACCTTCTGTTGCCTATGCCTTTAAGGTTGATTGAACTGACCAGGACACTGTAAAGAAAAAAAAAGATTATTAGTATCTGTCTGAAAATAAACCCTCTCCAGGGTGGTCATTTTTTCACTGATTACACCCAACTCAGTTCTCGCCAAAGTTAAAACTTCTCCTGAATTGTTTTGTGCCACTGCTTTTTTTGACGCATCCAGGATTAAAACAAAGATTCTTAAATTTTAAGGGAAGACTCAAACCCACTCCCCCTCCTGGGTCACTTTTGGAAAATGGTTTGGTGAGAGGGAATTCTGGGTTAAATGATGTAATCTTTCTGGCCTCAGAGTACTGTTGCTCTATTAACACTTTCTTTTGAGAGAAATTGTGACCTGTGTTTTAAACTAGCCAGTCAAATGACAATCAAACCAATAAAATACCAGTAATACTATATATAGACCTTTTGATTTTACAGCAACAATATAAAAAATCTTATGCATCTCCTATTTTGTAAACACGCAATAGATAAGAAAATCTAAACCACTATTGGGGCTGTCCACATTGTATTTGTGCACTGAAAATATCGAAAATTTGGTATCCCTGCCCCTGTTCCAAAGCGTATGCAAATGCCTGCCATTCCAATCTTTAAATGGGAGGGGGGGCAACACAGAATTTAAGTCAAAATGATTTTTGAAAAACTTGGGATTTCTAAGACATTTTCTGAAAAATGACCCGACCTATGTGATCAATCCTATCGACCATCGGGATGGCTTGATGACAGAGCGATATGTGATTGATGGATTACTTATCGATCCGGATAGGGTGTGGCAATCACAAATATCTTTGTTTCGCATCGTCCGACCGACTCCTGAAAACTGAGTGAAATTGATTCGGAGAGTCGGTAAATTTTTCAGACTTTTTGTTTTGATGACGTTTCCTTTGCTCAAAAATTTTATTTTTGTCGATTTTTGTGAGCAATTTCTAGCGCATTCGCAGCATTTTAACTTTGCTTATCATTACACGTGTGCCATTAGTGTCAAAGGTCACAGTGTTTAAATCTCATGATCTGAAACCACGCAAAACATACACGCGATTGGGCCTCCTGCCGCCTCAGTTAACGCCCTTTTACCTTTTACCGCCTCACAGACCAATTTTAAGCAAACCCGAAATATTCACTTTTTAAATCCAGACGAGGACGTGAAATGAAGATATTTTATGATTGCCGCCTAGGAGATTGATAGAGGATTCAGCCATAAAAAGTCTTATTGATCCTTTGCTGATTATTTATCGAGCTAGTATTAGTTCAATCAAGTATATCGATTGTAAATCGATAGAGCTCGATCATTAGAAAGAATGGATAAAATCAATATGATCGAAAAATATTATTGATGATAAATCGAATGCATAATCGATAATTTATTAATCATAAGCTTATAAAATCTTGAGTATCAATCTTTGATCAATCTCCTATCCGAATTGATAAGTAATCCATCAATCACATCTTGATCTGTCAGCAAGCTGTCCCGATGATAGATCCTATTGTATTGAGCGCGGGGGTACGACCCTGGACACCGCCGTTCATTGTACGGTGTTGTACGGTGGAGCTTGATTTAAATGTCCAGTGGGAATTAAAGGTTAACTTTGAAAACACCGTACATTTTCCCACCGTACATTAAATTTCCCACCGTACAATAGTACGGTGGGAATGCGATCGCGAGAGACAAGTTCCGTGGTCAAACTTAATGTACCAAAGAAAGTTTTCCCGACTTAGCAGTTTTTCAGTAAGTCCAACCACGGTTGAATATCTAAAAATTTGCATGCTTTCTGAAACTGAAATCAAGTTAAAATGTTTTTGGTACGGTGGTGAAATAGGTTAACTCGAAATCCACCGTACACCCCACCGTACCCACCGTACAACACCGTACAATGTACGGCGGTGTCCAGGGTCGTGCGGGGGTCTGGGAAGGAAATTCCAAACCAAGGCCCTAATTTTTAGGAAAATGTCGTCCGCAGGGGTAAAGATGACAAAGTTTAAATAAAAAGGTCTAAGTGCGAAAAAGTTGAACATGTGCCTGTAAAGTTGATGCATGTAAACAAAGTTTTTTAGTTCCTCACTTTTTGTGTCTTTTTATGTTTGTCTGCGAGCAAGGTACAGTAAATCTATTTTGACGGCCAGAAAAAAAGCAACATACCTTTCAAAAATTAATCCTTATTGTTCATGGCACTTGGAAGCAGGAGAGATGTTGCCACAACACGGTTGAATGACAAAAAGAAATTAAACAGAAATTGTATAAAAGCATCCTTCTTCTTTCTCGATAAGATTTTAAAAGAAAGTTTCGCAAAATCCAACCAGGTTGTTGAGAGCTAGCCTGGGCATAGGCTGATTTGATTACAAATAACGAACATTGTGGTCTGAACGAAAATCTAAGTTCTAAACCAAACTGATAGTCTTTCCCGAACAAAGAATATAGCGCGAAGCTGCAGATCTCAATTATTGTTTTACTTATCTGTTCAAGCCTCTCCATTATAGCCAAACAGCCTGGATGGTTTTTTACTTTATGACGGAATGCGGCTAATAGCTTAGCGTTACACACGAACACGACTCTCTTTAAAGGCCCAGTACGCTAAAGCTCTGGGCCAAAGAGGGAGAGATAAAAACATATCTTTCTTTTTATGCAAAAAGTACAGAATAAAATATGTTCAAAAAGTCTTTTGTTGAGAAGTGAAAAGCTTTTTCAAAACAAACAAAAAATTGGTTAACCAGGCTAGGGAATGTCCCAAAAAAGTTTTTATTTCTACAGAAATGGATTTTCTTTTCATTTGGGGTTTCTCCTTTCAGAAAAACTTTACTTACAACTTTTTGTTCCTCCATTTCCAGAGGCCCCTTGAAAATGGGTCCTACCACTTTTTTTGACTTATTTCAATCTTTTTCAAGCTACTTTTCTTCAAAAACAAAAATAAAACAATGCAATGTCTTCTTTAAAAAAAAAAAAGATGTATCTTTCGTTATTTTGATAAGTATAGTAAATATTTTACAAATATTTTTCTATAATAATATCCTAACACATTTCAAAGAATTCTCCCTCCAAATATATAAAAAATTAAAGAAGAAAAAAATTTTCTTTTTTGACACAATTTTTGAATTTTTCCAAGCTATTTTCCTAACCTTTTTTTGACATTTTTAGTCAAATTTTCGACACTAAAATTTGAATATCTTTACAACCACTTATCATCTGGAGGCCTATGACCCCTCATTTTCTTTTTAAAATTTGAAAAATCTTCTGGAGCTGCTACCATTAATAGTATAGCACAAGGCCTGGATCACCAATAATTTGTGTTTGCGTCATTCCCAGCCCCAAAATATGAGTCAGTCGGTCTTAAATGATCGGAAAAGGGCGCTCTGAATATAGGCTGTCAGGTGGTGCTAAAATCATCAGAAAAATGTGTCTGAGCATAGGTTTGTTCAGGCGACAAGAATCATCAAGCACGGGAGCTACAAAATGTGATTATTTTGCTGCAAAAATGTGATTATTTTGCATATCCCGACCGCTCAAAAAGCAGTTGCGTAGTGCTTTTTAACGCAAAAAATCCTTGAAAAGTTGCAAATAAAAGTCTTAAAAACACTTGATGATCAAAACGCTGGCTACACTGAATCTAAAAAATTCTTTGAATAATATCGCTAAAAAATCTGACAAATTTTCCCACTTTCCGACTAGAAAAGGGTCGGATTTTTTAGATAGAAAGTGAGTTGGTCGGAGGACGCGAACACAGCTTATTGGTGAGCCAGGCCCAATTGAATAGTACCCAAGATTCAAGTGAGTTTTGATAGCAAGTTTTGGGGATTTCAAAGTTTGTAAATATGAAAGGTGACTTTCATTGAGCTACAGTAAATCTTGGTACCATTTTCAAATTCCCCCAACTTTCTTTTTCTCAAAAATGATGAAGAAGAAATTGGCGGCATCACGATTAGATCCGCTCTGCATGATGCATGACGTCACCCATGTGGCAAAATACAACTTTTTTGAAAGAAAATTTAGTTATAAAATTTGAAAAAAAATTAGGAAAAATTTACAAAACTGAATGCTAGAAATTTTCAAGAAAAGTGTAGAAATAAATCAAAATGCCTGAATAAGGTTTCTAGAAAAGGAAAATTTGCTAGGAAAAACCTTAGAAAACGAATGACAAAAATATACCACAAAAATATCACAAAATAAATTAAAAAATATTAATTTACCAGCAGGTAAAACTAGAATACTGTGTATTCTCCATATGCACAGGATAAATAATATGTGATGATACAATGTTAATGCTAGTATCACAAACGAAAAATACCAAGCCACAAAAGTAAATTTAATGGCTGCCTGAACTCTTAGAGACCACCGTCAAGAACCTGCTTAGGGGCTTACAAGCCATGAGTATACCAAAAAATAGTTACATAAACACATGGGTGTTGAGTTATAAATTGATAGAGTGAATTTTTTTAATTTCACATGATACATTTACTGCGACTGTTTGATGTAAATGAACAATCGAGACTAATGCTTCTGTTAAAAAAAAATTCCAATTTTTCAAGAATCAATTAACTTTGGAATTGGGAAATAATTAATTTTGAAATTACTCAGTGAATATATTTTGATTAAAATTGCAGATCAATATAACTTTTGTTATAAATAACAGACTATCAAAAATTTAGCACCTTTAAATTCTACATAATTTGCTTTTGAGACTTTCTTAAAAATTTGTACAAAGTTCACTAAGGTTCATCGCAAAAAAAGTTTTGAAATAGCTTCTTTATTCAATTCACTTTATGTCTATTATTTACTATGGTTTTTTTATATTATTGTGGAATTCTTGCATTTTTTTTGTTTTTATAGAATAAAGTTTACACTTTGTAATCTGAAACTACAAAAGAACTCTACTGTTTTGACAAAAAAAAACTCTACTGTTTTGACAAAAAAAAAATGCTGACAATACTCTTCGTGGCATTGGATTTATGAAATACATCACACTAACTGAAAAAAGACTTTTAGAATCTTTGTTTATTGTCACATTGCTTATTATGCTTTTGGAATGTTTGTAGAGATCTTAATTATCAGATTGGAATTTCCAGTTAAGTTTAACGTAGTTCTTTCCTGTTCTTTTATTAGTAACAAAACCGAACAATTATACAAGCATCTATTAAGTGATTATGATGTCTGTTTATTTACTATGAGTTACACTTGAGAAAAATGTTAATATGTTAGTGTCTTTCAAGGTATTAAGCCTATCATGTTGTATTTTCTAAACAGAAAATCCAGTTATGATCCTCTATATCAAATATAGAGTAAATTTTTAATAAATAACAATGTTTTATATTAAAAGACACTTTTTTCAATTATCTATTACAACCTTTCTTTGACAAAGATTTTGTAAACAGTTTTGGTGTCCTTTTTTTGTCTTTGAATGCTTTGAAAAAGTTCCTTTTATTTGTCGTTATTTGTTTTGGTTATTTACCAGCAAAGCTGTGTGAATTCTCTTAAACTGTTTAATTAACGACACCACTGGTATATAGTTAAATTCCACTACTTTGTTCTGCTGTGACTTTTTGTTGCTTGACTACTATTGACTGAAACACAAGTGTGTCTCAACAGTATTGCTATCACTTTTTAAAAATTGAATTTGAAAATAATTGATTAATGAAGAGGCTTTTTGTATTGAAGTAAATAGTAGTTAATGAAGGTTGTATGAGTTTATGAGTGACTTTAGTGTTTTTGATATGTTTGATTTACACTAATGATTTTAAATCATGAGCTTATAATGTATAAAGACTAGTTGAGCATCAATGCATATTCTATTCTCTTACTGACTGTGCAGCATTTTTATCTTTTCCAGCGAAAAAATGAAGAAACTTGAAGCATGAATGTGCTACTCAATAGATACATAATGTTCCAGTTATCAACATGAAGTTGAATGTTAAAGTAAATGAATTGCAAATTTTGCATCTTGCTGTACTTGCAAAAAACTTTCCAACGAAATGTGGTTATTTAGAGAAAAAAAGTGGCAAGAAAGTTGTTGACCAAACCTCAGTGAGATGGCAGCGCAGGTGGTGTGCAGTTTATTACAATTTCATGTTTTATTATGAAACAGAATCTAGCCCTAAACCACAAGGTGTGATACTGCTTGATGGAGTTCGTACTGATGAACTGGAGGTGACCGAACTAGTAAGATACATTCTGTTTTTATTCTGATACAAACTAAAACCTGAGGCTACACGCTTTTTTTTTACAAGAATACACTTTATTAGAATGTAAATGATGAAAATAGCCAAAAAATTAAGAATAATGCTAAGAATGCTATTTTTAGAGCATTTTCAATTATAAATCGCCAATTACCTTCAAGTAAGGCTCACTCCATTCACAAAAATGCCATTTTATGCTTGAGACGTATGTACTAAATGTTACGTCTAGTCTGAATTAGGATTGTAACCTAAGAATGCTGTAAAAATATTTTAGGATGATTTTCCCTAAAAAGGTTAAGAATATTCATTCTTATAAAAAAATGCGTGTATCTGGTATATTTGGATCTTCAAAAGCTGTTAAAAACTTTGAATTATTTTTTGAAATTTGAATTTACTGTTAAATTCTGCTTTAATTTCGACTCAAAACATCAAACAATAAATTCAAAAGAGCAATGAAGAATCTTGACCAAAACCAATGATATTATATCTACATTAAAAGATATTTCCTAGGGGCAATGAATTTCATGTTGAAAAGAATAACCAGAAGCTTCATGTTTAAGAAAGAGAATCATTCGTTTATTATATCTACATTGATTTTGATTACTTTGTTTCAGCCATGTTTTGGAATTCGAGTAGCTAGAGATGAAGGTCGTGAATATTTGTTTGGATGCGAATCTGATGCTGAACGTGAGGAATGGGTTCAAGTTATCAATTCTAGCAGGTATTATAAATGTCTAAACTATTCAGATTCGATGGCTAGGCTACTTACTACCCTGTAGTTGTTGTATTATTTCCTTACACATTCTTATGTGAGTTCTTATGTGAGAAAGAGTATACATTCTTATGTGAGTTGGAGCGTGCCACATTAAATCATAATCACCCATTTGTATTTTTAGTTGACCAATGCCTTAATAAAGTTTTCAAAGAGCTCATTGTGGCGTGATTTCAAATCATTATCTAGAAAATTGATAGTGGAGGGAAATGTGAAAAATGGCGTCATAATTTGTCCCATGTTTACCAAGTTTTGATAAAAAGTTACATCTTAACAATGTCATGATTCACATTTCCCCCATTATTAACTTTCAGGGAAATATGAGATTTATGACCCGATCAGATCTTGAAAGTTCAAGGATTTTGAGCCATAATTCTAATTAAAAAACCTTATGAAAAATTGGGGCATGCCTTAGTGCATGTTGGTGATGTCAGATTTTTTATCAAATAAACTGTAGTGGAGTCAATGTTGCCTTAAGTATACTATCCAGTTATAGACTAAGTGCTTCTAGCTAATGTTATATTGTCCTGTGAATCCATATATTTACATTACAACTGTCTCAAGAAGTTTGACTATGTATTGTAATTGGATCCTCGTTTTTTAGAATAAGAATTAGTGTTTTGATGAGAATTTTTTCTAGCGTCCTCTGGCTAAAATGACCCAAACTCAATCTGTTGTATATTTTTTAATAAATCAGATAAAATTCCAAATTTCAACCGTTGAATACTATTGAGAAAATATTAAAGTTAGTCCTAAAAGTATGCCAGAATCAGATATTCTTTTTGAATAATTTAGCAAGGCCAGAGAGTTTGCAACATTAAAACTGTACACTGAGGGGTAGCTGATAAATAGCTGCACCGGATCTTACATAAACTCCTAAAATCGTTACTGCTGTCTATCTTCTCAACGAATTCCTTGAGACGAAAAATGAGATGTGTTTCTTTCTCATTTATTATTCATCATCATATCCAAAGAGAAAGATGACGAGGATTTCAGTAGCAGTCACTACGTCTTGAATCTGTAATATAACTCACCACCTAATTTGCAACTACAATTATGAACAGAAATGTTTGATTAAAAAAAATACTGGAAGTTTACATCAGAAATTTTGAAAAAAAATCCCCCCTTCCCACCAACTGCAATGTTCAGTATGCACGGCTGTCCGACCTTCATTGAAATTTGAAAATGGGGGAAAGGAGGGAAATGGCTGGGACTTTCTCATAATCTTTGACCATGATTGTACCACAAATCAAGGTCTTGGTTTAGTCATAACTAGCCCATAAACTTTCTATTATTACTTTACATATTTACTTAGTGCAAATGCAATCTGGGAGAGAAACGATAACCTGGTGCATCAAGTTCAAGCGCTTGAAAATGATTTACAATCACTTAAAGAGGAGAAAGAACGTTTGAACCAAGAACTGAATGATAATTATCAGCAAGTTACAAGGCTGAAACTTGAAGTAAGAAGTCTTAAATTTGAACGGTTTTATATCATCTGTAGGGTGAGATTCCCTTAATCTCCGAGCAGAATTTGATATATTGCGCATGGCACGTTTCCACTCTGAAGGCCATGATGGCTCCGTAAGAGAATCTGCCCAGGTTGGCGCACCACTTTGATCTTTTTCATCCCGTTTTGGGATGAATATTAAATGAGACTTTTGCAATATCAAAACGGAACTGCTCTGTTTTCTTGCTCCAATCCTATCCGTAACGAAACCCATACCGAAGCGGTGTTAAACCTCAACCGTCTCTAAAGGCTCAACAACTTCAAGAAAAGGAGGTCCCAAGTCTTCTCTAAAAGTTGTTGAAACTTATTTTTATTTGTTTTCCAGTTGAGTAGTGTTCGTGAGCAAGCCATGTCTTTCAAGAACCGAAGGGCGTCAGCAGGATCACTTATCACTTTACGAAATGAAGAAGAAAGCTCCTCAAATTCTGTTGTTACTGCTTCAGACTTTGATATTGATCCTAGTGACATACCAAAGATTATTAAGGTATGCTTTTTAAGCTCTCTGTGTCAGGCTTCAATGGTTATACACGTTTTTTTATAAGAGAAAACTATACGAGAACACAAGGCTTCAATGGCCGAAATATTAAAAGCAAGTTAAGAACATTTTAAGGCTTTGTGGACTCTAAAACACCCGATTTCTTAAGAAAATGGGCAAAAATACTCACCAAATGGTGAAAATGAAAACATGTTAAGAACATCTTTAGGCTTAAAACTCAAAAAGTTAACAACATCCGAAGGAAATTTTGGATGTTCTTATAAAAAAATGTGTATTGCAGGGTTTTGCGGTTCTGTCCTAAGTATTCTTAAGGTAAAGAATTTAAAGTATCAAGATTCACTCTAGTATAGTGACTCCATCTATGAGGGGAAAACTGAATTAGAATTCATCTTAACATACCTAGATCCAGGCTCTGACCGATCTGTACATCCTAATTTGTATACACGGGTTTCATTTAATAAGACTGAATTTTTGTTTTTTTGTCGTCGCTCAGCTTCAGAATGCCATTCGCTCTTGGTTACTTCGCCGTAGATGGAAAGGACTGATTCAATCTTACATCTCAACATTCACGGCTGACAAACTGAAACAAAGAAATCAAGTAAGACTTTCGTTTTTTTTAATTGTGAAAGGGAAGAAATCTTCTATTAGAATTCTTAACGCCTGTTTTTTTCGATCGCGCGAACGTGTACGCGTATACATTTTCTTGTTCATTCACCAGTTTTTTTATTTCTTGATTGGTTGAAAGATTATCAATTGAGATGTGCGCTACTGTTTGCTCAAAAAGGTTGACAATTTCCATCGGAGAAAAGAGCACCAAAAGCTTATAAGAGCGTACGCATTTTTTGACCTAGCGTGCACGCTCACTCGATCGATTGAAACAGGCCTTTCCGTGTTTGTCGTACTTATATAATAACCACCATCTTTCTGGAGAAAAATGTGAATATTATTTATCTCATAATGTCGGGTTTACTGCTAATCATATACGTACATTTACTGCATTCATATAACCTTACTAGACCTATAAAATCTTTAAGCTACCTTTTCAATCTTTTTCAAGTTGCTATGGCAATTCATCACATCAGAGGAAGACTACGTGCACCAGTTGAACGTGTTGGTTGGAGTGTTTCTTCACCCCATCAAGCAACGATCATTTAATTCACAAATTATCTCCAGTACTGAAGTCACCAAGATCTTCGCCAACAGGTTAGTGCAGTTGGTCTGGTGTTTCCTCTGTTTCCTCTGAAAGAAAAAATGGAAAAACTCGTTTAATTTTTGATAGTTACTCCAAAAAAAAGGAAAGATATTTAGTATTTAAACATGGTTTTCCATGTCTTCTTTTGAACGTGGTTTGTTATTATTTCACCTATAGTTTATCAGCAGGTTCATGGCTTAAATGATTTTCTGAGCTAATAAACTATTTACCTTACTACTACTTTGGGCTTACTTGAGTGGCAGTGTGCTTGCTTCCCGAACGGAAAGTTGTGGATTCGAGCCCCTCATTAAGCTGGACAACGTAGAGCTTGAGCAACGTAGCTCCTTAGAATTAATGCGACTTTCAATCCTAAACTAAATTACTAAATTTTATAACAAAACAATAGTAAATATCTATGGTTTTCTTTGTTTAGTGAATCAATTTTAGTGTTACACAAGATTTTTGTGGAAGGAATGGCCATGCGGATGAAAGACTGGCCAGCCGTACAAATAGGTTCGTTATTGAATTCAACCTGATGTTTCCAAATAATGGCGGTTAGGATTAAGTTAAGTCATTGCTTTTGTTTTTAGTGGAACATAAAATTTGAATTGAAACTAATAAGAGCCAACCAGCAAGATTTGAATGAATCCGAAATGGGCTATTTCACAAAAACTTAAGTTATCTCTGCCCCATAACCTCAATTTGGTTATTATTGGCACTCTAGGTTGCACCCTCTGGAGTTTTGCCTAAATTCTGCAAAATCTATTTTGAAGCGACCTCCTAAATCTTTCACGAAATCACAAACACCCTACTGCTTTTCTAGTGTATAAACCCCCTTGGCGCGCTAATCCATTAAATCATCGGTAGTAGCAACTTAAGGCTGATTTCATGACAGAACCTTGGTTTCGGTCGCTAAAAAGCTGGATTTCGGCCACTGAAGACTGATTTAACTTGACAGGGACTGAGATTCGAACGCTACAGCTGGATTTCGGTAGAAAGAGCTAGAGCTGGGGTTTGGTCGGTAAAGCTGGGTTTCGACTGCTGACGAAATAAAACTTTGCTGCGGAGGGTGGTGTTTACAAAATCCTGAAATAGAAATTCTTCGGTTTGTCTTCTACGTCTGAACTTCTTAAACTAACTGTGATTTAGAACATTTCTTTTATTATGATTTGATGTATCTTTTACCCTTTGTAGACGATTTGTTGTTCTCTCTGGTTGCTGCTGTACCGATTTACATTGAATATATCAAGAACCATCCAGAAGCACTCAAGGTATGTAATCTGTTACTAACTTTTCTGTTATTTTGCCGTATCGATTTGCCGTAACTCTTTGTCAAGGAAAAGACACCCTGCCCCCCTAATAGAGACCAGTACTTCTTTTGAGCATCGACAGAAAACTATGGGAATATCACTCTTAACACTGTTTTGAGGGGCCTAACTAATTCAAACAAAATAATCATGCATTGCATTAATTAAATAGAATGCTCCACTTCGAACGTTATAAAAACGAAAATTATACACATCTATATATTTACCGTCCTATGTTTAACCCTTTAACTGCCGTTCGTATTTTTGAAGGGTGCGACCTATTTGCCAGAAGTCGGCATATGCCGACATGAGCGACCACAGAGTTGACCATCGCATTTAGCTTTATTTTCTGAAAAGTATCAGAAATATAAGTGATATGTGTTTACTTTGAGTTGAAAAATGTATAATTATGAAAAACATCTTTGAAATATATTTTAATTAATTAACTGTGCTATTTAATGAAATCTTGTTCAAAATCGAACTTTCAATAAACTTTTAAAAAAACCTCTGGCTAATATGTCGAGATCTCTCTTGTCGGCAAATGACGACACCGGCACGGAAAGGGTTAAGTAATCGGGCGCGTCTGAAAGTGAAGAAATCTTAGAGACAAAGAAAACATTCTTTTTCAATTCTCCAAAAATCATTAAATTTTTGTATATTATTTTTTTAGACTTTATGTGAATGTAAGAAACGTCCTGAATTTGTGAAAATGCTGTCATGGTGTGAGGCCAAGGAAGAGTGCCATGGTCAAACGATCGAACAATTTCTATTGTATCCTGTCCGCGTGGTAAGACTTATCCATGTTTTGGCAATTCCTCAGAGTAAATTTACGCTTCATTTTTTCAGATATCCCCACTTGGATTTTGCCTATTTTGCATCGCGTTTTCTACACTTTTTTTTTGATATTCTCATTGCGTTTCGTTTTTGGTGACAAAAATGAATGTCGATGTTCTAGAGTTTTCGCCTAATATTCTGCTTAATATTCTGCAATTCTGAACATTTTTAATTGTGTTAAATTATTGTGAGTTGTTGTTGTTTGTTGTTGAATTAAAATTGACGTCAAGAATAATGGCGTTATCGAGAGTAAATTGCGAGCAGTAATTTTTAACAGGTTAACAGTTTTACTCGGTCTCCTGCGAGCTTACATAATTCTCCTTTTAGCTTCTATTTTTACACGAAACAGCAAAAAAATGATTAGTAAATTGCTTGAAATACAGATATCATGCTAACGAATGGGAGTTTCTAAACATCGACCAGAAATGGCGACCACGACCAGCGACCACGACCAGCGACCAGATAAATTTGGGTTATCGAGTTTTTCCTCTTTCTCCACGAGTCTTTCTCTTGTGATAATTTATTTATCGAATTGAAGAGTAAAGCTCACCCCTGTCTCACCTACAGTGATTATAAAGCCACGTGCAAAACGTGTAGAGCAGCCATTTCAACGCTCTTGGAGCTTGAATAGATTGTCAATTTCTATCCTTTTGTATTTTTGGTATCAAATTAATTAGTGGCAAAATTTGAATAATGAATTCTCTGTCCAGCAACTATAGATTAATGAAATTCATTACATCATGATTAAATTGCGTGCGTCATTAATAAATGACATCATTTAATCTCGTGTGTAGTGTATTTTCAAAGGGTAATTAATGAATGAAAAACAAGTGAATGGAATTGATTAATTCTTTACTCCGATTCTAAAACTAATGCATTAAAATCTCATTAATTAATTAATAGATGTTCATTATGAAGATAAATATCATAGGTCCGCTATCACTGGGATGAATTATTACTTAACCTTGTTGCTACTCGATAACTGAATCAGAAATCTAAAGCTAAATCAACGCTATTGCATCTTCGTGTGCAAAAAGAGTGACTTCGATTTGCTTAAGTTAAAATACAGGAAACTTGATGATTCTCCATGTGTCATAAGCTTTGGTCCTACCCTCCTTATACGTCAAAGTTTAGTCAGTTAGTTTAGTCTATCACGTAAGCTTTTATCATGAATTTTCAGGTTTATGATCAAAGTTCAATTGCCAGGGATGGTCCTTTTCGAAAATGGACCGAAAAGTTCTACTTTTGGCTTGAAATATGATTTTCCTATTGTTTGAAAATGATTGAATAAAAAGATCGCTAAAGTTAGTTCTTTATTGGACATTTTAATCAACTTTTCGTGAAGCGAAGAGTATTACTAAAAACAACAGTTTGTAGTATCAGAGAGCTCCACTGGTGAAGGTCGTTGATTTGGTTTAGATGTCAGCCAAATAATGCAGATGAGATGGAGTTTTTATAAGATACTTGAATAATTGGTCATTTGAAGTAATAAAAATGACGCGTTCTTTAGAAAAAGTAACAAAATTGTTTTATTATTGGTTAACGACCAACCAAATTAGATAAGAGCTTGTAAAAACTCTATCTCGTCCCAAATAATGCCTTTTATCTAGAAGCTGGATTTTCTTATTTTTTTACTTTTACAGATGCCAACATACGTGCGAAATATATTCGAGATTCTTGAAATGACTCCTGAAGAGCACAATGAGCGGAAAGCGCTGGAAAGCATCCTTCACAAACTTCAAGAAGCACAGACATACAATCACTATCTAGATGAGGGAGAAAGTATCCGCCACACGTTGGAAATTGAACGCTTGATCGATGGTGGCTGCATTGATCTCTTGGATGGTGAACAGACGTTCATCCGGCATGGTTGGTAGTACAGTAGAAACTCTTTAACTCTAATCTCTATAACTCGAATGTCATCTTAACTCGCCTTTAACTCGAATCTCTCTAATTCGAATGTCTCCTTAACAAGTTTTTAACTCGAACCTCAATTATTCGAATGTCTCCTTAACTCGAACAAATTTTCACGCTCCTTCTGTTAACAATGTCTTATTAACCTTACTCTATAACTCGAAATTTATCCTTAACTCGAGAAAATTTGTGTTCCCCGTGAGTTATGGAGACCAAACTGTATCGTAAGTCATTGCCAATTTGTAAAATTCTCATTCTGCTTCGTTTCAGGTATTCTAAAACAGATTGGCCTTCACGAGCCGAGATTTCCATCTGGTAGACGTGAGAAAACCCGCCATTGTTTTTTGTTCAGTAAACACCTCATCATTGCTTCAAGAACAATCGATGGAAGGCTTCGACTCTCAAAGGTAAAAATTTTTTTTTTAGGATTTTCTAACTTTTAATTAAAAACCATAACTTCTAATTAAATTCACACCTTGTAAGGAAATTACACTTCATAATTATGGGTAATCAGAAGGTCTATTAGTACAAATAGTGGGGAAAAGATCCTCTACATTGCCCAATGATGGGAGAAGAATCTCTCGAAACATGCCAAACGTAAATCTCTATGACTTAAAATTAAGTTAATGGTATTTTAAACGAGGTTGGAATCGCTAAAAAAACTGCTGAGTCTGCGAAACCATAGCAATAGACCTTTTCATAAATTACGTCGCAAACATCACTTGCCTCGTTTTCAAAAGATTACCATGTAATGGTGATATGTCCCTTGATACATAAAATGATTTTTTATGAATAGGAAGTCGTTTTAATAAAATCCAGTGGGAGTTAATCACCAGGGCAATAATTTCAAAACGAGGCAAGTGATGTTTGTGATGTAATTTATGAAAAGGTCTATATATTGTTTGAACGAATCATCAAAACAAAATAGTGCGCGCTTTGGCAGTTGAGTCAGTTAGGCTACATCTTTTTACATTGCTTTTTTAAGGTCAGCAAGCAGCTTCATATATGTATAGATTGGCTTTGATTGCCAAAAATGCTTTTGCATGGTTCGGAGTCTTACTGAACCGTTGGTTTTTTAATGGCTCCGATTGCTAGCTAGATTGCAAGGCAACTACCACACTACAGAGCGACCGAATTCTCCTGAATGTTTAATTTCTATTTCTTTCTCTTTATTTTTAAGAGAAAGAAAGAGACTAGACTAAAATTTAATTTCCTAGCAAGCTTCTTGAAAACTCTAATTCAAGAGCAACCTCAAGACGTTTAAAAGACCATTCAAAAAAGAAGATCTTTGATAGTTAAACACAGGGTCCTGATAACTTTCATGATTGCTGTTGTAGACAGAAAAGGGGTGGTTCTCTCATCCTTATTCCTCCTACGAAAATCAAGATGGTTTTATTTGAATATACTAAATTTTATGGTGATAAAGCTTTACCAGATGGTCTTAGAGTTCATCTAAAACTAACTTCTCTTGATTGTAAATACTTGCTATTTGACCTGGGTAAATTTATCATTCAAGTACTGTAGTATCGATATTGGGGACGACGAGATTTTTTTTCACAGAACAAATCATCTTTGATTTTGACTAAAAGGTTGGTAGAATTGCCTTAGATTAGTAGTTTAGTATTGAGCACATCAAAGAAGAAAGCCTTGATTAGTGTGAAATCTTTTGACCGTTTAGCTGCTTTTTAAATTTGGACCGTCTATACTTGAAAGTCTAATTAGGTCAGCCACATTATTTGCAAAACACAAATTGAAAACAGAATGTGTTTTACTTTTACTGCACGTGGAAATTTTAACAAATCTTTGTCGCAGGCTGTGACAATCAGACTGACGGGCAATTGATTTTATTTGTTATTTCAACGATGAAATAGTGGACTATTTGATGTAGGGAATAAAAAACCTAAAACATACACCACACTGTTAAACATTTTATCTAGGTTATTGCGTTATCGCTAGGATATAATCATCTACTGTAAGATTCTAAGGTCATGTAATGGCCATCAACAGTGCATGTAGAATCCCTCTGAATCTTTGTTGCACAAAAATTATTTCAAGGATTCGCAAATCCGAAGGTGTAGCAGGGAGTTTTCTAGCCTATACTAGACGTTAAGTCTTTTTTCTTTACAGTGACGTTTCATTAACGTCTATTATAGTGAAGAAGCGGAGTGAAAAGTCCCTGTTTTTGGTGAGGTGCTCGCTAGAAGTTTTCTGTCTTGTACAATAACGAAGACTTTTGCAGAACACGCTAAACTGATTCAAACTAAACTTCTAGTCTTTGAACTAGTTCGAATATTTCTTTTATTCATCTTTTTCTATTTTCCTTTATAGAACGCTGGAGTAGTTCCTCTCCACCACACATCACTGGCTGAAGAAGATATCGGCTCAGACTTTCCCGAATACATGAAGAATAGAGCTTTCAAACTTCTCGTCGAAATCCCAATGGAAGAAGACAAAGTCCATAGAAATGACATCGTGTTGATGGCAAACAAGTTGAATGAGAAAACACTGTGGGCCACCGATATCACACAGGTAATTACGTCCTTTACTGACACGCCCTTCAATAACACGCCCTTTCTAGCTTTTTGAAAACGTTCATTTTATGCATCGCTCATGATAATTTGGAATGTCTTCTCCTTCTTGTCTTTCTTTTCTCCTTCTCTATTCATACGTTCATCATGCTAATCCATAGCATATTGTACTTACTCACAATTACTGACGGCCGCCAGCTAGGACCATCTTCTTCGCAATACTCTTCAAATCCTCCAGCTTTCCAACTTAAGTTTACTTCGGCGTCCTTCTTATTTCTTATTTTATGTTGTCATCTTTCCACTTCTGTAATCCTTCACAGGTGTATATCAATTTATCTTTGTCCAACTGCCTACTTTGACAACTATGTATGCCGAGTTTATCGTTCTACAACTGCAATTTGAGCTTTACTAAGTTTGAATCCCAAGCACTTCCAGGCAGGATGTTATGGAAACATGGTGATAGAATCTCTCACTTTACTCACAATCATTATTTCTCAATCCGGCTGATGACGAAGTATCAATTGACTTCAAATGAAAATAGTGAAGCTCAAATTGCAGACGCAAAACGATAAACTTGGTATTCATTCACTCACCATCTGGATAATGCTATCACCGTGTCTCACTAACATTCTGCCGATTGGTATTGTGAAGGTTTTGATCACAGACTTGCACCGCAATGGACTGTGTTCTAATCCCAAGCACTTTCAGGCAGGGTGTTAGGGAAATATGGTGATACACTCTCTACCTTCACTCATATTTGGCAACTATCTTAAGCTTTGCAGAATGACTGTTTCTGACTCGAACTTCTAACGAAGTAATTAGTAACTAATTTGAGGATTTCTACGGAAAGGTTAATGACCATTTTCACAGCTTCGTATCGTTTCGAAAAGAACCCATTCTTTTGTCACAAAATGGTGTAGAATAGAATTTGACCAAAAATTGACCAAGATCTCTTTTATTTACACTTTTTTTATAAGAAATTTCGAAGCCTTTGGATGTGCTTAACTTTTTCAGTTTAAATCCTAAATTTTGCTTAATATTTTATATGTTCTTAAAATAGTCTATTCTTAAATAATCTGTTCTCATAGAAAAACGTGTAATTTTACAACAATATAAAGCAAGCCGTAACTTACGAACGTGGTCAAAAAAGATAAAAAATACTGTACTCTACGTCAAACAAAATCAGGTCATACAAGACTAGACAAGGTTTGCCACGATTTCGTAAACACAAACCACATTTTGATATAACAATGGAGTAACGGTTCTTTGTTGTCTTTTGTTTGTATTACACTCAAGGCATCTCATATTTGTTTTTGTTACAGTCTTACGAACGGTTGCTACTTGCATCCTATTAAAGGTTTTGTTTTTAAATAGAGTGATATCGTTTGCTTACTCATCAATTTTAATTCACAAGCTATTTTCATATGTATTGACATGGATGTGGAGCAAGATTGGTCAGAAAGAGGAAAAGAAAAGCATTTTTTTGTCCATATCATCAGCACAATATAACAATAGGCAGACATTGTCCTGATATGAAATATGTGTCTGATATGAAACGGGAACACTGGTATATAAAAATAAAACCTTTAAGAACATGTGCATTTATTACCCTTTTTTCAAGGTTTTAGAGCATTTTTCAAATGTACGTAATTTTGTTTTTAGGGTCCCAATAAATGAGGAATTACCCTATAGGCTTTAAGTACTGTTTTAAACCTTCAAGTAAGCTAATGTATGGTAAAAAGGACCCCCAGCGGTTTGCGTGAATGGCGTGAATGGGCTTTTTCACTTGCTTGAATGCGTGAAAGTTAAAAAAAATTGCGTGAATGCGTGAATTGAAGGTCCGCTGGGGGCCTCGTAAAATGATCAAGCCAAATTGAAAGAACTTTGTCCACGATCTTGTACACAAAAATATTGACTATTGAATTCATATATAACTTCGAGTAAAGTGCTTTGCCTCCTTTATAACTCGAAGCCTGGACACATATTATACGATAGAGCAATATTAAAATCAAAATTCTTATAGAAGGGAAAGGGTTTTCCCGATTAGTCTTTCTCTTCCAGTCTGGTGTTTGTAAGTTGTGAGAGAAAGTTGGTACTAACCTTATTGATAAAACCCAGTGGTGCTTCTCTGGAAACGAACATTTGCCAACAATTTTGTTAATCTTAGGAAGCTTGTTGCAATTAAAGAAACGAACGTAGAAAATTCTTTTTGAATGTCATAGCTCTGAGCTCCAGTAGTATTGTTCATCAATTTCTGATCTACATATCGAATTTGATTAAATCTAAACAAGATTCTTGATTGATTTCCAATAACATCTTTGAAAACGAACTAAAACAAAATATTAAATGGATACTCTACTTGTCTTATTGCCTCAACGACACGCCAACGCGAAGAAATCTCTGTTTAGCTCTCTCTGCCCAAACAACACACACCTCTCTCTCTGTAAATAATCTCCAATGTTCTTAATCCCCTCTACAAACCATGCCAAAAGATCCTTAATATTTTTTGTTGGGGAGTTCTATAAATAGCGTTGGGAAACTTTGGATACTTAGAAACGCCTCGCCTAATTTTCTGCCAAGATATGTCTTTTTCTTTCTTTTTGGGTACTTCAAAGGCCCTCTTCATTGTTTGAGAGCTTCTTTACATCTTACGAGATTTTAACCTTGCGTCATTTCTGGAAAGATTGTTTTTAAAGAATCGAAAACACTTTATTTTAAGTCTTTTCACTGCTAATATTGCATCATAGTACTTTTAGATTATAATTGTAATTCTCCTCTGCCCAGTTCATGCAATCTTTTTTATAAGAATAATGGAGCTCTAAATGATCTTAAAATAGTTTGAGAACAATGCTAGAGTTTCAAGCAATTTAAGGGTCAAAGTAATAAAATTATAGGGTAATAATCATACCTCAACTATGATCTAAAAATAAGAACAGGATAAGAACAATATATAACTCAAAGTGCCAAAAAAATAAGAACCTTAACAAAAGTTTACTAGGTCTTTTAAAAAAGAGTGTAGTAGGTTACCTTGAAAGTTATTGAGACTATTTCGCCAAAATTTCAGATATACTTGTCAAATTTTAGTCCAAACTTCAAGAATTTGTGACCCTTTGAGGGAATCGATTTTTTATTTTCGTAAGTTTGGAACCCTTGCAGAGATTCAATTTTTAATGGTTTTGGTACCCCTTTGAGGAACTTTCGAGGGTGCGAAATAGGGACCCCTATGGATTGCACCTACTCAGCACGCATTTTGCCTAAGTAAACCCCCCTCCGGGTGCGAGATGCCAACTTTTCAATCGATCAAATGAATACTCTATCCAATATCTACCTAATTTTGAATCCATGCTTAAAAGAGACATGTCGTCTTAACACTACCCCACCATCGCTCGGGTATGTGTCTATTTTCTCAGGCCTTGAATATCTGTATATAAGCAATTTATTTTGTTCCTATGTTAAAAAGAACTGTAGAACATTCATTGTCCTTTACTATGGTTTTGACGTTATCATAAACAATATATTTGTGTTTTCTAAGAGGTTTTTTTACCTTCATTTTTTTTTGCATGTTCAATGCGTGTGAATTTGGTTATACGTGTTGTTGTTGTCTATTGTCCTGGTATTCTTGCTATGGTCTGTAATTGTTTCTTGATTTATTTTCTGGTGGTTCAATGGAAATGTGGAAAACACTCGTTTCACAGAATATAGTCAAAATTCAGTTTAGAAAATTTACTATTGTGGTGATTTTACTTTGCCCTTGGCCTTAGTTCTTCCATTCGACCTAAGTTACGGTTAAAAATTGACGGAAAATCTGTCTGTTTAAAAGATTTGAAATTGGCGTTCAAACATGGCTTTGCAGATTTTAAACAAATTTCTTACTTTCAGATAAAAATGCTGCGAGGAAAGGTATAATGTGTTTGGTGTATTTTTCACAGTTTTGAAGGGGAAGCAAGTTTTTATAGAGTTGTGTAATTTCATTTTTGCTAAGCTAGCATATCGTGTCTTAACCCTTCCAACCCTACGAGTTAGCCTTACACAGTAAGAATTTGGGTGTGTCTATCTAAGGATAGTTACTATAGTGTTACTATATAGTGATTATTTTGATAACGAATTCTGTAGAAAGATATTGTCATATTATAGTAACAATACTAGTACAATTGTACGTCAATTTTAACTTATAAATGAAAAGTTCGTTGCTTTTCTTTCACAGGTTATCTGGTATACTTTCGCCTGGTATGAAATGAACTAAGTGGACTAATTCTACAGTGCAGTCTCTTTAACTCGAACCTCTAAATCTGGAATGTCTCCTTAGTCCGAACAAGCTTTTTCGTCCCTTATGTTAACAATGCCTTATAAACCTTACTCCATAACTCGAAATCTCCTTAACTCGAACAAATTTGTGCGCCCTATGCGTGTTCGAGTTATAGAGATTCCACTGTAGTAAAGAAATAGATTGGGTCCATTTCGGACCTTTTTCTTTTCTATGATGATATTCTGATGGTATTTCTATTTGATATTCTTTCAAAGTGCATGTTTTTTACCTACGCTGGCCGATTGAGATCTATCGAATCGTTATAATATAGCATTTCTTCGTTATCTATATTATCTTTCAAAGTCATTGACTCGAAAAAAAAGTTGAACCTTTAATCACAGTATTTCAACCTTCAACCTTTGATCAAATGGATACTGTAGATGTCCATTGATACACAAAAACTTTTTACTATGAAGCAAAGTTCATGCTACAGTCATCTTACTGTCTTTTCAAGTTTGTTATGTGTGGAATGCCACATAACAAATGGATTATTTGTGTATTATTTTACCATTCTAGAATACTTGTTTATTGCCTTGCGTTTTTTTACGTCAATTTGTTTTAATAATGCGGGGGCTGAAATAATGTGATTGTTATTTTGAAGTGTGTTATTTCCAAACATGATTTTTGTCTTTAAAACTCTGAAAAGAAACCTTTGTGATTGAGAATGGAGCAAATTTTGACGAGTTTGAGTTTAGTTGTTTAACGTAGAGGGGAATGATTTTGTAGAAATCAACATAATTTTTTGCTAATTTTTATTTTAAGATTTAGATGTACTCGAATCTGACAATTTCAACTTTGAATCTTTGAATGTCTGTCTGTTCTTTGTGTTAACCTTAACTCAGAATGGTTGGCTAACACACACTTTGTTCTATTGGGTAAATATACAGAGAGAGAGTACACTTTTTTTTATAAGAACATCCACAATTTTTGAAGCCTTGGGATGTTCTTAATTTCTTTAGTTTTAAGCCTATAAATGTTCTTAGCATGTTCTTATATTTGCTCTTTTTTGAGTATTTTTTGTCCATTTTACATGCATTAAGTTACCCGAGTAACTTGTTTTCAACATTTTGGCCATCGAAGATTTATGTTCTTATATAGCTTGTTCTTGCAAAAAGTTTTTCATCCAAACGAACGCTGATATTTTTAAAGGCAGTAAAATTATTCATGATATTCATGACGTAATGTTTTCTACGGAAAGACCCCGGTTTTTGCCAGCAGTGGCAAATTTTATACAACTTTTGTCTAGCTTGAATTTGCCATTACTGGCTAAAACCGGGGTATTTCCGTAGAAAACATTACGTCATGAATATCACGAATTGTAAACAATTTTAGACTACTTCATCAAAACAAATGACATAATAAATGTACACGTTTTTTTTTTTTAAGAAACTAGTTTTACCAAGCAGCCTCAATGTTTCTTAAGAAATCGGCCTTTTGAGCCTTAAATGTTTCTTACATGTTTCTAAACTTTTTGACATAATCAGCCTCATGGAAGGCCGGATTGGAAGGTTATTAAAAAAAAAAACGAATAAAAAATGTTATTTTCTCATTCTCAGCCTCAGCATGTTTCTTAGATGTTTCTTAGTTTTTAGGCATTCTGAGTCTCATGTTTCTTTAGTGTGTTTCTTAAAAAAAAAAAACGTTTATTGATGATATTTTTTTTTGGTTCGATATTTCACATCTTCTCGTTTTTTCACCTGTTTTTCATTCGTTTTGACCATGCTTGCTTGTTTGTCCTCTTTGGATCCTTGTTATGTAACTTAGAGTTTCCTCGTTCAAGATGACCCAGTTGATATATGGAGGTTGTCGAAAAGGCTTATCTGGTCAGCTTAGACGCTCATTTTCCTTCTTTACTCTTTCCACCTGGTTCACAATGTTGTTGCAACGTTTATGACGTCAATATAATGTTAAATGAGAACGTTAAAGCAACGTTGTGTGCTAACTGAGTTTATTGGACGTTGGGAACGTTAAATGAATGATGAAACAACGTTTTGTGCCAGTTGGGTTGATTATCTGTTTTTTGAAGATTCGAAAAGATTTTTGCGGCATAAACTCCTTGTTATGTATCTCCTGAACATTAAATGGACATTGTCTTGACATTGTATATCATTCAAGAACGAATCTGTTTTGACATTCGAAGTGAATTTCATATTGTGACCATAATTCCTACGATTTCCTACAAGGTCCTTGTTGTCGGAAGTTGAAGAGTGAATGCGTGTTTTTTAAAGTTTTCATTAATTAATGACCGTTTACGTTTTTCATTTTTTGTTAGAAAGACCAGGCTTAAAATGTCTAAAATTAAGAACAATAATTTTATGAACACTTTTCAGCCCAGAAAGGATGAGTTTAAGAAAACTAAAGAGCATATTCATGCATAAGATATAGGAATTGAGAATAAATCAAGAAAAGAACCAAAAATGTCAAACAAATAAGAATTTTCAAGGCCCAACAAAAATTTTTTTGGTTCTTATGAAAAAAGAGGGCATTATTTCAATGCAATCTTCAAAAAGTTTGCCGAATCATTCTAAACTGAATTCTTTTTATCTACTTTGTCTTTACCGACAAAAGAGTATTTGTTTTTCAGTCTGCTTGTTTTATCATTGAAGAATCGCGAATAAATTTTGCAGTCTTGACGATGACTTTCGTAAATATTGCTTCAACTTTTCATATTTCTACTATTTTACTTTTTTTGCAGTTTCTGTTTATACAAAACTTGTGAATTCTTCCCAGAACAAGCTTGCAATATCAAGATTCTGTTCTTTGATTTTTTGGCAAGAATGGTTTTCGATGATCCACTTTTTGTTGTTTTATAATTTGTATTGTGCTCGGTTTTCCAGCACAACCTGGATAAGTTTGTGGCTTGTCTTCTAGTTTTCCGGTTTTGGACGTGCGGGTCACAGATTTCTGTAAGGGCTAGATGTCGTGCTTTAAGCTTTCCAAGCAAAAAAAAGTAAATATCGCAAATGATATTGCTGATGCTATTGTCTTCGAAAACCCGCAAAGCTTCTGATTGGTCAAGCACTGAAATTCTATTGTAATATCACGTGATCTAGGTAGGATTTCCTACCTAACCTCGCCACACTTTTCAGCCAAAGCACAACATCTTCTAGTCCTTCGGGTTTTATACATCTATGGTGTGGATCGTCACTATCTGGCCGCATTATTTTCTTTTAGACCATTCTCCAAAACCTCGCTCTATGGTTTGTTTTATTAATGTATACTTTAATACACGGAGCAAGTATCCGTGAGATGGCTTGAGTGACCGGCTTCCAAAATCAGTTAGAACTCGTGTATTCTAGGGGCTATTTTAATGGTTCTGAAATACCGCAGTATAAAAAATCTCAACTTTTTGGAGTAGGAAAGAAAATGTTTTTTTTATCTACAGCTTTAAAAGAGAAGTCCAGAAATCACTCAGATTTTCCCAGATTTTAGTTAAATTTCTAAATTTCATTATATAAAACCTTTTTTTCCAAATTCTGACTCAAGCAGTTTTATGTGTTTTTAGTAACCCCCGTATGCCCCGTTAGTGAGGCATATACTGTTAGTAAGATATCAATCAGGCCATATATTTGTTTGATATGACACTTTAACATAAGGACTAGCATGTTATGGTCCTGTTTGAATAGGCACTTGACCCTATTCTTTTTTTTTGCATTTAAATACAATATTATTATAAAACTATTGCATCACTTCATCACCGTAGAATGGTCCTTACCAATTCCCCTTTAAAACAGCTGTGGTGGAGTGCTGTCAACTTTATTTTTAGTGTTCCCAAAGCCATGAGCACTCTTCTCCTTTGGTGTATTTCTTTATCAGTATCGCTGCAGCTTGGGAGAGCTACCAAAAGGTGTTTTAAATTTGGTGTTTTTTAGAAGTGCCCTTGATTGAAGAGGTAGTGTTTATGAAAATGAAAGAGTTGAACTGCCTGATACTTGGAAGTGTCGAAGATTTTAATGACTATCCACTTAACATTATCGCATGCTCAGAAACTAATACTTTGCCAGATGTCAATCGTCGTTGCCAAGTCCCATGACTTTTAACCGTAGAAAATGGAGAATGCTTCAATGATTGAAAATAATCAAACAAGCCAAAGTTGCTTTAAAGTTTTTATTGACGACTAAGCAGCCTTTTAGTTGATTTTTGTGGTCCTTTGGGAATTTGTTTTTGGAACCACAATCGTTTCCAATACATACCCAGCTGGCACACACAATGTTTTTTCAACGTCTATCTAATGTTCACAACGTCCATTCATCGTTAGATGGACGCTGAAACAACGTTGTGTGCTAGCTGGGTATGTTCAAATTGGCTCTCTCTACCTCAACCCATTCCCCTATATATACCATATATTGTTGTGGCATATTCCTGTCAACAACATTTCTTTGGGAGAAGGGGAGGGTTATTGCCTTGGATCTAACTTTGGCCTCCGGCAACAGTATCAGCTATTTATTCTTGGTTAAGATAAGGTACATGTTTTTCTATAAGAACATGCTATATAAGAACAAAACTCTTCGATGGCCCTAAGGACAAGTTAAGAACATTTCAAAGCTTTTCATACTCTAGAACACCCGATTTCTTAGAAAAACGGACAAAAGTGGTAAAATGGTAAAATAAGAACCCGGGGGGGGTACTAGGGCAAAATGGGTTACGGGGATGCTCCGCTGGTCAGGGTACCTTTTTCAACCTCCACGAGTCCCAGGTAGGGTCGCAAAAACACCAAAATAGAAAAATCAGTCCCTCGTAGGGTGCCTATTTTTGGAAAATTTGGGGAAAAAGTAGAAAATTTGAGAAAATTTTGGAATTTCAGTCCCATTCAGGGTCACTTTTTTCGCAAATTTCGAGTCCCACGTAGGGTCCATTTTTCGAACCTCAGCGGAGCACCCCCGTCGGTCGACAAGGGTAGTACCCCCCCCGGGAATAAGAACATGTTAGGAACATTTATTGACTTAAAATTTAAAAAAGTTAAGAAAATTCAAAGGCTCCAAAAATGTTGGATGTTCTTATAAAAAAACTTGTACTAACTTATGGACCGACGAGAATGACTTGCCGAGATTCCAGTATGATTCCTACATAGCACCAGTTTTTTATGAAATATTTTGCAAAAAAACTCATTGACAAAACTCTGTTTTGAAATTTCTGAATGTTTCATTTCTGCCCAAATTTTCCTAAAAAGACACCCTACCTGGGAATCGTGGTTTGCAAAGTCCCATCCCACTTTGGTTTTCATTTTTGTCGCTTTCCAAATTTTAAGTTTCGTCAAAGGTTTGGTCGAATGGTTTTGTTGAAACTATTATTACAAGTATTATATTTGTATTTCTTATTTCCCCCTTGGTCTCCTCTCTAATGGTCATTGATACAAAAATGCAGTACTTTGTCATCTCGGGCCCTTTGAAGTTTGCCATCAGCCTCTCGGAAATCAAATTTGTGACATTTGTTAAACGTTTTTGTCATAGTGGAATTCTTATAAACAGAAATGCTACTGGTTCCCTTTTTTCTTGCATTTTTTTATAATATAAGAATAGCATGATTTGACTACATGTTCTTATTGTTAGCCTCATGAGCCCGAAAAGTGCAGTATTCTATAATTTCTTTCGGTTTTTTAAAAGTTATTAAATCTGATATAATGTGGTGTTGTCCTTAAAGTATTCTTATATTTTGATTCTTTTCGAAGGCTTTCCTCTAACTCCTCCTTAATTTATTTGTGAATTGATCAAATAGCTTGGTGACGAATTAAAATTTCAGCTTTAATCATTTCTAAATTGTCTGAGCTTAGATTTTTAGCCTGTTGGAACAGTAAACTTTGCTCTTATAAGAATATCCCGTCTAAAATCGTCTACTCAAGTAACGAAACCAGTCTTCGTAAATTTCTGTTTCCCCAAATGACCAATTATAAACGCGTAAAATTTCACAACTTTTTTCAATTATTTCTTTTCACTTTCGTTTAACCCGATAAGAATATGGTTGTTCTTATGCTGTTCTTATAAAAGAATATTTTGAGAGATTGTAGGCTTAGCACGAATATCCTTCTGTTTGCTTAGTTTACACTGATAAATCATTTCACACTGTTTACTCCAAAAATAATATTGTTTTGTTATCGTCGTATATATTTTACACACACAAATGATCGATCACTCGAACCAACCTGGTGTATAGTTTATTGATGAATCATTAAAATAAGTTTGAGTTTATCGACTCAGTGATATTCATATGGAAATTTGATCGTGGCTTGGATTACGAGGTTTATATTTGGCTACATTCCCAGAGATTCTTCTACCAGCTCTCCCATCATCAGGGCAGGCAATATGGAGGATGTTTTGTCCACTATTTTTACTAAGGCTTTTTGAATACCCATGAATTGATGAATCATGTTCAGTCTCCTGAAGAATGGAGGATACATAGAGAATGGGTTGAAAATATTAAAATCTTTGACTACAATTTTTATGGGTCAGTTCTGTCATGGTGTATTCTTTTTGGAAATGGCTGTGAAAAGACTTAAGTCTTCTTTGTCAGTTTTTAGTTTTAACCATCAAACTACGGTGGTTAATTCCATTTTTTTTTTGAGATACCTCCATATTATTTGGATTGTATCCAAGACAAGGCGTCCAAATAGTTAGTTAGCTACCTATTATACTTAGGTGAATTCTTAGTTGACAGGGCAATAAGACTCCAAATTTGAATCAGTGTTTAAATGACTAGATAATTAATAATTTTTAAAAACTCTATTCCTACTTTTACGGACGTAGTCATAAACCTTATGTCATTATTAGGTCTATAAAAGGTGGTTTTTAATATGAAAAAATTCATTTCATGATCGTGTAACATGACTCCCCTCCTCAAAATTTCTACCTCTTGTTTTAACTGTGTGACACTTCAATTGAAAAAAAGACGCTTTTTTTGTTGGACGTGTTTTCCTTCTTGTGAGTATCTACTCGTTGTACGTACGTCCCCAAGAACAGAAAATGTATTGCGCAAATTGGTGTATTGTTAGAGCTTTTGCTTTGGAAGGATGGATAAAGGCCTTTGGAAGGCAGTTTTAAACATCAATTTTCTGTGTATCATGCCTGTTGTTTTTCTGATAAGCTTGACTATGGTTTCTGCCAAGTCATGTATGCATATGACTTTCGTAGGAGTTCCCGAAGGCTTAAAATCACGCCAATTTTACTATATCATTTTTATTTTATTTTTTGCTTGAAATCTGTACAATATATTGGTTTTTGAAAGAGTTTTCTTGGAAGTACAATTGAAGTATCTATAATTATTTAAGGGTCTTTTTACTTAAGTTTAATGTAGTTTTCCAACATATCGTTTCCCCAATGAATGGTTAAATCTAAAGTAGGCTACCTTCACAACAGAAATAATTGTTATCCGAAAAATAACAGTTTGTAGTCCAATAGAACATCGGCAGTTTCGATTTGATATTTAGTAAAATTTTCAGTGTTTATCAGAGTTAGTTTCAGAAATGAAGCTTGGCATCCTACAACGCTTTCTCACAGACTCGCTAGGATTTTTTAAGCCAGTGGGGGTAAAAATAACGGACCAAAACTCGATGGAGATTGATATTCCCTTGTTTTTTTATGGCTGGGAATTAAGAATTTCATTGTTTTCAAGTCAAAAAATTCAGTAGGGATGGAATAAATATTTTTGCGGTGACGATTTGTTTATTTTGATTATTTTCAGCGGGGACACAAATTGGAGTATAATTTTCCACTGGGGATGAAAATAGGGCCAATTTCTCTAACGGGATTGTGAGAAGGGGGTTTCTAATGATCTTAAGTTATGAAGGTCTAGTACTACTTAGTTATATGTATTTGAAAGTAGATTTGGATTCCGTCGCTCGTTTACCTCAGCTTGGCTTGAATATAATTGATTTTCATTGGTTTATTTGGCCTTGGCCACCGGTCAATTTTATTTTTATACCATGGAAAATTATATGAATGCGCGTGTGTGCGTGTGTGCGTGTGTGGTATTCATTACTTGACCTCTCTGTAAAAGTAGAGAATCGAATTTCTATTATTCCCTTTTTGTATCAGACTTTTGATACAAACTTTCAAATGTTTAAAACTTGTCTGGGCAGAAGACCACTAAGCGCTTTCCAGTTATCTTCTTTTAAAACGTACGAGAGTAAAGCAGATCTGGTTATACTCATCTATGAAGTCTTTACTCTTAGGTTCCAAGTAAACGGGCCCCCGCTTGTTAATTTTTCGAATATTTTCCAACCCCCCCCCCCCGGACCTTATTAGGACCCCCCGTTTATTGATCTCTAAGACTATTTTCAGCTGTCAAAGAGAAGGCCCCTTATTTTGCTCTAAATAGCCTGATTTTAGCCTATTTTTACCTTATTTTTGGGTTTCAGAAGTACAATTTCCAACCCCCCCGGCAATTAGGTCCCCCCCCCCCCCCCCCCGTTTATTCGAACCCCCCCCCCCCCCCCCCGTTTATTTGGAACCTTAGAGTACATGTTTTAAGCATTTTGCTTATAAGAAAAAATATGTAATCTAATTTCTGAATTATGTATTTCTAAAAAACAGACCCTTACGCTCTTTTTTAATAAGAACCAGTAAAATTTCTGATGATCCTTGCATGCTCTTATTTTTTCGGCACTTGCAACTTCTCATCTTGCTCTTCCGAATTTCGGTTATTTTAAGCTTTACATCAAATTTTTAGTACTTCGACCCTTAAATTGCTTGTAATTCAGCACTTCGAGGCTCAAGCATATTGTTTTTCAATAGTTCGTCTTATTTTTTAGCAGCTTTCAGCCTCATTATTTTTACATTTAAGTACAATGAAGACAAAAGAAACTTTCCTCCCATTTACCTCTATTACTCCTTCTAATTCCATCATCACGCCACGGTGAATTGTATAATGTAATATCTCCCTACCTCCTTTGTTTAAGTCTTGCATTTTTTCACACAGATATTTGTAATTTTGTTGGCATTCAAGCCAAATCGTCTCTTAAAAGACAGAAGCTGGTAACGCTCTTTCATTATTTCGCGTGTTCGCTCAAGATGTTTTTATCTTGTTCAGGTGACTCCTGTTTTTTTATCATTCGCTTACCCGCTTTCTTCTTCGACCAGTGTCGTTTCATTCTCGGATCGCTTGTACTTTTTCTCAACCGTTCCTTTGCCATTGTACACGTTTTTTCATAAGCAACAAACTATATAAGAACACAACGCATCGATGACCAAAAATTAAGAACATTTTTAGGCTTGAAACTCAAAATGTTAAGAACATCCGAATGCTTCAAAAATTTTGAATGTTCTTATAAAAAAAATGTGAATCTATTCTCCTCTTTGGCCAAATTGTTTTTCACTCATTCATCGCTCTCATTCGTTTTTTCGTCAATTGTTTCTTTCTCTTCCTCCTTTCGTTTCATCTCCATTCATCCAACACCTGACGATCGCATAAAATGAACGAAATTTCAGTGTCAAAATCCTCACAACTTTTGTTCTTTTAGCCCCTCAGAAGTCATTTTCATTCCGAAGCACTACAATATCAGAACACAACCGCTTAGCGTCGCCCTATTTTCTTTTTCCTTATTTCAGTGTATTTATAACCTCGCGTTGGAAGACAATCCATCCAGTGACGAAGAAGATAAGAAATCCGATGATCCCGATATCACAGAATCGGGGAAATCGGGAAAAGATGTTGTTGATTCGCCTGCCTATGCATTGGGATTAAAGTACGTTCCTTTAGTTAGCTTTTTGTCTTTGGGTTTTTTCTCTGTCAATCTCTGTAGGTAGATTCTTTGCAAAGTTTTGACAACTGCAACGCAACCACAACGTTGTTTCAATATTCTTCTAACGTTATATGGACGTTGTGAACATTAAATTGAAACAACGTTGTGGGCTAGATGGTTTGACTCTTTGGATCAAGCTAAAAAAGGTAACAAACAGAACAAGAAATCACCCTTGTGCCAGTATCCCGTGAAATTCTTTGAATCGTGGGTATTGGTTAGTAATATCGTATAGACCAGACTCTCAAATATGATAATAATGTTAAGAAAATGAATGTTTATTACAAAAATCAGAAGGGTTTCAAACCTTTTCTTTTTGAATCATTGGTTTTGGTTTGTAATATCTTAGACAATGATTTTTTTGCTTTCTTGTTTCTAATTATTGTGAATGAAAAAAAAATGAACTGAGAGTAGAAAAGTTTTTGTTGGTAAGGTTAAACCAACACTGCCAAACTGCACGCGCGTGCGAAATTCGTGATCAATAATGTTCTCCCCTTACTACAAGCCTGTACCATACTCTAAACGCCTATTTCGTAGAAAATACGGCAGCTCCGTTGTTGACAGGAGGCAAAGAAAGCACTAGGAAAAATTGGAATTTAACTTAAGTTTTCTATCGAAGAATTTTCTCTAAATTTCACCGTAAGTAACAAAATATTAAGAACAAGTTAAGAACATTTTTAGGCTTTGCGGACTCTAAACACCTAATTTTTTAATGGATGATTTTATAAAAAAACGTGTACTTCAGTCAACTTGGTAGGCTAAACGCGATCAGCATGCTTGGCACGGGTACAGGCTACACTTCATGAGTTATAAACGAAACAAATTGGAAAATAAGAATAACTGAGGAAAGTTTGTTAGCTAAACACTCAAGGTTTTTTTTCCTTCTCATTTTTAATGGCCAATGATGATAACCCTGCTGATGTCAGTCAGTGTAATATGTAACATGAACTTACTTAGAAAAGAATTGAAGTTTTTCTTGACGATGAAAACACGTCTGATAGTTTCTGACTTGATTAAGTGCTGGTAAGGTTTTAGCGAAATGACGTTCTTTTTGTAGTAGACCAGGAAAATGTAATTGAAAGTTTTAGACTTGTTTAGGAAAGATTATTATGTAAAATTATTGAGTAAATCTTCTGGAATGGATTCGGTACCTTGAAGGTACTACTTTTATTCATAGTACACATGACCAAAACATTCATGATTATAACTCCAATCTCGTCACAAAAAAAAAGGTTTTTTTCAACTTTGAGAAACAGTGAGTTATAACTTGCAAATACCTGTATTGAATGTGTATTTTGGAAGGCTTAACAACTTGGTAAAGTTTCAATGCTTTAAAAAGTTCTTGGAACCAGTCGAAGACAATTATTTGTTTCCTGTTGTTTTTGTGTGGATTTCTTGCTTTAA
The DNA here is from genome assembly GCF_902728285.1 of Clytia hemisphaerica. Lineage (NCBI taxonomy): Eukaryota > Metazoa > Cnidaria > Hydrozoa > Leptothecata > Clytiidae > Clytia > Clytia hemisphaerica. Next base: position 600,501 of record NW_027104101.1, on the reverse strand, counting down.
ACTTGAAATTCAACATGGTAACCAAAACAATGTCAGCAGGCTTCAATATGTTTCTACTCTGTTCATTAATTCCTTCAAATCTTTATAAAAGTATAACACCAACAAAAAAATAAAAATAAAGTTTTGGAAATTGTGCGAAACATTCAAAAATGGTTATGCGGAAACTTTCCGTTCCTACACGCCCACCCGCCATGGACTGGCGCCATCAACGTGCTATCGTGTTGAGCAGTCAGGCGGGTGATCTGGTTACCGCCCTACCTAAGGGCGTGAATGATGATTATGAAAATAACAATGGTTTCAACGTCTCACAACAGAATGGCGGCACTGTGGGCGTTTTTACGGCTGTAAACGCAGCAGAATCCAGTATCAGGTTTGTACTTCCGATTCGGTTTACTGTTGCATAAAATCGGGGTAATCGGTTTCGAATAGAGAACTGTACTTTCTTTTTCTGTGTTTTTAGCTTTAAAGCAAAGTTTCAAATTGTCATCCAAAAAATTCCATTAAAATGACTTTATAACTGAACTGTGGCTATAGGTTAGAAAATAAATGTGTGATGATAAATACTTAACATACTTAATCATAAGTTATTTTTAAGTCCAAACTCAGTTATATAGGAGGGAATGACAATAGTTATAAGAGCTTATGATATAACAATGTTTGGATTTGAGTTTTTTGTAAACAGTCTTTTTACATTGATGTTTGAAAGTGATCAATATTTCCATGAATTTAATATTTTCCATGATTTTCGTGATGAAATTTTTCGCACTCAACTTTAATCCGATGGAGCACCTCTTGGGAAAGAAATTTCTAAAATGCCAGAAAAGACAACATTATGTTTCAAATTGACTATAAACAAAACGTTACGCAATTTCTTGTGGATTTTTATGTGTCTAATCGGATTATTAGTAAGATGAGTCGTTAAAATGATCCAAATCTACTTAAAAATCATTCAGAGAGAATGTTTTAATAGCCCGGTATACATTTTTTTCATTCATTCATTCATTCCACTCGTCAATTCATAAATTCCTTTTTCATGTTTACGTTGCAAAGTTGTACTCTTAAGCTGTATCCAGATTTTTTATATAAGAAATATCCTAAAAATTAATGCCCCACCAGAACTAGTTTCACGTTGTTTGGGACAAGGAAAATCTCGATTTTTTCTTGGTTCTTTCAAGAACCAGATATCTTATTAGTACAATCCTCCGCGGTAGATACAGATATAAATTGATAGTTTATCACTATTAAACATTTTTCGAAGCATGTTGAAACATGATTCGAGCAATTTTCTCAGGTCTCTTCTCACGTCTTTTCATCCTTGAAAATTTCGAAGAGTTTTTTCCCATTGACCTTTTGTTCGGATAACGTATACGGATTATAATTTTGTGCAGATATTTTGACATCGTTATTTAGTTTAAAAAATGCATCTGAAATTTAACATTTATATGTTATCGAAACTAAAGGCCAAGTAGTTGACTTGTTACGTAATAATTTAACTAAAGTCGAAAAATTTGTCATTTTTGGTCGTTTCGACCTACTTCAAAGGGCTGTTACTTTTTATCCAAGAAAGGTACGCAAAATCTGAACACAGATTTGAAATTAGTAAGATTTAAGTAATCTAAAAAGTTTCATGTCACGATTTTTGAGCCAGTAGAAAAAAATCTTCATTTTTTCATCTTCGTTTTTCTTTTTCATTTTCAACTTTTTTTAAATCTTTTAGCTTTTAGATTATTTTCTTTGGAAATTTATTTCCAACGATGTATAGCTTTCTAACATAGCATGAAAGGGTGCTAAGAAAAAACTAAAGTGTCCACATACTTTTGAGCAGACTTAAGTTCGGTTAAAAAAATTCATGTCAAGGACGGACATACTATCAAGCTAGCCCAATAACAGCCAATAAACATTTATCCAAAGTTGTTTTTACGGTTTTTAATATACACGTGGGAAAATTTACATTCAGGTTAAGAAAGACTCGTGAAAATTATCAGACCCTTGTAAATCAATGTGATAGATTGCATTTGAAAGCGCCATGTAGTTGTCAAAAGTTTTTTTTGACCAGTTTTTCGTCAATAATATAAAAAGGTCAACCTTATTTTGAATTGAAATTATATGATGACACTTTTAAGATCTAATTTCTGAATTTGGTTGACACTATAGGTAATGACTGTAATAGACGAATCAAAAAGATCGAACCCTCTAATCAGTGTTCAAAGTTTTTTTGTTCCAGACAAATTTCATAAATTACCCTCTTACTGACATTTTAAAAGTTTATTTTAACTATTGCCTCAAATATATGTCGTCCCCACCATGCATCCAACCTAATGTTACTATTCCTCCTGTTCCTTGACTCCTAAAGTGACCAAGTACTAAATCAAATTATGAAACATACGAAATTTCCCGATTTTTCATACCCTTGAAAGTATTTGACATTAGATTAAAAGTTTAACTTTGGATAGCTAAAAAGACTTCTGTTTTTGATGATAGGAAGACTCTACTAGCTAGCTAGCTCTTGATCATCGGTGTTTATATTATAAAAAAGTTTTGAGGACGGATGTATACGTCTTTCGGGTTTGAAGGGTTAATCTTTTTCATAATTTCAATTGACAGGGAGGACAGGCGACTACGTGATAACGATGAAGATATCGAATACAGCGAAGAAGTCAGTGGTCCATATCATCTGCCACAGGTAAAGATAACTGTTTAAACGTCCATCATATCATTAGAAACCAGTCCCTCTCGCTTTGGTTTCAAGCAAAAGTTTTCAAATCTTTCATTCTTCCAGAAACTGTACTAATCACAAGTATCTGTGAACACGTATCATGGCAAAATTCGCGTTACTATGCGCAACAGAGCTGTTATACAATTAGTATGACGGTGCTGCTTCGCATGGCATATAATAAAAATAACTGTTTAACCGTCCATCATTTCATTAGAAACCAGTCCCTCTCGCTTTTGATTCAAGCAAAAGTTTTCAAATCTTTCATTCTACTCATGACAGACTGTATTCAGACAAAGCCTTACATTTTGTTGAATAAGTTGCTGTAAGATAAGTTATATATATATTTAGTCTATTCTATATTCTGTGTATATAGAGCACTTTTCTCTGCACCCATTTTTACCACAAATTTCTCAAAACGATTTTTAGAAATGAATTGTACACGTTATTTATAGAAGAACATTTTAAGGATTTATGGACTTTTCGATGCCCAATTCTTACGAAATTACACAAAAATGCTCAAAAATGGCGAAATAAAGAACTAGTTTAGGAACTTGCTAAAAACAATTTTAGGCTTTAGACCCAAAAGGTTAAGAACATGCGAAGGCTTTAAAAGTTTTGGATGTAAAAACGTGTAATCATGTTTTATCCTTACCATACGTTGCTCGAACAACCAAAACATATGTTTTCACACACTATTTTTAATTTGATGACGGACGCCTCAGTAAAACGTTTGCTTACAAAACTTTATTGAACTCGTTTCTTTCTTAAACAAAACCATTATGTGAGGCCTTTATAAAGCTTAGACTTTTCCATACATAATTTTTTGAGTTCAACCCATCTCTGATATTAAGAATTCCTGTTTTACAGTTACACGCTTTTTTTTTGTAAGAACAATTTTATAAGAACACGAGACTGAAATTGACCAAAACCTAAGAATTAAGAACAATCCGAGTGTCAAATTTCTAAATTACTGAGAAAGTACCGAATTAACTGTTTTTAACAGATTTTAAAACCATTTTAAAGAACATCGTAAGAGCATCTAAGCCTTAAAACTTCAAAAAATTAAGAATAGCTCAGCTTAAGCCAAAATTTACTGGTTCTTATAAAAAAAGCGTTTATACGAATGATATGATTATTAACTAGTAAAAAAACTAGTAAAGTCTTGTGAAAAAGACCTTCCCTTTAAAAAAAGTTCCTTATTTCATCAACACTAAAATTCGTTTTGTAATGTTTTTCTCTTAGATCATGCACGCGAGTGTGGATCGCTTGATTGAACGGTTAGCGGACCCTCGGCTTCCCGGCGCCGAATTCATGGAGACGTTCTTACTGACTTACAGGGCTTTCACAACAAGCGATATCGTTATTCGAGGTCTCATTGAAGCCTATTGGAAAGTTATGGGCGGATATCCTACGCCCAAAAAGAGCAACTCTCCCGAACGAAAAAAACTAGCGGGTGAATTCACATTAAGTTACTTTGAACTTTGTATTAAATATCCTTCGTTGAAAAGGCTGTTAAATTTGTCTTCAGGTGTAAATATAGTTTTAAAAATTCGACTAATTTTTAACTCATGAATAGGAAAAACTAAATGGATTTTGACTAAATTTGATTCACATACAAGGGCAAATTATATTAATACTATAAATGATGTAAAGGCCATGAAAAGTTCATCGTTTTTTTCAGTGAGTCGAAGTTTATCATCTGGTCATCCTCGTTCACGGTTACGTAGCAACGCAAGTGATGCTTCATCGACGGACGACCTGGACGCTTCGTTTAATTCTGGAATCTCACCTTGTGGTGCTTCAACAACTGTCTTCAATTACAGCACGTTAAAAGATCAACTCAATTCACCAGCCAAGAGGAACGTTGCCGCCACAACTAAATGGTGTCAAGATTCGGCCGCTGTTACGGCAGCCGAAAAACCATTTTCAGAAAAATTACGTAGTGCGTCAGCTAGTAATATTGGACCGATACCGAATGAATTAACAGTTGAACCGAATGGTACGGACGCACGAAAGATATCACGATCGCACAGTATCGAAGTTATTTACGATAAAAACGATACGAATGCGAAGAAATCGAGTTTCGTGTCGGCCGTAACTTCAAAGTCGTGTGATCAAATCGATGATCCGTCAGCTTTCTCAGGTGACCCCCTTAACAAAAAAGTAAACATTTTAAGTATTGTTTTAAACAAAGAAAATCGCCCCTCTACGAACAATGAAAATAAAGAAAACATTCCTGAAATCATTCTCAATGGACATAATGATCAAATTAACAATAATGATATTAAATTCTCAAGTCATGAAAATTCTCTTTCTGCCTCACTCAACTCATCTCAACTTTCTGCCTCGCTTAATCAGTCTCAACTATCCACCTCGCTAAACCAATCAGACTTGAGTTGTGTAAGTGACGCTAGTACTTTATATGAAAACGGACAACTGTCGAATGAAAGCTTTGACGGAGAAGTGATACCAAACGATGATGAACACTGTGGTGAAGGGTTTATGGACGAAGGACCCTCCATCTTAGAGGATGTGGTCGAGGAGGATGACCACATGATCATTTCTGCTTCACTGGATTCAACAGGGAGAGCGCCAAACTCGATTGCCATTTCACTTGATGATAGTTATCTGGAGGATGGTGAGCGTCGCTCAACTATGGAAAGTAACACAACGCTGAACTCTTCTAATGATAAATCAGATATATTTAGCCTGGATCGCTCAGTGACTATGGATTCTATGAACTCTTTCGCGTCTAGTGATATAAGTACAGAGCAACGGTCAGATGGAGAGACGTCATCTTCGAACGCAGGTTCCAGAAGTGTGGTCCACAGTCACAGTGACGAACTCATATGTAAACAACGCGAGGCGGAAACCATTACTTTACCGCCCAAAAGTGCGTCACTGAGTGAGAAGAAATCCGGTATTTCGCCGTATTTTCGGCGTAAGAATAAAGGAAAGAAAGAGAAGGCAGAACGTAAACAAAAAGCCAAATCTATGGCTGATATTTTATCAGATGAGCCTGTTCTTGTATCGATTAAAGAGACAGGGGACGGCCGAATGGTATTTGATGATTCCCAATCATTATATGAAGAAGTGCGACCGTTAGAATCACCGGTAACCGAAAATAAAACATTCGAATCAAGTTCTATTCCCATCCCAGTTCCCGCCCCCGCCCACGTAACTAAAAAATCGCCCAATTCAACACCGAAACGAAAACGCTCGCTTTACTTTCAGAAAGTTTTTAATAAAGTAACGGTACGCCGGGCAGCGTCGGAACAGAATCTGTCGGATATGTCGCCGACGACGCCGACGTCCGAAATGAAACCAGCCTTAAGTGCAATGAGTCTCGAACTGAATGGAAATGCGAATGGACACTTACCTAAGGTTAGCCCTAAAGATCATCATCCTGACTTCGAAATGGGCACGCGGAGTTTAGAACGTAAGAAAAATGCTCCGTCTCTCCGTGAACGTCTGAGCGCGTTTACGCAGTTGTCGTCATCTGAAATGGATATACATAAAGCTGGACTGAACTCTGATAATAAAAACACCTTGAAAAAGGAGAAAAAGAAATTTAAAAATTCGTTACGTATACTGAGTGCATCTCCTAAAGAAACGACGCCGTCACAGTCACCTATACGACGTAAGACGTCAACGTCTGTGATAGAAAAGTCAACACGGCCGCAACTTGTCACGCGGAAGTCCATCTCGATTAACCGTGGTCCGTTAAAGATTATGAGTATTTTTAAACACTGGCTGGCCAAACATCCTAAGGTAAATTTAAATTGATTTTGCTGTAAATTTTCTTCGTGAAATTTGCCAGAAATGAGGTAGACAATTCCGGAGGTACTTCAATTATTATGAATCATTATAGACTAAAGAGCTTTTTTGATTATCTTCCCGGCATATGAAAGAATCAGAAAAATGAATTCTCCAAATGTTTTAGCTTGACACTTTTCCTAAGAAGAGATATTGAAGCTAAAAAACTTTTGTTTTACTTTTAGTGTGAGAACCTATTTTTAAACTATTCAACCATTTGATATTCTTATGATGTTCTCACGTGTTTCTTCATTGTTCTGATTTTGAATTTCATATTTTCAGGACTTTTTATCCGACCCAGAAATGATCACGATATTGGAGAAGTTTTTCGATGACATTAAAAGTGACGAACGAACGTTACCCGTTGTCAAGGAGATCGTTGGTAGTCTCGAAAAGTAAGAATTTGTTCCCTTCTCTTCTTGCCAGTAGATCTGTCTGGTCAGAGACTACAGACTTTATTATAAGAAAACAGCTCACGGTAACACTGAGCACTAAAAGCACAACGCGACGAATCTAGAAATAGTAACAAATGCGCACAAATTTATTCGTTCGTACGACATGCAATCCCATCCTCCTTTGCGTTAATTGCTTTTACACGTTAATTGATTTCAATATCAAAAGAAAGGTAATAACTTTCACGGTGGTTTTCCAATCACTTCGAAATGAACTGTGGGATATTGGAACTCGTACAAATTTCTAGTTGAAATAATTATGATGTGTGCGACGCGGAGCGCTATTGCTGTTCTAAATTCGTATTACCGGGTGGCCCAAAAAAAAAACTAGCCAGATCTACTTCTTGTTATATTTGCTCAGCATACTGTTTCCGAAGAAGTAAATAGCCAGTACTTCTATATATTAATAGCCGTAGTCTGTATGTGTGTTTTTTGTGTGTCACTTTCGTTTTCGCACGCAATGTTTTGTTCTTTTAAAAGATGACTTTTGCTTCTTGCTCCACAAATGTGTTAAATCAGATTCGCGCCGTTTTATAAAGACTTTGAGTTGTTCGATAAGTTTGTTTTGATTGATAGATTATAATTTCTGCCCAGACGTGCCCGAGGCCGCCTCTTATGTTTTTTTCTTTTTTTCTCTTTCTTTTGTTTTATGTTTTCGAATGTAATTAACGACCTTATTTGATTTGAGACATTCGAATTCGTTTCAAAACAAAAGAAAAGCAAATCTTTCAAACAAAATCTGTTTTAGAAAAGAACAGATTTAAAAGATTTAAAACATAAGAATCACAAGACAAGTTTGTTGGAACAACTAAACAGCAATATTAACAATACTTTCGAAAGGCGGTAAAAACAAGAGATCTTTCTTCGTAAAAAGGGACTTATAAACATCTATGTCGATAATTATATTGCTGTAAAAGTCATTCATTTTTGAATTCGAAAAGTTATGACAAAGGTTTATAAAAAGCAACATAAAATTTCGCTATCACGCTTTTCTAGCTGCGTGTCCTAGCTGCCTGACTTTCGGACCCTTAGCGAGACTAAAGAGAAGAAGAAACAAGCGAAATTTTGTGAAGTTTACTTCCCTTATTGGGACTAATTTGATTAAATTTCTATCTTTCTGGGGGTAAAAAGTTGAATTTTTTCCCCTATTTTTACCGACTCTTAGTGGGACTGAAGTTAGATTTTCTGATTTTTCCAACCCTTACAGGGACTTGAGGGACTGCCATTTTTAAAAAGGCATCCTTAAGAACGGCTCATGCCCGTATCCTTCTCTTGCCTAAGTACTCACGGACTGCCTTTTTTCGACGAATCTCGTGTCATTTCTATAATTCACTCCTCTTATCTTGACATCAAAGTTTTCCTAATCATCAACAACTACGGCAAATGTAAAGTGAGCGAAGCGAGAAAAAAATCTAATTGCAAAGCCTTTTCGGACGTCGCAGGTCGCCGGTATGCCGGTATGGTTTAGTTTGAATAACGCCCTTTCTGATCATTTTTGCAACAATTTAAAAACCTTTTTCAAAATATGGTTAAAAAATACGTGACCTGGGAGGGACAGAGTCAAACTTTGAAGAGAATTTTTCCCTTTAATTTTGACTTCATCGTATTTTAAGCCAGCTTCCCAACATCCAAAGGACTTTAAATTGCGTTCAGCAACAGCTAAACCGGCGTGCGACGCCGGGTACCGGCTAGTTAACATTTATTTCAACTCCTTCTTACAGATCGGTCGTATCGCACCGTAAATCATTAGCAGCGGTACACCCATTCGATGAATTATTACTTCAACAGCATTCATTACGTAATGTTCAACAGAGTGATATCAATGAAGAAGAAGAACTCAACAAATGCACCCAACTTCACGCCCATCCGCCCAACATTGTTGCCGCCAATATGACACTTCTTGAACATTATCTTTACTCGAAAATCTCATTCAAGTAAGTTACCTCATTACTATTACGCTAACGAAGGTAAAAGTAAGCAGGCCGAGATCCACCATCCATATCACTGTTCTGACCAAGACTTTTTTGGACCTACCCCGGTGGAGGTCCTATAAATTAACCTCTGTTCGTCCGTTCGTTCGTTCGTTCGTTCGTTCGTTCGTTCGTTCGTTCGTTCGTTCGTTCGTTCGTTTGTTCGTTCGTTACCAACTTTTCTCGAGATTGGCTCATTAGTTTTTTCTGATTTTTTGCACAAAGATGTGTAACTATAAACCCTCGAATGTGACGGAGCCCGATTTTTGAAAAAAAAATTTTTTGGGCAAATTTGGGCCAAAAAACGGCTAAAAAATGGGTTTTTTGGACTTTGTGAAAAATTGGATCATTAATTTTTCTGATTTTTGCATGAAAGTAGGTCCACAAGGTAAAAGATGGCTCAACAGATTTTCGCAAAAAATTTTTGTTGGCTCAAAAAACGCATGTTTATCTATAAGAATCACTATTAATAAGCATACATCAATATTCTTAGTCAAATTACTAATTTTTTTTGAGATAGATGTTTTTTTTGCTCATGAGGGCTTATTTTTGAAGAATATGTGTGTTTAGACATGAAATTTTGGTTGCTTGGTGTGTTTTTATAGAAAAACTGGCCAAATTCGATATTTTTTTATAGGCACATTATGAATTACTTTGGTATTAGCTTTTCTCGAGGTTGGCGCTTTCATTCTTTATGATTTTTGCACAAAGATGCATAACTATAACCCTTGAATGTGACGGATTACTCAATTTTTTGACGAGATGGATGTTTTTTTTGCTCACGAAGTCTTGAATATAAAAGAATATTTCAAGAGCATGAAATTTTGGTTTCTAATTTTTTTTTTATAAGAAACAAACGACTAATTTTAATAGATCGTCAATATTTGTGTTCTGAATGATTGTTTCATGGTCACGTCACGTAGATATCAATTATAAATATGTTAAATGCACAACCAGGTAGGTCCATAAAAGTATCACTTGTTTGTTGATAGATTAAAGGGCGTCATTTTTCGGATCTTCTACCATTTGCTTATGAAGTATTTTCAACAACTTTTCCGTACCATGTGAGCACAGAATTTGAGAAAAATCTACTGTTGATTTTACTAAGTCGACGTTAGAGGCGTGCTCCTTTCTAGATCACAATAAAGAATATCTTTAGGCTCTTTAATCCTTTAGCATGGACATATAGTTTTCTGTTTTAAGGCTTTAGGGACCTAGCAGAGAAAAATTCATATCACATATGCTCGCTCTTTCAAATATAGTCGTCTGGCATACTAGGCTCAATTCCTTGGTCATCCATATCTGATTTCTTATTTTATTTTTCTATTTTTCCCAGTGAATTTGTCAGCTGCCAATGGACGAAGAAAGATAAAAACGAACGCGCGCCCGGAATTATGCGCTTTATCGACCGCTTCAATCACGTGACCAGCATCATCAGTTACGGTGTTGTACACGGAAGCACTATCGAATATCGTTCACAAATCATCGAGTTTTGGATCAAAACTGCCGCTCATTGTCGAGATTTAAACAATTTTAACGCATGCGTGGAGATTGTGAGTGCGCTCAACGCAAGCGCTGTGCATCGGTTGAAAAAGTCGTGGGAACAAGTGTCTAAACCTGTAAGTCTTTTTGAGCCAGTTATTATTGTACTCTCGGTCGCTTGAATTAATTTTTATTTTATCTTTCTTCATTTTGCAATTTTTCTGTCAAACAGGTTTACAATTTACAACATAAAAATTGCCTTGCAACGCTAGAGCTAGTCTGAATCATAGATTTCAACAAAACCACAGGAGCTATAAGGCGCGCCAATTCGTGCCTACAGCCTTTGCGAGAGCTTGATAATTTTGAAATTGAAATGCCATTGCTGACTTAAACGTAAACATTGCTCTTGTAATAAATTTAAATTCTATTACCTTTTTCCATTCTCATTCCATCAGTTACGAGAAGTGTTCAACGACCTCGATACGCTGGTTAGCGCTGATCGATCTTTCAAAAATCTACGAGAAGCGGTTCATATGTAAGTCATCGTGTAACGTCGAAGGTATTCTCTAGGTAGACCACTGTTCGGCGACCGGCGATTTGTATTTTTGTTATATTAAGACCATTTTTTCGCCTTTTCGCTTCCCGTGATGATAGTTTATTGTTTTTATTGAACAAATTGTTTTTCTCATTCATTCTGTCAACATACACACCTAGGATAGACTGGATTCTTGAGCATCATAACGCAACCAGTCTAGTGGATGTGACACAAATCTCTGATACCGGTGAAAGAAAACACACACTAAACCAGAAAACTTTCTTGGAGGTAGTCGTAGTGCCAATGACAGGTGTCTCTAGCTTTGTTCATATTGCAGCCCCTAAAAACCCCCGCTTTATAACCACTATATATCTGATACTTTCTAGGTGTAATCCACCATGCGTACCCTACCTTGGATGTTATCTTTCCGATCTGTTATTCGCACACGAAGGAGGGAAAACTTTCAATGGTGGTGGACTTGTTAATTTCGCAAAAATGTGCAGAGTGAGTAATTCATTTTGTTTGGTCTTTGTTTCTTTTTTGTTAAAGATACTCGAAAAGGCTTACTTCGGCTGGTGACTTAAAATGTTATTGGGGCAATTTTCTGGGAGGCAAATTTCCAAGGGAGACCATTTTCTGGGGTAAGTCTCCGGGGTAATTACATAGAACAATTTGGGCTACTCGACTTTAATATTAACCTGATATTTTTCTGTAGCAATTTTATTGGCAGTCTTGATTGATTCCTCTATTTACGAATCAGACTGAACGTGAAAGGAAGAAGCCCTGCAACTAAACCTCGCTAAAAGTTATTCTTTCTTTTCAGGTGTCTCGTTTAGTACGAGAAGTGAAATGCTACCAACAATTACCATATACGTTGGAACTGAACAAGGAGGTCAGTATTTCGGTGTCATTACCGTACACCATACCATTTATTTCATGATATGCACCATTGCAATGTCTTCTGTTATTTTATCACTGGCTCAACCAGCTGATTGGTTGGAGTGACGTAAAATCTGTCAATACGTCACTTTCAATCAACCAATCAGCTGTTGGGTGTATGATAATGTCAGAAGCCATTTGTAAATATGCTGCTTATCATGAATATGACTCTTGTTACACTATGTATTTCCAAAAACTTCTCTTAAGCCTAGATGATCTAACCATGGCAAACGAAAGCCCTTGACACAATAGGTAAAAATATGGTATAATATCAGGGGTGGTTAAAGCACATTTTTCAGAAAATCAGGCAGAATGCTAAGCAACTCCAGAGCTGACACTAAAATTGTTGAAAAGGTTACATAATGTCAAAAGACATTCCTTCAGGGTTTCATATCCTTGTTCAATTTTGATCATGTGACATTTCTTTTGTTTAGGTTGCATTTTCATTGGTTAATTGGGATGTAGAAGTGAATCAAGATCTATTATACGACCAATCACTACTGGCTGAGCCACGAGAATCTTCCAGATAGATGAATGTGTGGTTTTTTGGTATTGAACCTACCTGTGTTGATGTACATACCAAGAAATCTTTTACGAATTCAACGTTTATGTATTTAGCTGTTCTTCTAGTTCCTTGTTCTTAAGGTTTTTACTGGTCAGCATCGCTCTACGCCACGTTTATTTTCACTAAATTAACTTTGTCGCCGTCTGTTTTTGATATAAGAAAATTATTTTAATACAGAAAGCTGTATTACTTAAATCTACTTAAAAAGTGATTTTCCCGGGTCATTGTTTTGAAGAATATCTTTGAAAAGAGGAAGAAATTAACTGAAAACCTGTTAAGTCATAAGCCGTACATCAAATTTAGTAAACTGGTCTAAACCTTTTCCTCCTTGAAGAGTTCTGTGCAAAACATTAGGCGTACAAAATCTAACAATCTTTCTTTCAATGTAATCTTTTTCTAAAATTCTTTTTTTACCTACTTTTACACTATGCAATGATAATTTTTCTAGAGATACTTAATATTGTATACATTTTATTGCATTTTTTTGGTTACCGTACGTTGTTATTTTTGTTATTTTTGTAGATTTTCAGATTATAATTTTCTTTTAAGTTTTTCATCACTTCGTATTTCTTATTTTTATTTTTCTGTATTTTGTTGACTTTGGCGCTCTAAAAAGTACGGCTTTGACGGAGTGACGGCATCACCTGATTTTTCTGTCGGTACTATGGTGTAAAAAAGTGAAGGTATTTTAGAATTCAGTTTTATGACAAGGTAGTTTTTCTTTCCTTCTTCTGATAAAGGCACTAAACTAATCAACAATTACATCATTTCAAACTCAAACTGTTATAGACGATCAGACGATCATAATATAACATTATAAGTTCAAACGATTAAAAAAATCCATAATAAACGCTCACTCTATCATCCTCCAAACTGTGGTTTCAGTAACATAACCTTGGAAGGAAAGTCCATCTAGAATTGACTTAATTTTATTTACCAAAGCTAGATATTTAGCCTTTGGACTTTAGAAGTATCTGTGCTGTAAAATTATGCAAGGTGTTTTCGTATGTCAATAGATGTCTTTTGTTAATATGTTTCTATTTTCTTCATGACGACTTTTTATTATATTATAACAACAAGTACAAAAAACATATTATTTTTATACTCTGGGCAGGGATTAGATTGAATTTTTTTCCATACTCTTTTTTTTGATATATTGATATAAATATGAAGATGATATACAGCAAGTTATGATAAGTTATTATTTTTATATTATGATATTATTAGTTTTTCCCCGAAACAGGGAAACTATACAGAGATATATTACGTGAAATATAAGACTATTGTTCAAATCGAATTCAATTGTTCGAATGTATTGCCTTTTATTTGTACTGTGTTCGATCTTACAAGACAATGCATCAATCTACTTTAGCATTTTCATTTCTTTGCAAAAAAATAGAATTGGATAAGATTTGGTTTTTCATTAATTCTTAACACTGAAAGGTCTACATTTCGCAAGCTCAGTATAAAATATTACATGCCATGTTCAGCAAATTTCTCTGCTCCTGCCTTACACCATGACCTTCACACCCATGACCTTTTTATAAAAAGACCCAATGAAAACACCCCTGTCTCAGTGCCCCGGTGGCATGATTTCAGTACATGATTTTTTTCAGTACATGGTTTCAGTACATGATTTTTTCCTACGTCACTGCAGTAATCAAATTTTTATTGCACTCATTTGTGAATTGAGATATAAATTGAATAAAGACAGCGACAATAAAAAACAGTTCTTGAATTCCCAAGCCATTTAGGATGATTACAAATGAGTGCAATAAAAATTTGATTACTGCAGTGACGTAGGAAAAAATCATGTACTGAAACCATGTACTGAAAAAAATCATGTACTGAAATCATGCCACCGGGGCACTGAGACAGGGGTGTATGAAAAGAAATATAACATAAGAAATAATCTTTAACTTTTCGAAAAATTGAATTAAAATATAAATTTGTTTCGTGGGAGCAGTGCTAATGGTTAGTTTGCGTGTGAAGACGTGACGAAATTTGTTCACATTTTCTTGATTATCTTGAAAATTATCCTGATTTATCGGGCTTGCGTGTATTTCGGGAAAGAAATTTTCTCGAATACATGAATTTTAGGTCCATGAGTGAACAGAGGGATAAAAGAATAAGTAGCAACTAAAAATAATTTTTTGCAGTATATATTTCATAGAAATAAGAAAAAGCCCGGTATTAGAAAGTAAAAAATTGTCCTACTAAAAAATATTTATAAATTAACTATTTACAAAATATAAAAAATATGAAAAAAGTGGCTAAGAAAAAACTGAAAATTATATATATATTTTTATTTGTTTTTTTTATTGTTTTTTTTATTGTTTTTTGTTTTTGTTTGATTTTGTTTATTCATTGTTTATTGTTGACGGCGGTTGCACGGCAATCCTTCTGGAACTTCATTTGTGCTCTTTCTTCGCCAAAATTTGAACAAACATCGTTTGATATTTTTTGGTTTCTGAAAATTAAGAAAAAATGTTGAAATAGTTGAACATGGTCTAGAGTAGAATCTTATCTTTCATTTATCCTGACGGTTTAATTCGATGAACTGATGACTTAACAAGAAGATAAAGAATCTGGATTACTTATCTATACATCGTTGATAGATTTAATCCTTAGATTTCCAGAAAGGAGTGGATTATTTCTATTTCAAAAGTGCGATTGCGTTAATTTCTTTTAAATTGTTGTAGGATTAGAAAGTTTTACTTTGTTGAAATCAAAGTTTATTAAGTATACACCCCTACATCACAGACCCGCTGGGACCCCAGCCCCACTGGAAAATTGGGCAAATATTTCGTCCCCGGTCAGAAAATACCCTACAATTTCAGCCCCATTGGGAAATTGACTTTGATTTCATCCCCATTCGAAATTCAATGTTTAAAAGTTGTACTCCAAAACCATTCTCACTAGATTTTTAAACCTTGGAGCAATATAATTTCTATCCCCATTGGGATTTTAATAGGAATTTTTATCCACACTGAGGAAAAAAGTTCCACTGGGGCTTTGAGACAGAGATGTAAGTATATGTTTGAATTAAGTAGCCTAACGTACCTGTTGTCTTTCTCCAGAGGAAGAAACCATTTCCTTTAGTTTGTTGTTCTCTTCTTCAAGGTCAAACTAAATATTTTATGAAGAAGAATATTTGAAACTTACTATATATTATAACTCTCAAGGGTGAATTATCTGAATAATCTTGTGCCAATCTTTCTTTTGAAAACAAAGACTACTTTTGAAGACTACGCAATCTTTGAAGCTAGTGAGCACCAGGAATAAAACATCATCAAATAACATCCCAATAAAAACATCAGAATGTTCGCCCTGGGATCGAAGTTGAAGACCCCTTTCTCTTTTGGGAAAATCAAACCTGTACTTTTTCCACAAACCGTAAGTGAAAAACAAAACGAAAAGTTTACTTACAACTCTAGCTTGATGAGCAATGTCATGACTCTTTAATTTGTCATACAAAAGGCCTTGGTCCTGTAAATAGAAAAAAATTATGAAATAGAAAAGAAATCAGCAAACTTATCTTCCAAAGCACTGAAATGCCTTGTTTAGGCTCTTATAAAATTAAAAAAAGGTTTTAGCCTTGGGAAACAAAGTACCTGAAAAAGTTAACACCCGAGATATAAATTTTAAGCCCTGCTACTGTAACACCCCTTTGTCAAAGTCCCTATGGGACCCCAGTTCCTCTGGAAAATTTCGTCCCTGGTGGGAAAATACCCTGGAATTTCAGCCCCACTCGGAATTCTATCCCATTGGGATTTTAATTAGAATTTTTAATTAGAATCTCCACTGAGGAAAAAAGTTCCACGGGGCTGTGAGACAAGGGAGTACTCTAGATCGACATGAACAAGTGCTAATATTTCGAGAAAAAACTGCTGAAAAACAAAGGAAAACTTATGACTCACAGCACTAAACTCTTTCCAGTAAACAATGTCTTTTTTCATAGAAGACACTTTCTGTTTAAAAGCATTGTTTTCGGTTTCCAATTTCTTGATGAAGGCGAGGTTAGCAGTATTTTGCTGTTCCAAATTGTCCTAAAAATAAAGATTATGTCTCATAAAAATAAGCTGAAATTTACAGTTATCAAAGTTAAATAAACGGAGAGCATTTTAGTAGTAAGGTTTTGTCCTGGGGATACCAGGGCGAATGGTAAGGCATTGAGACTATTTTTGGTTTAATCTAAGCTCTGATAAGGGCTGTGAAGGTAGCTAAAACCAAGTTTTGATCCCTCTGGAGGCTGCATTTTTTTTTAAATAGTCCAGTGTCATATCAATGAATTACTGTCATTTGATTATTTGTAGGAAAGATTACAGTAGAAATAAAACAAAAAGTAATGGAGGGAACAATTTAGTCTATACAAACTAAATCCCGTAACTATGATCGTATTATCATATAACGTCTATACAACTGTATTACACGTATCCTAAACGAGTCCAGTCTAAGGAAAGATTGCTACTCACATGGCTTCTTCGAAGATTGAAAACTTCGTCTTTCACAATCTGGACTTCTCTGTCCTGTAAAGAAAGTTAAAGACACTTTAAAGAATCCGTACTACGTACTTGCGAAATACAAGGAATTTTGGTTTCCTTGAAGAGCAACAAATCTAAGTATGAATTTATAAACATGTGCAAGCAGTAGATCAGTCATCTATATATGGGGCGCCATAAGTGACAAAAGTCTGAATTCAATTATTTCATGTTAACTTATTTACGATGTCTGATTTCTTATTTATAATGTCTAATCTAATTCTCATAATTTATAATGTCTAATTCCCAATTTATAGTGTCTAATTTTTAATTTACTGTATATAATGTCTAATTTTTTCTGATGTCTGATTATTTTATGGTCTAAATTAATAATCAATCAAGATAAGTAAAAAAGTTCATCAAGACAAATAAAGATAAATTATTTGCCTTGGTGAAATATTTCACTTGTCTTGATGTCCCATATCTTCTTAAAAGAAAGTGACGTCGTTTTAATGAGAAAACCTCCCCTCTGATTGGCTCAACAATCATTTATTCCCCAGAATTCAATGAATTCAGAATTCAAATTACTGTTAGTAATCAAGCCACCAGCTGGGGCCGGTTTAAAAGGTAATCGTAGAGTGTATAAAACACCCCTGCGTCACAGACCCGCTGGGGTCCCAGCCCCACTGGAAAATTTAGCAAAAATTTTGTCCCCGGTGGGAAAAATACCCCGGAATTTCAGCCCCACTGAGAAATTGTCTTTGATTTTATCCCCATTCGGAATTCATTGTTTAGAAATGACACACCAAAACCATCCCAACTGGATTTTTTAACCTTGAAACAATATAATTTATCCCCATTGAAATTTCAATCGAAAGTTTTATCCCCGCTGTAGGGAAAAGTTTCACCGGAGCTGTGAGACAGGGGTGTTAGAAAATTTAACTTAGAATTTTGTCCCTTATGGCGCCCCATCAAAAGTTATACTTACAAATACGGCACGTAGTTTCAAGATCTCTGCACTTGCATTCCCAAATTGAATGTCCTGATTTTACAGAAGAAAAAAAAGAATCTCAATTTAGTGAAAAGAAATGAGAAAATTACAAATACAGGTTCATTTGATCCAGACCAAATTTCATCGGTTTAACGGATCATTTAAGTTAAACTTATGAAGAAGTTCAATATCAAGCAGACATTAACCCTCGTCTCGTTTAATGGCATTGGGACCCAAGCTCGAAAAATTTCGTCGATTGAATACTTCTCTGGTTGAAAAAAAAGTTCGTCTCACATGGGCAAAAATAAAAATAAAATAGACATCGAACTAATCTACCAATTTTCTTCAACCCCGTCACTGTATTGCCATTTAACGCTTTCATTTTATCTCCACTGACTAATGAATAACTGACAGCTTCCGTTGAATATCAAGTTACAGTAAAGCATGGGACGTATGGGGATAATGGGAAAGAGCATTTAAGGTAATATTGTAATAACATCGAATAACTTACATTTTCGCTTAGACATTTTTTCAAGTTTTTAACTTCTTCCTTAAGAAAACTGTTTACTTGAATGTGCTGAACCTAAAAAACAAATTAAGAAAATTGTGAGAATTCCAACACTCAAATTTTGATAGGAAAACATGATAGTGCCTTTCATCTCTTTTACATTCTAATTTCACTCTCTAATTCGCTCTAATACACGTTTTTTATAAGAACATACTGTATAGAACATAAGGCTTCGATGGCTAAAATGTTAAGAACAAGTTAAGAACATTTTAAGGCTTTATGGATTCTAAAACGACCAATTTCTCAAGAAAATGGATAAAAAAATGCTCACAAAATGATAAAAATAAGAACACGTTAAGAACATTTTTAGGCGTCAAAAATTCTGGATGTTTTTATAAAAAGAAGTGTAATCTTGTGAGGTCAACTCGTTCAAAAATTTCAAAACAAAAAAAACTTACACATTTAGCTTTAGACATTAGCAACTGTCGAGTCTAAAAAGAAACGGTGGAAGATAATACAACAATGAATTTGGTATCTCAATGATATTATTTTTAACCGTATATTGACAGAATTAATTTTGTCTGAAATCAAATCACAAGTATAAAATCAAAATATTTGAAAAATACCTCCGAAAAAAAAAAGGAATAGAGTTGACCCAAAACAACGTCTAAGTAAAGTTTTGTAATATTAAGACTCACAATTACATCAAAATCATCAAAAGACTCCGAAAGGCTTATGGCGACAAAATAGAATATTCCGAGTTAGTTACCTTTGCTCGGAAGCGTTTGTTAGCATCTCGGACGACTCTTTTCAAATTCTTGGAATTGTCATCCTGAAGGTTTTGCTGAAAATAAGAGATTTTCAAAGGATTAATTATGATCTAAAAAGCTGATATTGGGCGAATTGAACTCTAGACTGTAGGCATCACAAATCGGGGAATTAGGTCGATAATAAAAATGAAAATAATAATCGAGAATAAATCTGTGAGTTCAGTTTGTGAATAACTATGCTAAGCGAAATTAGGGAGCGTAAGGCGAACTAGAGATCTCTGGGCGGGCGAACGTTAGCTGCAGCGTCATAGGCGACTATTTAAATAGTCTACTATGGACTCTAACTGTTTGTCTTAAATTTAGAAACTTTCCTGGGAAGACGAGAAAGGGGAAAGGAGGGACTATGAAATTAATCTTGCAATTCTTTCCAAGACCAAAAGGGTACGAACATTAGTAAATAATTATTTAACTTGGCTTACACAAATCGCTCTGAGCTTAAATATTTCGGTGTCGGCATTTTTGTACTCAGCATCCTAGAAAATAAAATACGTTTTAGTTTGCTTATTACGCCTAAAAAACAAAAAGGAGCTTCCAGAAAAAATCAAACATATGTAAAGTAGGATCTACAGCTTTTCTCCGAATATTTCGATGTTAACAATCTATGTATCGTTTAAAAGGTAATATTTATATAAACTATAATTTTTAGCACTATTCTGGAGATTCACCAGTAGGATTTTTTCAAAGCGCTCACCTTTTTTCAACTATCTCAAGTGAAGTGACAAAACAAAAAAATATTGTTGGTGCTTACCCTTTTCATTGAACGCTCAATTAAAAACTCATAAGCATTTTCCAGCTCCATTTTCTGGTGCTCGAGCTCTACCTGAAATTCCAATGAAGAAAACAATTTTATTCAGTCAGATTTAGAAATATAGACTAACAGCACAACATCAGTCATTTAGACTTTTATTGCTTTTTTTCACTTTGATCGACCGTTGATCTTGATCTTCACTTTTCTTCATCGTTTTTAATTTTTCGAAATTCTAAACCTTTTAAATTATTATTCTCGGAAATATCTTTTCAACGGTGTATCAGTTTTTAATAAAGCATAATATGCTTTTGAGCATATTTTGAGACAGACTGCTTATACAAAACCAGCAATTGGTCCCGTAGGCTTCTCGTTTGGTTTTTGACCACGCTCAGCGGAAATTAAAGCCTTTAAGTTTCTTGCCTTGAAGCAAAGATATAATTTTCGAATAGGCTAACGTACGTATCAGTAAAAAAATTATCTTAAACAAAATTTGTAATGCTTACCAAGTACTTGTCGGCTTTCAAGTCATCTTGATGATATCTTTCCAACAAATTTTCCTATGAGTGAACATGATATGTGAAGTTAATAAATAAAGTTTTGCAATTGACAAATAGGCAATGCATTTAAAAAATCCTTAGAAATGTTTGATAAAATTGGAATTAGTTTGAGGACATCGCACGGGTTTCGTTCCTAGCCCTTTGAAACGAGCACGGTCCTTCCGAAATTGAGATATAAATATCGTAAATATTCGTCAGATTGTTATGTTTTCACACATCCCTTTACGCTTTAGAGCTTCAGCTTTGTGGGAAGAAAACAATCAGAATCTCATTTATGGTAACTAAATGTCTCGTTGGTATCTAAAAACAGGGTTGAACTCACTGTGATCAGAATTCAAAATTTTGAAAAGAAAATGTTACCTGTTGGCCGAGTTGTTCCTCGAGCTCAATATTTTTTTCTTCAACAGTTTGCATTTTGTATTGAAGATTTTGCTAAGTATAAATAAAATTTAAAGTTTCAGAAATTTTATCTTTAACCTTTACAGCAGAAATATTGGCTGAAGAAACTTGTAGAAAACAAAGAGAGAAATGTTTAATAATAACAATAACAATAATAATAACATATTTTAAGTGGCATGCTCCGAAAATTCAAAAGCTTTTAGGCAGCTGGAGAATTGTTTCCACGAAGGGCCACTATGAACAGAACAAGAACGAATACTGAAACTGAAACAAGAACGACAGGCAACAAAGAATGAATTGAATAAAATTTAAAAATATATATAACTTTTAAATCCGATTAGAGCTCTTGCCCATAGTAGCTAGTCTATAAGTTAAAGTTGATTAAAAGTAGGCCAAAGTGCAGTGGCGGATCTAACGGGGATTCAAAATTTATTGCGGAAAGGATTTCTTTTAGAAATACCTTAAGTGGATAAATTTTGGTGGGGATTAACTTTGGCGAATTTGGCGAATTGTGCCAAAATTCGCCAAATTAAATCCTCACCAAAATTTCCAAATTCGGCAATTCGCCAAAATAAATCCCCGCCAAATTTAACAAAAAGAGAATTATGTGAAAAATCACAACTTTTTGGTATATTTTTGAGTAATTTTCACCCATTTCAGTGTGACAAAATTTCCAATTCGCCAAATTAAATCCCCGCCAAATTTTAGGAAACTATGATCTATCGTCAAATTAAATCCCCGCCAAAAATCGTATTTTGGCCGATCGCCAAATTAAATCCACGCCAAAATTTATCCACTTAAGGTACTTCCTGTGAGGAAATAAAAAGTCTCCGTCATACATTTTGAGCTCCTCCCCCCTAGATATGCAACTGCAAACGACGGGAGAAATAATTTTAACTCTTACATATTTTACGAGACCGAAATCTAATGCTTTTTGCATTTCACCGTTATTGTGAAGCAATTGCTTGTTGGATTTCTTTAGTTGGATCTAGAAAAAAAGATTAGAATGGAAAACTTTTTTAAAACCTAGAATTTCTAACGAATAAAAATGAAAGCCTACAATTCCTTGTGCAGAGACAAAGTTTTCCTTGTAAATTCATTGCTAATAGACCTTTTCGACAGTAGCCTCTGATTGCAGCCGTGCAGGCATTTTTTTTGTCCGTTTTACCACCCTAAACTCGATCCAATCCTTTTTCACACCTTTTTTAATTGTCTATAGGTGCGAAAAAAAGACTGGGACGGTTTTAGGAAGGTAAAACGGTCAAAAAAATGCCCACGCGGTAATTGGCAGCTACAGTCGAAAAGGTGTATTCCCTTAAAGCCATTAAAGGTTCATTTAGGGATATTATCTGGCTCGTCAACAGTCTTCGTAAACAAAAAAGCTGATAAAACACTAGGGACAAGCTTGATCATGTCATGTTCTAAGTATTTGGTGGAAGAATAACTAATTGAAAAGACCTTTAATTCTAAATGTAAGAACAAATTTTACTAGTTTTATCTTCTTTGATAGCCATAAAAAAATAAAAAAATGCTTACGTGTTCATCGTAGCCGAGTGTCATTAGTTGACGAAGTTTTTCAAATTTTTCTTCAAGCTCTTCGTTACGTTGAGACATATTTTGCTAAAATTACAAAAAAAAGTAGTTGCAATATCTGATTCAAAGTCCCTTCGTCAGGTCACCCTCATCCCCTATGTATTATCAGATCTTTAATGCTTACTGATAACGCCAGATAATACCCTGGCGTCCTTCAGTAACGTAAATAAAGCCTGAAATACGGGTATGAAGTTGATATCAGGCGTATTATTTTGACACCGGCGAACCAATAATTTAGTCGGTCATGGACACATCATATTTTTTCAGTTGTGATGAAGTTTTTATAAGATGCTCACATAATTGGTTATTCAAAACAATAGAGATGACGCGTTCTTTAGAAAAATATAATAACAGTTTTTGTTTGAATAGTTTACGACCAATCCAATGACAAAAATTCTTGTAAAATGTTCATCTTGACCCTATTTTTTCACAGACTGAAAATAATTTAAAGGCTCAGAATTGTAAACGGCATTTATTGATAATTCGAAAAGAAACGTACCAATTTATATTTAAGTTCACCACACTCATCTTCGACAGTGTTAACACGAAATTCCTGGTCAAAAAAAATGAATAAAATTTGTTTTGTGAATACAGTTAATCCTCACTAATCCGAATTCAAACGGGGTTGTGTCCAATTTGTTCAAATTTAAGGAAGATTAATGCGGGTTTCTTTTTTGAAGGGACCTAAAAGATTGTTGTACCCCCCCCCCTTTTTATTCGGACCCCCTTCTCTTCTGGATCAAAATCCAGCAGTAAGGTAACTATGATTGAGAACGAATTGCAGACTCCCAGATATTCGAACCCCAAAATATTCGGGAATTTCACTCACAAAAGAAACCGGAGAAAGAAGCTTTAAAGTAATTTGCCATTCCTCATAACATTGTCATTTGTTGAAATTTGAAATGCATGGCCAAGAATTTTTGTATTAAAAAACCTTTTCCTCACCTGCTGATAAAGGTCTTCGTTGAGATCATCAATGACTTCCTCCATTGTAGACTTCTCTTCTTTGTAATCATTCTACAAGAAAAGAAAATATTCTAAGAGTGCAAAATGGTCTTTTTCAATATTTCTATGGGTTTTGCTGATGCTTTGCGGCAAAAATTTATTCAAATCAATGACCACTACTTTTTTTAACAGTAACATTTTCAAGTCCTGGCTGAAGCCATCGAAGCCATCGGAGCAGGTGGACCAAAATATTGTATATCTTTATCCAAAGGCTTCTAATATGCCTATAATTTTGATCTGATCTGATTTTTAATCATACTCACGACTTCATTTTTGTATTGATCCAAGCTGCGTTGTAATTGATCAATCTTTTGTTGCATGGCTTTTCTTGAAAGCTACGAAAAACGGAGAGCAGAACTAAGTTATTAATAACGTCAGCATCATAAATGTCCGAAAATGTATTTCATGACACTGTCTCCGGAAGACCTTTTTGTGATCTAATATTAGTGATCTATAATAAAATTTTGGTCTCCCCAGCTAGAGATAAGTATGAAATAGTCTATGCAATACAAAGATTTTTCTAATTCGAAGAAAATTCTTGTTCCCCTGAAGATCGAATTAGAGAGAGTCAACTGTACCAGTATAGTCATAAAGGTTTCTGTCCTTTGCTACTTTTTTTCTTTATCTCTCACAACTCACCTTTTTAGATTCAGAAATCAAATTTTTGCTTGAATTTTCCGAAGATGAGCCTTTGCCATCTATATGCTTATTTTCCTCAAACATTTTAACTTGATTCACTTTTGAATTCATTTAATATCACTTTTCTAACAGAACTTTTGAAAACACGTCTTTTTCAAAAGTTTCAGTCCATAGAAATAAAATTTATTTTTTAGCAATTTCATTTTAGACTGACAGAAAATATTTGACGTCACTTTTTTGTATATTTCATGGCTGACGTCAATTTGCTTATTATTGTTAGTCTCCATGAAGTCACATAAGTTTTTATAAAAATATTAAATTTTGGAAGCCTTCGGATATGTTCTTAATTTCTTCATTTTGAAGCCTAAAAATGTTCGTAACATGTTCATATTTTCACCATTTTTTAGCATTTTTTTCCATTTTTCTAAGAAATCAGGTGTTTTGGAGTCCGCAAAGCTATAAATGTCTTAATGTCTCAAAATATTAAGAACTTATTTGTTCTTATAAGAAAACCATATATCTTCTCTCTTAGATTCTCTCAATGTGTTATATATAGCGTTTTTAATGGTTTGTTTGTTCTGTTTTGAAATGTTCAAACACTAGCATTGGCTAACTAGCACAGCAGCCTCTGACTATGATCATAACCGCATCTGGGAATCTATCATTCGAATCGCTGCTATCCAAATCGCCTACGTAGACTGTATTTTTTTCAGTCCTTTTGATCCCGATCTCCCCAGATGGGCATCAATTGTAAAAGGAAACCGTCAGAAGTGAAACATTATTGCAATTATGCTTGTGTTCAGAAGTTTAAATCGAAGAAAAATGTGTGCAATACTTTGACTTTTTTGTTGTAAGGGTGTTTTTAAGGAAATTTAGATGGAGGCCTAAGCAAGATTAGTATATGCTGATACGGTAATAATGGTCGGGTTTTTGACCCTCCCAAGTCAAGGGTTGCTCACTTTTTTACCGATTTTGTCACCCTAAGGGTATTTTTTCGCAAAAAATTAGAATCTCTAAGGGTCTTCGCAGAGGTCCGATCAACACATAACCGACTTGCTCTTACTCCTCGAGATTTGGATACGTCGACTTATCAATGATTATACCTGTCATAATAATTGTTGCATATACGTCCATTGTTTATTAAAGCGATGCTTAATAAAGAGAGTCCAGTATATTTATTTCAAAACCATATTACCAAAAATGGACTTTCAAACTTTTTTTGCGACTGCGCGCTTGAATCGCCGATCGGTTATGTATTTTTCAGGTTTTCTGTTATTTTCAGTGCCTTTTCCACATTTTGGTTCTTGTGAGTTACCATCAATCAGCTAAATGTTTTTTATAAGCAAGTGTATGCCCCTTGGTCAGGCTCGTGTATGCTTAAGTTCTTAAAGCATCCAGGCATAGCTTATGCTTATTATATGCTAATGAATCATGCTTATGATTCACCCCGAGCCAAGTTTTTAGTGAAATTTCAGAAATTTTGTAAAAATTTGTTCAGATTTTGGAAGCAGTGGAATATGTAGCTATGGAATGTTTTTTTCTGCTTGACCTCTACCAAAACCTTTTTAAACAGATAAAAAATGACAACTTGAAAAATATTCCAGACTGACCTTTATGCTTATGTTATGAGTAGGAAATCTGCAAATCTGAGCCTTCATATGCTTATAAGCGTTATGCTTATAAAAAACATGTATCTTAGATCTTGTACTACGGATCCCTATAGTTTGCTAATTTTAACTGTTTTTAGCATTTCAAGTAATTTTATCTTTTGTACTTCAGTAGAAATAACGTTGCGTTGCAAAACATCCTCCAATATAAAAATAGTAAAATGTAAACATTGCGCGAATCACGTGTCATTAAAGAAAACAATTAAAATCACAGTCATTTTTTTATTTTGTATCCCGCCGCATACGGTTTTTTTACAAATTTCGTCACTACTTTTATGTCCCTTTAAACAGATAGAAGTAAATTCTTACCTTTTGAGCTGGGACATAGATATCCTTCTGTTCTTTGTTTTGGGTGTCAAGTTTCTCACAACTGCCAAAAGACGAACTCATGGCATCGGCTTCGATATTTTCGAAAGAATTGGCAACTTTCTTACTATTTGAATTCATATTTAACTATTTACTATCTTCTTTATTGACTTCTTCGTAGACAAACGTCTTCTTAAAGGTCGATTCGTAGAAAAATGTTTTCATGCACAAAGAAAATCACATTCAAAACTCTCACAAAAATATTTGACGTCAGTTTCTTTTACTTTTGGTGACGTAACAATTTTCGACTGATGGATTTGATTTTTCGCCACTTTGCGATAAAAATAGCGGAAAGATCTCACCTGAAAACTTTTCCCCGGAAATATAGCCGCTCACCACCGCAAAGGGTGCCAATTTATAGTGGTAGTCGACCTTGGCTTCAGTGCAGGCGGCCAGGGTTCGATTCCCGCTCACGGCAGTTCACTTGGCAAGTGAACGTCCCTTCGCCCCGGTCAACCCATGCCATGTGAGGGGAATTGGGTAGTCAGTTCAAGGTGCTGACGGGACGCTCATTTGTAAGCGTCTATATTTGCGAGAATAGGCCTCTAAAGCCTCCTGCAACTCAACCAAATAGAAATAGAAAATTCGAAGCAAATTTTGATACCGTGTTCAAAAAAGGTAAAAGTAGTAGAAAAAGTAAAGCAAAACTTAACTAATTCTATCCATCTAATAAAATATTTCAAAGGTGGAAAAGTAATTCATTTTCTATAATTTCAGTTTGATTATAATTATTTACAACATAATTAATCAATTTACAACGTAAGTAAAGCAAATTATATGTACAATTATTATCAAAACTTTAAAAATAAATTGATTATTTAAGATAGCTTGTAACTATCCCAATAGAAATTAATTTCTAAAGTAAATCATTTTACACGAATATAAGGTTTGAAGGTAACATGCAAAATATTATACACCATACCGGCATTGATTCGTTCACTCATTTATTCTTGATCTTTCACGCTCTCCTCATTTTCTTTAGAAGACTTTAGTTTCTCAACTTTGAAATTAGCTTTGTCCTAAAATAGACGTTTTATAGTATCAGTACTGGATAAAACAAAAAAGACTAATACA
Source organism: Clytia hemisphaerica (assembly GCF_902728285.1). Lineage (NCBI taxonomy): Eukaryota > Metazoa > Cnidaria > Hydrozoa > Leptothecata > Clytiidae > Clytia > Clytia hemisphaerica. The sequence goes on along the minus strand of NW_027104101.1, from coordinate 573,168 downwards.
CTCTTCTCGAGATACATAAATTTATTGTTGTCCTCGTCTTCAAACAGATTTCATTGCTATGAAATTATACATTTAAACCAATTTAAATTCCCAAAAGGCAAACATTAACTATAAAACAAAAGTACTTGAAATTCAAAATGTCTCATGTGGTGTAAACAACACAATTATTATTGTGAATATGTAATTTTATAGCAATGAAATCTGTTTGAAAACGAGGACAACAATAAATTTATGCATCTCGAGAAGAGTTAACGAACAAAAAGTAAAATCAACTGTTTTTTACGATATTTCGTTCTCTTTCAGAAATTCATCAAATAGTTTCATACATTACTCCCACAACTAATAGTCGAAAGATTTCGATCACTTCAAAAATTTCATCCGGAATATCAAAAAAACCTTGTAAAGCTAAGACAGTTTGTTAACAACTTTTATTAGTATAGTGTTATGGTGGTAGAAGCCTCCAGCAGCCGAAAGACGAGGACCACCAAAAAGATCTTCTGATTACTAACTCAGGGTTTATCAATAAAAAGGGTATCGCTCCTCACGTAATTTTTCAACCAACAATTCAAACAACAATTAACCTTAGTAAGGGGAAGTCAAAGTCCAAATTTGTGAAAAAATTGTCTCTTCAGTTATTGCCAATTTCAGCCAAGCAAATACGCTGTGGCTGTGAAAAGGTTTTATTAATGACTGGTCGAAATATTAAGAACTTAAGTAGAAAACTAGAAATCCAAACAGAAAATAGACAACGAAAAATGTAAAGTCAAGTTCTCAAGTTCTTGTAAAAACGACAGTAAAAATAATTTTGCTTCTACTAGCACAACACGCAAAAACGCTCTCTTACTCTCTCTGTGTCGAACTAGTTTACAAACAAAATAGTTACAAAATATAAACCCAATCTAATTTCCCATGAGGGGCAATTATCTAGACGCAAGGGAATGTGACGCAATGCAAAACAAAGAAGCCTCATGAGACGCAATGGAAGGAAAAGACACTAAACAAAAGAACTTATATACACCCGGGATTACAAATTAAACATAATTAAAACTAAATTATAAAGTTCATTAAAGATGGCTTTTCTGCCATCAACATCTGGCTCCCCTTCAAGATTCTCAATCTTGAAAACTCCTCGGTGGGGAATCGCATTCTTCCAACAGCACAATATTCGAAATAGGTCGTTCGAATTCACCGTATAATGTTTTAACTGTCACCTTTCTACAGTCACCGTGTTCGTCCGTATTGGCAACAATTATGCGCCCGAGCGGCCATCGATTTCGCTTGTCGTCCGTCTTAAGCAGCACAATATCACCAATTTGAAAACTACGTCTCTTACTCGTCCATTTCGTTCGTTCTTGAAGTTTTGTTAAAAATTCCTTTTGCCAACGAGTCCAAAATTCGTTGACAGCATGTTGAACACGTTTCCATTGTCTTCGTGAATATCCAGCTGATGAATCACTGAAGGCACCAGGTGGTGGTAACACAATCTTGGACTTTCCAGTCAGCAGCATCATTGGAGTTATTGGCTTCAAACTCAAAGGATCGGAGATATTCTCCACAGTCAAAGGTCGAGAATTCAAAATACATTCAACCTCACACAGCAATGTCCTGAAAGACTCATCATTGTACGATTGGCTATGTGTCAACAGAATACCATTCAAAACATTACGAGCACTACGAATTTGACGCTCCCAAACACCACCAAAATGGCTCGAATATGGGGGATTCCTTTCCCAAACGATGTAATCAGCATTGAACTCATCTCTCAAAAACGATTTGATTTTACTATGATCAAGACTCCGAAACAATTCTTTCAACTCACTTTGACAACCAACAAAATTCGTACCATTATCACTTCTTATCATCCTGATAGAACCTCTTCTACAAATAAAACGTCTCAAACACAGAATAAATGAATCAGTATCCATAGAAAAGACAGACTCAAGATGAACACTTCGACTCGACAAACACGTATACATCACACCCCAACGCTTAACCATCGCTCGACGTTCCTTTACAAGGAAGGGACCAAACAAATCAACACCACAAAAACTGAATGGAGGTGCTTCAAGAGTTCGTTCAATAGGTAGATCTGCCATAATCTGAGTACCAAATTTACCTCTTAGCTTACGACATAGAAAACATTTCCAGATAACAGACTTGACAAGAGAGCACAGACTACTAATCCATATACCATTGTCCCTTATCTCGTTCATTGTTGCATTCCTTCCAGAATGGAAAACTTTCTCATGATAGAATCTGACGATTGACTTTGCAACTTCTGAATCTTGAGGGATGATTACAGGATACTTGATAGAATCACGTAGTACAGACCTCCTCAAACGACCACCTACACGAAATAAACCAACCTTATCACAAAAGGCATTCAACGAAACAAGTTTAGAATCAGACAAAGAAGAAAAATATTTTTCTTGAAGAAGTTTAAAAATCCATGTTGTTGCTCTGGATAAAACGTCAACTGACAGAAGACTATCAAACTTAAATTCAGGTGTAGATCTTGTTTTTCTATAAGGTTTACGATTCTTTTTTCGACACTTTTCAATGAACAGAAGAATAAAGGACATAACTTTTTTCATCCTCAAAAAACAAGAAAAATGTTTTTCAAAGTAACATATTATGTCAACAAAATCATTTTTTACGAGCAAAACCTTTGTTGCTTTTGAACTGACTAATTCAGGATCATTTTCAGATACAATATCAGACGAAAAATCTTCAGTTCTCAAAGGATTTTTCCATGAGAAACTTGGACCATTGAACCACTCAGACAGCTTTTTATCATCTCCTTTAACTTTCAAGCCTCTAGATGCATGATCTGCTGGATTATCAACAGAATCAACATATTTCCACTGAGACGAATCAGATGATTTAGTGATAAGCGACACTCTATTCGATACAAACTTCTTAAACCTTTTACTAGAATTTCGAATGTAACCCAATGTACAAGTATTATCACACCAAAACAATTCGTAAGCAATTTTGAAATCTAATTCTTTTGAAATGAATTTAGCAATCTGAGACGAGAGAGTAGCAGCAATTAATTCAAGACGAGGAGTAGTATAATTACTCTTTGCAGGTACAACACGTGATTTACCCATGATCAAACAACAATGAACAGAATTATCAGAATTTACAAATCTAAGATAATGGCAACCACCGTAGCCATAATCACAAGCGTCTGAAAAATGATGGAGACTAATTTCTACAACCTCGCGAAATTCTTTAGGTTTGAAACAACGATCAATTTTCAAAGATTTCAAATCAGATAAAGATTCAATCCATTTCTCCCATTGAACAAAATATTCCTTCGGTACAGGGTCATCCCAACCGATTGGAAGTTGACAAACACTTTGAAATATCAATCTACCTTTCAAGATAAACGGAGAGATAAGACCTAATGGGTCATAAAACGAATTCAAAGCAGAAAGCATACCACGACGTGTTTTTGCAAAGACTTTATCAGGTGCTTCAAACTGAAAGATGTCATTTTTCAAAGACCATAAAACACCTAAAACACGTTGAACTGAGGAACACTTCTCATCTTTTCTTTTAATCACTGGAACAGGTTCCAATGCTTCTGGACAATTTGATGAAAACTTTGTCAAATGGAAACCTCCAGAATCACACAATCTTGACACGTCAGATATAAGCGACTTAGCAGACTCAACAGAATCAGTAGACTTGAGTAAATCATCTACATAGAAATTTTTTCTAAGTGTATCAGCAGCCTTAGAACCAAATTCAATCTCACCAGCAGAAGCTGTTCTTTTCAAGGCAAAGTTACTACAACTTGGTGACGAAGTACTTCCTTGCAAATGAGCATTCATCTCATAAGTGACAGGTGGCTTGGAATAGTCACCATCCCTCCACCACAAAAATTGATGAAACCGACGTTGACTTTCAGGAATTTTGATTTGGAAAAACATAGATTCAATATCAGCTGTGAAAGCAACATGTTCCTGGCGAAATCTCATCAAAACTCCAATCAAGTGGTTAGCTAGATCAGGACCTTGCATAAGCTCTTTGTTCATACAGAAACCTTTGTATGACGAACTACAATCAAAAACAACTCTAATTTTATTCTTCGTAGGGTGGTATACACCATGATGTGGAATGTACCAATTCTGACCCTCAGGATATGATGACGTAACCTCTTGAGCATAACCTTTCTCGATGATATTCTTCATGAAACTAACATAATCAGAGTGAAACTGAGCAGAAGATTGAAATTTTCTTTTCAACGAATCCATTCTTTTCAAAGCTTGTGGAAAATTGTCAGGAAAGGACTGATTCTTATTTCTAAATGGTAGTGGAACATGATAATGACCATCAATGAACTCTGAAGACTCAACTATTTCAAGGAAATGCAGATCATCTTGTGAAAATACCTCAAAATCAGACATGCGAGTTTCAGGCACAGTTTCAATAGAAAATAGGTTCTTAAGCATAGTCTCAATTCCAGAATCCTTAACTCTTGGCTCTTCAACCAACAGATGATTGGATCTACCATTAGAATTCACCGAAATTCTACAACATGCTACAGACTTAGATCTAGGAGAACAAATTGGTCCTACGACACACACCAGCCTAACTTTGTCTTGTAAGCAAAGGGACCATCATCTTGGCTAGCAATTGTTTTCACAGGCTCAATAGCTTTAGGACAATTTCCTCCAACCAAAATTCCTATTTTCAAAGAAGCAGTGTTTGGAAGTTCAGACTCTATAGATTTCAAATAGGGCCAAGCTTGAATAGACTTTGATGTAGGAATCTCACTTTGATCAACTGGAATGTAAGATTTACTAAAAAGTTTTGGTAGAGATGTCCAACTTCCATCACCAGCATGCAATCCTTTCACTTTCAGTCCAGATACAACATGACAAGCTTCAGTCTTACAGGAAGTGATTGTGTCAACAGTCAAATCAGTACGTTCAGTTGGTATCGACAACATTGATAAAATATCTTCAGAAATGAAAGAAGCTTGTGAACAATTATCAAGCACAGCAAATGTAACAATGTCAGATTTAGACAATTCATGACGTAATATAACTGGAACAACACACATACTAATGTTTCTTTCAGAATCATTATTCAAAATACAACTAACAGGTGGATTTGAAACTTCAGGCTTTTTAGGACAAGGTCTGACATCAGGTTCTTTAGATTCAGAGCTGTCTTTCTTCGAGTCTTTAGGAGGTAGACGTGGAGGATGACGAAATCTCATTCCATGAGTAATAGTCGGATGCTTTTTATTACAAACCAGACAAGTTCTTCGATGTTTACAACTTGAAGCAAGATGACCTTTTTCAAGACATCCGAAACAAAGCTTTTCCTTCAATATAAATCGAAACTTTTCCTCCATTGTTTTCCCTTTAAAGATTGGACAAACTTCAATATCATGGTCTACGTCACAAGCCGAACAAAGAAACGTCTTATAACCCTTTGTACCATCCTTTCTATCGTGTAATCTTTTTGGTTTGAAATCACTACTACGACCAACTCTAGAATCATCATAAAACCGATCTTTAAAAGCTTCCCTTGAGAAAAGTGGATCACTTGCAACTATCATTTCATTTTCCACGAACAAAAGCACATCCTTAAAACAGGGCTCACGATCAGACTCAGTTCGAATGTTTATCACCTTTCTATTCCATTTATCACGACAATGCAGTGGAAGTTTACTGGTTATTATGCAAAGATTATCAGCCGTATCAAAACTATTCCAAAGTTTATTCTCAATGACAGAACCACATTTAAGTAGAAATGAATAAAATTTACCAAAGGCAGAAGAGTCTCCTGGTTTAATAGCTTCCCAACGATCTAGTTCCTTTTTGAAAAAAGTCATAATTCTGTGGGGATCACCGTATTTTTTCTTCAATAGAGACTTAGCATGATTATAACCGTCACTTAAGTACAAACAACACTTGATTAAGTCATTAGCCTCTCCCTCAGTAAAATTCATTAAGCGAGCTAGACGTCCTTCACTGTCAGAGATCCTCTTTTCAACTAGTTCTTCAAAATTTGTTATGAATGATCTATATTCCTATGGATCACCCTTGAAAACCTCAAGTTTAACCGCAGGAGCACCTTGCATTTTAACAAGATCAAAAAGAGCATTCGAAATATCAGCAGTATCAACGGTCGTTTGAAACTTAGAAACTCTTCTCACACTTCGTGTTCTAGGTTTAGAAGGTGGAGCTGGCAAAAAATTGACACTACCATGGCTAGATACAGACTCTGGCCTAGAAATTTGCTTAGAAGAAATAGGAATACTGTTTCTTGTAGACTCAGTCTTTTTCTCAAAGTTGGAATTTCCCAACGTCCAATTTTCAAAAATATCAGAAATTGCCCTTTTCTTAGCAACTTCTTTTTCAAGGAGCAAACGATCTTTTTCACTAACACCCTCCCTCTCAGCAAAGGCAAGTTCAACTTCTAGACTAGCCAGTTGAGTAGCATTCTCGAGCATTTTTTCTTCTGGAGAAGTCCTCTTTGACGAACAACTAGTTGCCCCTAACGAAGATTTCTTCCCCGACGACCTTGTTGATTTCGTGATAGATTTAGCTTCAGATTCCTTAGCATAACGTATGGCAGAATTTTTAGTCAAGAAAATGTCGGTATCTACACTGGCCAAAAACGAATCTAGTTCACGTGGTTCATTAATCAGTGGTTTCAACTTTTCACATACAAAGAGCAATTCGGCAAAAGCCTTATCTAGACCCATGATTTCATCATTAACAGAACTAGATGGCAAAGACTTCAACAACATTTCATTAACATGATCACATCTTTTCATAATTTAGCATTTCAGCATCAAGCCTACACCTCTGTCTCTCAAAAAGCTCAAAATCATAATTTTTATCAGATCTTCTGGTCTTCCGCTTAGTCACATTTCTATCCCAATCAGACTGACGAGCCGCTTCATTTTCCGATGGTTCAGACATAACTCCAAAACAAGTTTCAAAGAAATTTTATCAAATTACGATATTATCAAGCAGCTAGTCAAAATCTAGATTGGATTTTCAGCACTGAAGTGATTAACATCCAATATTTTATCAAATCACGTTATTATCAAGCAGCTAGTCAAAATCTAGATTGGATTTTCAGCACTGAAGTGATTAACATCCAATATTTTATCAAATCACGTTATTATCAAACAGCTAGTCAAAATCTAGATTGGATTTTCAGCACTGAAGTGATTAACATCCAATATTTTTCTTTATTATTATATATGTAATTGTAAGATGTTATAATATAATATTAAGAGATGACAAAATATTTTCAACAGATGAATCACAAATCAAAGCAACAAACGACTCCGAAAAGAACTGACAGATCAGATTTCCTCTGGGTGAGGATGGTTCAAACAATTTTCATAAAATTCCAAAGTTAAAAAACTTTTCCAAACCGCGCACTTATGCACTAGCGCATCATCAAAAAATCAAAATCAAACTTGCAAAATTGAAAATCGCCTCAAGCTTGCAGCAAAACGTAAAACAAAAAATACTTTCAACAAAAATTCAAAAGTTCAAAAATCTCGCTGTTCAAAAATTCAAAACAGGACGGCCCAACTCCTGGGCATTATCTCGCTCTCTGAAGATAAAAAATTCTTGTTACTTGAACAAGTTGCGCGCAAAAAAAATCCAACGAGGGTTCTAAACCCTACCGTTATTCACTCAAGCACTCGCAAGAGGAGTTCGACACACACACGAGAGAGATTAGAAAAATCAAAAATCAAAATCAAAAATGAACAAAAGTCTCTAAAAAATTCAGCAATTATTTTTACCTTTGTGGCTGTGAAAAGGTTTTATTAATGACTGGTCGAAATATTAAGAACTTAAGTAGAAAACTAGAAATCCAAACAGAAAATAGACAACGAAAAATGTAAAGTCAAGTTCTCAAGTTCTTGTAAAAACGACAGTAAAAATAATTTTGCTTCTACTAGCACAACACGCAAAAACGCTCTCTTACTCTCTCTGTGTCGAACTAGTTTACAAACAAAATAGTTACAAAATATAAACCCAATCTAATTTCCCATGAGGGGCAATTATCTAGACGCAAGGGAATGTGACGCAATGCAAAACAAAGAAGCCTCGTGAGACGCAATGGAAGGAAAAGACACTAAACAAAAGAACTTATATACACCCGGGATTACAAATTAAACATAATTAAAACTAAATTATAAAGTTCATTAAAGATGGCTTTTCTGCCATCAACATACGCTACTGCCTTGGTTTGATGTCCAATAGGAAAAAAAACAAAAAGTTAACCGTGACTTTTTGACTAAACTCACGGTTGAAAAACTGAAATTTTTCAATAAAAAAGTGACGATAATTTTGTTGTTGAAAATACAGCGTGTTCCGAAAAAAGCGGAAAAATCTTTATATAGTAAAAGTAAAATCCACACTGTACTTACCATCATATCCATGATTTTCTCACTGAGGATTTTAATGTCCATGTGTTTCGTCATCAGTTCATCTTGCAACCTACAGTACCACCAAAAATGAAATACAGTGGAGTCTCGAACCTCTATAACTCGAATGTTCCTTAAACCGAACAAGTTTTATGGTCCCTTCAATTAACAATAGCTTATAAACCCTACTCTATAACTCGGAATTGCCTTAACTCGAACAAATTTGTGTTCTCCGTGCGTAATATCCCGAAAATTGCCCCCCCTGGTAATTAGCAAACTCCCACAGAAAATTGCCTCACTTTAACTATGAATCGATAAAACTTGAGTATTCGAAAGCTTTGGTTTGAAGGTGTCTCTTTATTTCGATCCTCAGAACTTAGTGTGCCTAAATATTTGGTATTCAAAGTTAGGCTTTATACGATAATACATAGAAAAACAGACCTTTTCAATCTCCTCAAATCTTTCTTTCGTTGTTTGGCAAGCGTTTGACATTCTTTGTTGATTGACATCTTCTCTCTATATAAAGAAGATGAAACAGCCAAATACTAACACACACAAGAAGTTTTTCTACTTGCTAGTAGTTATGTTCTGACACAGGAAATTTTTACTTGACACCCTGTATATATTATCACAATCCTAGCTAGTATTTAAGTCTGTATTTCTCTCCCTATACTCATGAATGAAATTACATATAGAGAAAAAGAAACTTACAGTTGATAGCTAGTTGACCTGACGTTAGATGCTTTCTTCTGCTTATCAATAATCGATCGATATGTCTCATTCTGTCGAGAACTGGTGGTTTAATACAAAGATATAAAAAGTTAAGGATCACACAGATAACCGTTAGAGGGCTTCAACGTAACGATTCCTGCATTTACTTAAACAGACAAAAAAAAGACAAATTTTATAAAAAAGCACAAATTTACCCCCAAACTACGATATTCATGCCGGGGGGGGGGCACTCATATGGTCCGACCCGCCGCGCTTAAGGTTAGGTTTTTCGAGACCCTCGAAATGCACTGTAAGGGTGTACTTTTGATGAAGTGCCCTACAAGGGTCTTCTTTTAGCTGGATGCACTGTAAGGGTGTGTTTTGGGACTGCTGAATTTCAAGTCTGACAGTAGAAATCGGATGGATCTTTACAGTTTTAACTCGCATCCACTTTGATTTGTTCTTAACATTGTGATCATTCATTAGATCTGGAAAGTGCTAAATAGGCAATGGAATACGCATCGAAAAAGTTCCTTCTCTTTGGCGTCATCGTATGAAATAGGATAGAAAACGTGCTTATACTTTGATGGTCCAAAGTAGATTAATGTTAACCTGATAACAGCTGGTCATAATTTTGTTACGCGCACGGTAAACCTCTGAAGGCGCTTGAAAATTAACAATCTGAGGAAAATAGTCCTCCCGCGGAAAATTTTACAACAAGAATTGTGTGCTGGAAAGTCGTAAACTAAATTTTCCTGATACGGCACCTTATTCATAAACACAATCACGCAACTTTGTTGTCATTCACAGTCCTTTTAGAAGAGCGCGGTCCTTACGAATTCGAGATAGCATTTTCGTCAGATTGTTATGTTTTTACCCAACCCTTTGGAGCCTTAGCGTGGTGGGCAGAAAAAATTCACAATCTGATCTCGGATTAGCAAATGTACGATAGATAACACCCAGTGTTGCAGACCGCAGAGACCCTGCTATACTCGCTATCTCCCCAGTTAATTGACAATCGAATTGAAATTAATCCTATGAAAAAATACACTAAAACTGTATGTCCTGTCTGATTTCCATTAAAAAATTGTTCCATAAAATCCACTTGCCTTGTTTCAACTGAAAGAATTAGAAATATCTATACCGGAATATTGATAAAACTTGAAATAACTTTGAGTTAAAAACTTCCAGTTTGGTATTTGGAAATGGATATGCAGATAACTTATTATGACGAGAAAATCTCTTGCTGAAGAAAATTTTTAACTCCATAAATTTCTACCGGAAAGATAGTATTTTCAAAAAAAGCTTAACAAAAGGAACAACAACGGGGTCGTTGCGCGGGTTTCCATTGTTTTTGCTATGATGGAAAGTAAAGTTTGGTATAGTCTGCACGATAGACAGCTCCAGGCTTTTAGGTCTTATTCTTGGTCTATAGCCACTGCTATAGGCGGCCACCAGTAACCCCCACCGGGAATTGCTTATTAATAGGTTTAAACATAATAGACAACTTTCACAAAAGATTTTTATCAATAGAGATTTAAAATAAAAGAATGTTTAAAACACAGCTGATTGGCTTAGGTTTCGAACGTAGCCTAAGTTTGGCATATCGCGTTCTGAAAAGGATACAGATCTTCTTTAGGTACCATCTGCGTTCGTGTCACAATTTTCCTTAAAGATTCTTCTTCAGCTTGTAGTTCCTTAGAGGCGAGGTAATGCATAATGAAAGGTGAGCGACCATGAATATCGAACGCAATCTTCTCGAACTGCGGCCCTTCACCTGATGGATGTGACTAAAGCGAAAGAAAAAACACCAAAAATGAGTTTGTAAATTAGAACTGATGAGTAAGCAAACGATATCAACTCATTCAAAAACAAAACCTTTAACCCCCCCCCACCCCCTATTATCAAATTTGCTTCAAATTTCACTAAGCAATCTGTCAATAGTGATCTTTAAATATTTTTCTATGTACGAGATGTAAATTGCTGCCTCATATAGGGTTAAGATTTTCCTGAATTTAAATAATTTCGAAGGTGGTGGACACTTAAACGACAGTGGCACAGCGGAGCCCATGCGAGACCGAGCCTCATGAGAGTATGGGCCGACACATCGTAAAGCCAATTATATCTTTCAATATGCTTTAACCTTAGTGATGATACCTAATACCCTAACATGGCATATGTTAACCCGGGCGTCGGTACATTCACTTGATTCTGTGTAATACAAATATCCAGAAAAAAAACAGAAGAATAAATGAAAAATATTCACTGTTGGGTAATCCCGCGGTAAGAAGATTCAAACGGTTTTCGCTATGAACTGTTCAAAAAATTACGGTTAGTTCGTGAAAGAAGTTTCATTTACCCTAATTCCACTCCTTAGGTAAAACTACTTTACAGAGGAAGCACTACACGTTTTTTTTTATTAGAACACCTAAAATTTGGCTGAGCCTGGATCCGGGGGGGGGGTACCAGGTTTGCGAGGTGACGGGTATGTCCGAGCCAAAAATCGAAAATTGACCCTTTGAGAGACAAAATTTTGGTGATTTTGGGACCCTTTGAGAGACTTTTTCCTAAATTTTGGTCTATTTTTTCCAAATTTTGGTTTGATTTTCACCAAATTTTGGTCAAAATTCTTGGAAATCGTGACCCTTTGAGAGAGAAATTTTTGATTTTTGTGATTTTGGGACCCTTTCAGAGACTAACTTTTGAATTTATAGCCCTTTGAGAGACTTTTGAGGAATGAGAAAAGGTACCCTTATGGCTCGCAGATACCCGGCACCCATTTTGCCTAAGTACCCCCCCCCCCCCGGGGCCTGGATATGCTTATTTTTTTTACCAATTTTCAGCCTAAAATGTTCTTAAATGCGTTCTTAATTTTTCAGACTACTCTAAATCGACAATATGATACAAAATAAAGAGCACTTAAATTTGGCAAAATTTGGACAATATTTGACTCTCGACTTTTGAAGATCCACCCCTAAATTCGGTTAAAACTGCTTAAAAAGAGGAAAAAATGTAGTTTCTTGTCATTTTTTTCCAAACTGAGGCTGGGCATGTTCTTAAGATGTTCTTAATTTTTCGACGAATTTCAGCCTATATGTTCTTATAAACCAGGTTCTAATAAAAAAAAACGTGTATGAGAAATAAACTGCATCCTTAACCATACCTCTTTAATTTTCTTGTTGGGTTTCTTGGTTCCAAACATGACATCATCTTCTGCATGATGATTCTTATTGGTTGAAGGTGGCGAAGACTCGTTAGGCAAGATCAGTGAATTTTCATCAAATGAGAAGGAAGCTGAAAAAGTTAGAAGAAATTCCACTTGCAAACAAACTGCACACATCCCTCCGATATGTTTTAATATAGAGAAGGGCTGCGTATCACCGTCTGCAATATTTCTGTCCCGACTCCCCCCCCCTAGCAATACAACGACATATTTTTTTCTTTGTTCAATGTGTTCAATGAATGAAAATTTATAGTTATGAAAACACTTTATTTTTTTCTTTCTTTGATTGGATGTGACGAAATTATGTAAATTCATTGGGGTAACTCTCGGACGAGAATTTCCTACAGCATACGCATCCTCTATATCAAAATTAATTCTGGCAATGCGCGCAGCCTACTTGCAAAGGGCAACAAAATCACAATGGTTGTGCGTAGTTTAGTTAGAGCTCATTGCTCTTAATAACATATGCTCTCACATATAAAGAAAATTTCAAATGACCAGGTTTCACATGTAAAATTGTTTACTATTTAAGACATTTTTACCATGATGATGACTGGCTTCTCCTTACAGAGGATGGCCAGTTCTGTATTGAGCGGTCTAGGAGTCGTCTTGTTAGAACCGTCGCTGTAGATTATACAGCCTGCCAGCTTGTGAGCCACTGACACCCTGTTTTTGGATCAAGTGCTTTAATACGGCGTGAACCACTAGGAACAAGGCCAGCGCACTTTCACCTCATCCACGATGTATTGCGGAATCGATACCTAACACAGCCACCGACAGGCTTATCTTGAGTTTCTGTATACCCAATTCCCCTCACATGGTATGGGTTTGCCCGGGCGAAAGTACATTCACTTGCCAAGGGAATCACAGCACTGGGTGCGAATCGAACCCTGACCACCTGGACGGCAGCCAAGACTGATACTACTTCACTACTGCGCCTAATTTTTAAAGTATTAGTTCACTTTATGTTTCATTTTCAAATTTATTTTTCATTCAACACTTTCTTTTACCTAATTTTTAGCATATACATAAAATTATAACAGTCTAATCACCATTAACCTACAATCTGATATATTTTTTGAACAAACAAATCCAGAAAAACTGGACTATCCAAATCGTCCTCTGAAATCCATACCACACCATCTCTCTTAAGCACTGGAGAATCGCGTACAATGTCAGGATATCCAGAGCTGATCAAAACCGTATCCAAGTTCACGACCATCACTTTCAATGGGTTTCCCGTTTTGATGGGATTATATTTATCAATGAAGATTAACTTAATCGGACTTTCTACATCAATTCGTACGACACATCTAGCTGAATCGTTCATGGAAGTCAAAAGTTGGTCAAAAGTAATCTTTTTCTTTATAGACAACAATGGCCCTGATAGAAGGGACTAGTTTTCACGATTATAATAGTCATTGGAAATCATGGACACATTTGCTTTGGCAGGGCCGGCGAAACCGGGGGGGCTAGGGGGGCTATAGCCCCCCCCCACTTTTTTGCAAAAAAAAAAGAGTGAGATAGAGAAAGAGAGGGTGAGAGAAAAAAGACTTGGCTACGTTCAACAATGAAGCCAAAACGGTTTAACAATCTTTCTTTGCTCCATATCCATAAAAATCTAACGAATAAACTTTATTTAGATGAATTTGGTAGAGAGTTTGTGTCGACTCGAGAGCGTCGTTTTAGTTACTTTTTTAATTTCTTTGATTTTTTCATTCCAATAACTTCATAAAAATTAAATTTAGATCACTTCTAAGCCAATGCAGAGTACCATAATTTAGAAAATTTTCCAGCCCGTCGGCCCCAACCATGGTGGGGCCTCCTTAGTCACTATAATCATTTAGCCCCCTCACTTTTCAAACCGATTCGCCGGCCCTGTTTGGAGAACACATTCTGAGTGAAGTCGATTAATCTGAAAAGTAAGTCACGATATCTGTATAAACCCTCTTGCCATTCACCATAATTATCACCGATCCAGAAATAAAGGTCCATAGGTTTAGAGCAGTTCTTATAGTCTTCGTAAATTGCATATCGATCATAATCAGGGTTCTTTATGACATCAAGGATCTCTTTATTGATGTTATAGTCTAATGATCTATCTACTGGGTTGTAACCACTGTAAATAAATCTATGTCTTGGTAAACGATTTCTATGCCTTGCACACATGTATGTACGGCCACGACATAGAAACACCAAGTCTAGTTTTTTAGAACGTTCGAACGCAAGAAGTTGATCCATCAGCGTTGGATGATAAGTCAAATCACTTCGGTCATCAATGTAAAGCAGTGTCGATCTTGAAGGTACTGGTAAACCGTATAGTATATGAAGAACTTCACTTCGCCACATGCGATTGCCATACAAATTAGTTCCAGAATCAAAATCCGCATTTATGTATTGATTAATATAAGATTGATTCATATGCAGCAATGTCTTTTAAGTGGTGAATACATCAAAAGTTTGATGCAACCTTCAGATAGCGATGGGTTCATTGGTAAAAGTTCTCTGACAAGAAATCTGAAGAGTTTAGGATAGAATTTTTTTGATTCACGTCTATTGATATCTGGGAATATGATTATAGATTTGGATTCAGTGCATGATAGATTAAAGAAAATGGAATGATGGTTTGTTGATTCTAAACAAAAGCATGTTACAAACAATACAATGGTCTGTACCAAATATCTGATTCCGATCATTCTTTTTCAGCAACTGGAACCTTTCGTATTAATTAGTTCAAGTAATAATAAACTTTATCCAAATAATAAGCAACGTTTCAAAGCTATAATCTACCTAAATAATGTGTAAATTGGTATTGGATTTTTCAATCTAGAGAACGTATTGCATATCATCAAACGCATTTTCTTGAATTCTTTGCCAGTGTGATCGCCAACAAAACGACATACAGTAAAACCTCTAATTAACGGACACTCTAAAAGGCGGACACCTCTGATTAGCGGACAATTTCATTTTCCCCGGCCGTTTCCTAGTCAAATCCTCATAAAAAAGTTTCTAAAAGGCGGACATTCAATTAGCGGACCCTCTGATTAGCGGACAAATTTTTTCGCACGAAATGGCCAAAAACCTCTATTATAGCTCTCCAATTAGCGGACGTTGAATATCAAACGGGTCACAGACGTCCAAAATTGAAAAAAAAATTTAGATATTTTTATTTCAAGCACTTATTAGTCTTATTATTCAAACTATTTCTACAAATGTCAAGTTTTCCCTTGACCCATTCAACGAATTTAGGTGGGCCAAAGAAATCATAAATCACTGGTACTTCAAGTCCGTACCCACCACCTCGATTTAACCTCTTGCCAGTCACTCGAGCTCTTCTATGGCCTAGTGTCTGCAGATAAGTACTTGAGACCCCAATTTTTTATTTTCAACACCCTGGGATGGCCTAATTTCCAAATTTGAGCTCCGAGATCAAAAGTTTCTAAAAGGCGGACACTTCTAATAAGCGGACACTAACCCCTTTCCCCGATGGTGTCCGCTAATTAGAGGTTCCACTGTATACGTATAAAGTTTTTTAACACATCTATCTATTTTTACCACATGTCAACATGGTAGACTTGGATTGACACGAGATGGAAAAAATCTAAATCATAGCTTATTATGGCGAACGATAAAATGACAAACTGTATAAAGAATCGATTGCCATAGATGCTATTGGTTTTATAATACATCAGAGAAAGCAATTAGATTTCTTTAAAATGATAAGGATGATATCTTTTATAAGAAACCTTTCAACATTTTAATGTCATTAGCGACCTTCAACAGCTTGACCAAAGAAACTCATAATCACATAATCAGAAAAATTCCCAAGACAAGTTTAGAGTTTTAACAGTACATCAAAGTGTAGCTTTAGTAGCAAAAAAAGCATTGCAATGGTGCATATCATGAATACAGCACAGTATAGATGCCTAAAATTTAAGATCTTGTAAACTCTACAACTCTCTGTAATCCATTCAGGAAGAAAATTGATCATCTCCTATTTAGAAAATTCGCTCTCGCCTCGAAAGTCTGTAGCATGCACTTTTTTATAAGAATACACTTTATAAGAATGTCCGTGATGAAAATGGCCAAAAAGTTAAAAATAATACTAAGAATATCACCATCATGGAATTTTGCTACTCAAGCTGAAAATGCCATTTTTAGAACATTTTCTAATATTAGTCGCCAACTACCCCCAAGTAAGGCTCACTCCTTTCACAAAAATGCCATTTTATGCTTGAGAGGTATGTACTAAATGTTAAATCTAGTCTGAATTAGGATTCTAACTTAAGAATGTTGTAAGAACATTTTAGGCTGATTTTCCCAAAATACTGTAAGAATATCCACGATGAAATGGATTTACACCATTCTTACAAAAAAAGCGTGTAGTTCTTATCCGTTATCCGTTGTATCTAACAAAAAGTTCACCACATAAAACTAAAAACACATGTAACCTTTTTGTTAAAATTTGATGCTATTTTTGGTTATGACAGAAATGTCATGAGGAACGATTCGGTTTAAGGTTCCTCTAATCGAGAGCTGACCGACTTTCCATGCCTCACCTAATATAAAGTGTATCATGAGACAAAAAGTGAGGAAAATACCCAAAATACACGCTGATTTTGTCCCAGGGACAAAAGTGAGAGACACACAAATGTTGTTAAAAGTGTTGTCGATTTCACTTTTATGGGTGGAGACACGAGAAACCGTTTCAGGTTGGTGGGGTGGAGCATATTGCATTGCACCAACGTGAAAAAACTTCTCGTGTCCTTAAGCCTTAAGGATTTTATTCTGTTTTTTAGAGCTTGGTGTGCTTTTCTCGTTGCTTAAGTAAGATCTTAAGCACGTTAGTCATCGGTCATAGCAATTGATTTTAATTTATTTGAATTTGTATTTTGATTGTTTTCCCAATACAGTTCGTTTAAGTATTTGGCCACAGTATTCAAGAAAAGTTTGTGGACTAGAGTTTTTTCTAAGAAAGTATGACCAGTGAAATAATAACAACATTTGATTGGCTGTGTTTTCAGCTTTCGTTTGTTGGAGCTTGGAAATTCAAAATACAGCCCAAACCATGCTATTTATTTCTCCGCCAAATCGACTTTTCAAAGAAAGAACACCAGTTGCAAAAACACCATGAGAAAGACAACACACGAGGTTGACAGTGGCAGTTCCCTGCCGTAAAAACGCTTACTGCGCCTATTGGTTTATCCTTGGAAGCAACACAACATCAACTAACAACATTGACAAACAACATCGACAAACAACAACTTATACAAGCAACTAGATTTTTAGGAAATATACAAAAATAACACCATATACATAGACTGCCTCAGATCTTTTTCATTATCCAATATATTTCTCCGCCAGTATATAAAAAAACCATAGCATTGATCTCCAGGCTAAGAGTAATACATGCTTTTTTTATAAGAATGGTGTTTTTTAATTTCATCATGGATATTCTTATCTTTTTGGCGAAAATCATCCTAAAATATTTTTACGGTATTCTTAGGTTAAGATCAAAACCTAGATTTAACATGTAATACACGCCTGGAGAGTATTGAGCGTTACTGGGGTATTATTGGCAATTGACAGGTGAAAATACTTATAAAATGGCATTCTTAGGTTCAGTTGCTAAATTTCAGAATGGTGATATTCTTACCATATTCTATTTTTTTTGGTTATTTTCATCATGGACATTCTTATAAAGTGTATTCTTACAAAAAAACGAGTAAAATCATACAAACTTACTCTTCAATGCATGATCGTCTAAGACTTCTTTGTTTTGACTTCTATTGTCAAGACTTTCTAAATCCCACTGTTGTAATATTTCGTCCACGTGAGGTTGTGTTCCTGGAGAAACAAAAAAAAGTTTAGGATATCACCTGGGTATTTATTTCAAATCTTAAAGACTGGGAAAATTTTTTAGAAAGGATAAAAAAATGTTTCGTGCTTTCTCCGGATCGAAATCAATTTGAATGTCTTCTTTTGCCGATTACAAAAGAAAGTTAGGGTTAGTTAGGGTGTGTATTTTACGGACAAAAAAAACAAGAAAAAAGTCCCTCTCTTTGAAGCGAATTTTCTCGAGTTCTACAAACTGTTAAAGAATCAATCATTTTGCATTTGAAAGAGGAAGGATAAACTTAAATTCTGAGGGGTCGTTTGTCAAATTTGGTCACCTAGATCAAAAGTTATAGTCTAAATGCTACAGCATTACTTTTCAAAAAAGTCGAAAAAAAGGCGAAAAATGAGGGCATTTAATTCATTGTATGACAAGACACTATTGAGTTGCTCCCAGATTTCTTGTTTCGTATAACCCCACAGAAAGAAACAACACACTGTGAGATCAGGCGAACTTAGAGGTCACTCAATATCTCCTCGATTGTTGTTGTTGTTGACCACCTTTCTTAGAAACTGGCCAGAAAGAGGACGAAGAGATATTGATCGTTAATATATTGATAAAAGAAGAATTTCTTTATGATGAATTGATAAGATTTAATACCCTCGTTTTTCACCTTTTTTAAACTTTTTTGAAAAGTAACGTTTTTAGCATTTAGGCCATAGCTTTTTATCGAGTAGATCAAATTTAACAAATGACCCCTCAAAATTTAAGTTTATCTTCCTCTTTTCAATGCAAATAGGTTATTCTTTAACAGTTTATAGAACACGAGAAAATTCACTTCAAACAAGGGGATTTTTTTCTGGGACACTCGGTATTTTACGAACCAGAAAACTAAACGAGCGTGAGTTAGAGTCAACACGTTATACCAGTGGAAATATTTACCTGTGACCCATTCGTAAACAAGTGAAACAATTCTTCTTCGGAACTGATGATTGAATTTGTTTATGGATGCAGGGAACGCTTTACTAAATGCTGCGTACAACGCTTGACTCAAACAGTCTGCGAAGTACTACAAAAAGAGACAAACACTAAGATTAATCCCCAGAATGTTTGATCAAAGCACAGCCAATGTTTCATGTGATGTATTTATTATTATGTAGAAAAAGAAATATCGGCATTAGTCCTGTTCATCAATACTATTAATACCGTATATCAAGAATAACCGTTTCCCCTCGACAATCGGCTGTTCCGAAGAGACTAAATTTTGGGCACCACCATTTTGAATGTATTTGGACAGCAAGATTGAGAAAAATAGCAAAAAGATTATAATAAAAAATTGGACTCCGTCATATTGGCATGTCACTCACATGTCGAAAAAACTGGTAGGGAAAAGTATTTTGACGAAAAATAAAAAAAATATTATCCGATGAAAATTTTTGCCCGACTAATCTTCTCATAGCAGGCAGACAAACAGACGGTCGAAAAAAAGCAACATAAGAGACGTGCGCCAGACCTGTATCTGATCACCTCGAAAAGTTGATTAACAAAGACAGAATATACCTTGAAGAAATGGTCTTTATCGTTCATGGCAACATCCAGAAAAAGAGAGACAAAATTGTTGGAGAGTCGATGGAAGATCTGACTTTGTATTTCCTCGTGACCCTATCGATTAAAATGGAGGCAAATTGTTTCGCTTACACTTTTGCCCTTGTTCCCACTTCTGCCACCATCATGTTGAAACATTTTTAAAAAGTGTGAAAAGTGGCTCCTTCAGCTAACTTGTGTCAGGCAATGTGTAAAAACGTGACCACGTTCCTTCAAATACGGGCCCGAAACAGTGGTCCTTCTAGGTAAAATTCCGACGGCAACAGAGCCTTATTCTAGGTCTTTATATTATATTTTCAATCGGTACAACATAAATTATGCCTTCTGCCATCTTTGAATAAATTTATTCTCTAGTTACATAGCGACGGAAAATTAATGCAAAATAAAAATCAAATTTAAGCATTCGGAATCTGCCATTTTGTTTACCACTTTTCACACAAACTGCACGAAACAAAACAAATTTGTTTTTTGCTTGGTGGAGATTGAGAATTTACCACTTTTAACACAAAGGACACAAACGATCATTTGGAATTAGGTGGCAAAAAATGTAAGCACTTTTGCCACTTTTAGACACATTTTGTAGAAACAATTTGGAACCTGGTAGCACTTGGGGCAAAGATGTGAAAAATAGCAGCGAAAAAATTTGCCCCATGGAAAAGAAAGTACTGTAGAAAACACCATCTGGAAATAAAGTTTGTAAGTTTGATGAACTACCAGCTACCATGTGGAAACCGTCAGTGTAATAAGACTAATTCCTTTGAGCAGTTCCCGTGAGGCAACGAAAAATAGAGTGCCCACTTAAAAGCAAGTATACTCTAAGCAAAATAAGAAGTACCAGCGGATGCCTTTTTTGTCTTTCAAGTACAGTCGATAACCAACCAGGCTTCCTTTTGCAAAAGCTATCTACCTGAACGTAGTGAAGGGCGCTCCTTCTCTGCCTTGATTGCTCCACCTACCTTATAACTTCAAAAGCAGGGAGAAACCATACTCAAGCTCAACTTATATCTTTAGCTGGTAAGACCTAGCCAGGGATTAAAGATGATAAAAATGATAATTACCTCTTCGCCCTTAAACTGCAAGAATATCCACCAAAATGCATCCTTTACATTAAAAGAGAAAATCATTATGTATTTAAATACAGCTTTAGCCAAAAATTTTAGGTGATTAACAAATCACGAAATTGTGACCATGTTCAGACGCTACGGTTTCATACGCTCCGGTATGATTTCCGTTACGGATCGAAAATATTCATATTGATTTCGGAACGTTTCGGAGGAAGAAAATGGAGTATTGTTATGTTTAGAGCATGCTTTACGAGAAACATTTTTTGCAAGTAGTTTATCAATCCCTATCTATTTTCTTAAAAGTTATATGCTAATCAAAGTTATAATGACTATTTACTAACATCCCCTTCTCACAGACCCGGTGGGATTTTATCAGCCAGTGCAGTGGGGGTAAAAATAACGGACCAAAACTCGACGGGATTGATATTCCCATGTTTTTTATGGCTGGGGATTTGAATCCCATTGTTTTCTAGCTAGAAAGTTCAGTGGAGATTGAAAAAATAGCACAATATTTTGTAGTTAGACAAAAACTATATGGTATAGTAGTTTTCCACTGGAACGATATTAAGGCTAATTTTTCCTTAGGGAAGGGTTCTCAGTGGGTCTGTGAGAAGGGGGATGTTTACTACCGAAGAAATGACCAGTTTAATCGGAATTGAAGATATAAGCAGTTTAAGTCTTAATTTTGATATAAAATCCCAAAGAAGGGGGTTCCGAATGGGGTCCGGATTGAATGAACATCCAACCTGCATGATTGCCACAGATGATTCTGATAAGAAATACTTCCTCCACATCTTACGAAAACCATTCTAAACAGAGATGAAAATGATCATGAAGAAAGGCCGGTCTCCATCTGCGCGCGCTGCGATCGCACCGTCTGGCTTCAATCCTTTTTGCTTGGGAAAAAAAATTACGTCATAAAAATGTAGCGCACGCATTGGAAAGAAAAGTTCAATGCATTTCAACTTCTTTCAACCGTTACGTCAGATCGCGCCAATGGAATTGCTTCATTTTTCTTTTGACAAATAGCGTGGAAGCTTTGCTCGAAAAAGTGAGATCGCAGAGTGTGTAAGTGGAGAACGGCCTTAATACAGTAAAACCGAGTAAAACCGAGAATTAATTATAGTCTAAAACAATGGAAATCTTTCTTGACAGTACGAAATGTGGAATATTCGAGAACTTTTTAGTAGAGGTTATTTTATAACAGCTTATCAGAAGTTCTCACGGTGTCTGCGAATTCGTTCGAATTAAGGAGACGTTCGAGCAGTAGAGATTCGAGTTATGGAGACTCTACTGTTCAAATAAATAACACGATTTATTGTCAATTTTAAGTAATAACTTATGCAAAACAGATTTTACAAAAACAAGACACGTCTATGTACAGTAATAATTTGGCACCAAAATACCAAAAAAATGGCTTGGTAAAAGGGCTACTTAGACTACACAATATATTGACGTACAATATTTAACAATATGGTTTGCGGACCGTAATGTACGAAGTAAACAACAGACGTACTCTATTATAAAAATGAATTTTCTTTCTGTAAAAAATCCTCCTATAATGTTGAAATATTGCAAATCGAGCTGGCAATATATTGCGGACACCTTTTCAATAAATTGCCGGCCCTGATCAATATATCGTCAATTTATTGCCTGACAATATATTGTGTATGTACTGATACCAAAGCCAGTCCACCACTTACTTACACTAAATTCTTGCAATGAGGTGACATGGTTCATTAGATGAGGTGCTTCAAGCGCGCCGGGAAGTGGTGTGTTTTCATGGTAATAAAAGCCAGGATATGCCACAGTCTGAAAAAGTCAATAAAACTGTTATGATAAAACTTTTGTCAATATTGTTAACCAATCTTTCAGAATTTCTTTGAAATAGGCCATTTCACAGTCGAAATGGATCTTGGGTAATCAGGACACTTCCATAACGGCTTTCTGTTGGCTAGACGCAATAATCTTCAAAATGTTTCAAAACTTTAGACCAATAGTAACTCGTCATTAGCGCGCAGTGTTCCTGATTACCCATTACGCTTTGCGACAGTGAAATGTTCTTTTGCATGAAGCAACTGGAAAACTAAGCTAGCTTGACCCAATCACTAGGATAAATCTGATGGTAAGTTGTGACTGAATGACAGTATTCCAAGCAAGGCAAACTTAAAATCCGTAAATATAAAAAACTTTTAAAGCGCCGAAAACGCTATATTTCCTAAGCCGCCATGGTAGCAATTTATTTTACACGTAATGAATTTTGGGATTTCTCTATATCATGTCAAAAAACAAAGAATGTTTTAGAGATGAAAAGATAAACATTATTTTCAACAAAAAATTCAAAAATTCAAAAGTTCATTCATAATTATTGTCATTTTACAACGTTATGGAGAAGGTGTGTGTAGGTGTTGTTTGACTCTCTCACCAACAGTATAGCAAAAGAGAGTCAGAGTCAGTTTTTTTTGCTTAAGAAATTCATAGTGGGCAACACCCCTCCAACCCCCACCTGAAAAAGGTCACCCCACCCTACATAGAGTTACCCCCCACCTGAAATATCTTCCCAATCCCTACCTTTTCAACAATCCCTAAACAAATTAGTAAAATCTTCGAGCCTCAACCTGACCCCCCCCCTCAGAATCCAGAGGAGGGTGCCCACTATGAAATTAATAGAATAACTTAACTTTAGTTACCTCAATATTCCGGACTTTATCAATAAACAGCTCTTTCATCTAAAAAAAGGAAAATATTATGTTGTAAAAAATTGAAAAATAGTCCCTCGAGGTAGATAGAGACAATAACTCCCTAAAACATCTTTCGACCTTTTCTTTCTCTAGACCTAAAACGAGTGCTTCACTAGCAGTTGATGCTAAGTACAAAATGAACCAGGTCTATCATGCTTCCTGGATCCTGGACCAAAAAATCTTTTGAGAGTAACTTTTTACGAGAATTTCAGTGTTTTGGTTTGATTTTAAAATATAGATAAGTCAGGCCAAAATGACGTCATTGGTTGCCATAGCAACAAAACTCATTTTGGGGAAGCGTCAAAAGTGGTTCACATCCGTGAAAAAAGGTAATTCCGACTATTTTTGATGTATAAATAAAAAATGACTTCAATGTATTTTACTATCAAAAGTTATGAGGGTCTGTAATTTGTACATGAAGTCATCATTAGCCTTAGAATCAGAGCGATAAATGACGGATTGCACAAAAAACTTAGCATCGCCGTCATATTTAGCCTGTATCACCCCGCCCATAGGTGTTTTTTTATTTATGAAAAAACTTGTCATGTGTTCAGTCAGCGTAGAAGAGTTTGAAAGTATTGAGGTTGAAAAATAGATTTCTCACCCTGTTCTTTCTATCCTCGTTATCTTGTTCAATCAAAATTGATCCTGCAAAAGAAATTAATTTCAAAATGATAACAATAATTGTGGATTAAATAATAAGGGGTTGGTGACGAATGAAGCTCTTTGTTGGCATGTTGGCGCACATACATCATACATACACGTACATCAGCGTACAATCGAACATATCGTCGTATTGTCGGGTACTGGCGGCTAAAAAGGCAACTCCACTCTAAAACATCACTTAGGTCAAGAACATTTATCAGGCCCATATGCACTGATATGCAATGTTTTTCGTGTCACTAAGTTTTATTGACTGTCAAATACAAATTATTGACAAAAAATATTTCAAATTGACTGCAAATCAATTTTCTTGAAAACATAAAGAGACTGTTTGAGTGAAAAGAACAGCTTTTAGAATCATACAAAATACCTTTATTAATTTCGCCTAGCGAAAGTATTACGATAGCCTTTCGCGGCGGCGGTGTAATAAAAAAATTAGAAAACGAAAGTACTCGATATAGTGGACAAACTCACTAAATTTAATTTACAAATTACACGCTCGTATAACCACGGACGATTTTCGCGGGTTTTCTTTGGATTACGTCATATATCTTAGTGTCTTTAGATTCACAGTTTGGATTTTTTTTTCTTATAAGCATATACTTTATAAGAATCAAATCAATAACTCTTGATAAACGGTGATATACCCTTGGGTAATTAGTTTTTACAAAGTAAACAAGGGATGGCGCACAATATGGGCATATTTATTTTTCTTATAAGCATACACTTTATAAGAATCAAATCAATAACTCTTGATAGACTGTGATATACCTTTCGGTAATTAGTTCTTACAAAGTAAATAAGGGATGGGGCACAATATGATTATATTTATTTTTCTTATAAGCATATACTTTATAAGAATCAAATCAACAACTCTTGATAAACGGTGATATATACCCTTCGGTAATTAGTTCTTACAAAGTAAACAAGGGATGGCGCACAAGATGAGCATATTTATTTTTCTTATAAGCATATATTTTATAAGAATCAAATCAATAACTCTTGATAAAAGGTGATATACCCTTCGGTAATTAGTTCTTACGAAGTAAACAAGAGATGGCAGGCAATATGAGCATATTTATTTTTCTTATAAGCATATACTTTATAAGAATCAAATCAATAACTCTTGATAGACGGTGATATACCCTTCGGTAATTAGTTCTTACAAAGTAAACAAGGGATGGCGCACAAAATGAGCATATTTTTTTCTTATAAGCATATACTTTTAAGAATCAAATCAATAACTCTTGATAGACGGTGATATACCTTCGGTAATTAGTTCTTACAAAGTAACAATAGATGGCAGGCATATGAGATATTTATTTTTCTTATAAGGCATAACTTTAAGATCAATCAATAACTCTCGAAGACGGATATACCCTTCGTAATTAGTTCTTACCTAGTAATCAGGTTTCGCTGTGAAATTATCCGCAAAATTTCGGACTGCATTTAGACGAGGCTAAATGAACATATTTAAGGATGGGGAAAACTTTCGGGGAAAATTATTCGTCAATTGGCCAAATTTTCGTCACTTTTCTCGGACGAAGTTTTCCCTGATAAGTTTTTTTTTTCTATAAGAATCAAATTAATAACTCTTTATAGATGGTGAGATGCCCTTCAGTTATTAGTTATTAGTTCTTAAGAATTAAAAACAACCATTGTTCGTAAATTGATCTTATCTTTTTAGCGATTTTGAGCCTCGTTGTATGTAAAATTGTTTCATCAAAGCTCGATGTATGTAAAGTAGACTTCAGATTAGCTTTCATCTCTACTTCTTGTTTTTTCCCATGCAGTTTAAACTTTAGGCGAAATTTTCGACTTCAAGTCGTCTTGCATTACAATCATAAAACATACCTTTGTACTTGGCGACTTCAAGTTGAGATATACCATTCCTCTGTTTCCTTGGTATTAACTTCTCATTAAAAAAGAGTGAAGAAAACTCTAAAATCTTTTCTTCAACCTGGCAAGTTTGTTCCAGTAACTCGTCTAAAATATTAATCTGAAAGGCTGCAAGCAAAAATTAAGTCAAGGAATTTGTAGAAATGTCCATTGCACATCAGCCCTAACATCGTTTCTAGCTCTTAAAATACTGGTGGCAAAAAAAAAACAAGAGGCTTTGAATTTAAACTTTCGTTCTATACAGCAATTATAACAACAAACTTAAATGGTCACACTTACCTAGAAATAAATTTCAAAAACGTGTTTTTATTTTAGTAATATGACGGACCTGGACAGACAGCACCAAAATAAAAAAAACTCCAATATTTTTAGGAGGAAAATGGTTCTTACAGTCTAAACTCGTTATTCATACAGTCATCAACAGATTAAAAGTACACAAAGCAAGTATCCTTGTCTGTTTTTACCCGAACACCAACTGGCAATTTTTCGGTTTAAGAGATCCGTTTCACTGGTATATACGCAAATTTTTAGAACTAAAGTTACCATTGCCTTGAGGTGGATAAAGTAAGGTAGCTTTATTTGAAGCAGTTCGCATGCTAAAAAGACAAAATAACTCTACCACAGACTGCTAAAATAAAAGGGCTCCCTTTTGGTCATGCATTGGGCTATTCCAGAATAGTCTGTAATCTCTTACTTATGTTGAGGAAGTGTGACGTCCAGGGGTGGTTTAGAGAATAAAAAGTCAGGGGTCTGTTTTCTCGAGTGTTATAATCCAGGGTGGTCAGTAAAATGTGGTGGTTTAAAAATGAGGTTGAAAATCCAGAGTAAGTAATCCAGTAAGACGAGGTTTAAAATCTAGGGTGGTCCAAAAAAGGAAAAAAAATCCAAGGCCAAGGGGGTTCTGAAAAATTCAGGGGAGTCACTTTTCCCAAAAAAGACCTCCTTGACATAGGAGGCACATTTTTTTCTTTTCTGGAAAGCCTATTCTAAAGATAACCAATGCACACACAAGTCACGTTTGAAAAAGATACGAGCTCTTGTCTTTATTTGTTGTACAATCTCTTCCATAGTTGACATACCAAGATAAGCAGGTGTTTGGTGAAGTTCTGTTTCGTCATCTTCTTCTTCCACGTGGTGAGGCCATTCTTCAAAATTATTCAACTCAAACCATTCATTGAATGTAGTTGGTGGATGCTTCTTTGTTTCCATTTCTTCCATGACTAACAGCTCTGGTTAAAATGTGGTTCAAATACAGTAATTTTTTAAATATTTTTTCACTATACTAAAAAACGAGAAATAGATTACTCAAAGAGTAAGGTAAATGGTAAGGCGAAGAGTTGATAACACGATACATCACAAAGAATAATGAGGTCTGTTAGCACACGAACTCGTGAATAAATACTTCAGATGGTAATAAAAGCACGAATCTTGACACAAATGATCCTTAGAGGGTCTTAACTTACAGTTAAATCAAAACCAGGTCATCTGCCAGATGACGTCATCAGCTCATCAGGTGGCTGGGCAAAAAATATTCAAAATCTAATGGTCCCAGAGGTATACGCATGAAATTTGATGAAAATTGAGGTAGTATAAAACATGCCTTGAAGATGTTTCTATCAAAGTTAAGAAAGTTAAAAATTTTGTGATGACGTCATCATAAGCATTGTAAATTCGAAACAAGTTTACCAAAATTGATGTGATATGACTAATATGAAGGACTGTGTTTAACTTTAAAAACAGTGTCTATAGGTACTTAACGATTCCAGCTTTCAACTAAAAACAATTAAGACAAAGATTCTAAATGATGTAATTTGTATCTAAAAAATGCATATTCTAGCTAATAAAATTAAAAGTATTATACATTGTTGGAAAATTTTAAAACACTACAATTCGTGGGATCATGGCACTTTTGTGGGTAGAAAGAACAGAACGAAAGACTATCTTCATCCCAGGAAAGGCTTTTTCAGATTCATCAGTCATTGAATCATCATTTTAAGGTACATTGAGCCATCCCAAGTGACAGAATCATCGTAAAATCGATGGAAAATAAAATCAAGATAAATAATAGTACACATAAATAAAAATGAATCAATTCATCTACAAAATTCTTTCTGGTAAACAGTTTGCCATTGTTCAAAGCCTGTTAAGGACTCAATAAGAGCTTGAGTTTTCAATTTTTCTTGTGATGCCCTTTCTTTCTTTGTTGTTGTCTTTCGGAGGTGCTCATCTCTACGTTTTGCAGCTAAAAAAGCAGTCGGTTTGACACTAGTCAAAGGTGCTTTAACATTGTATGTTTTCTTGTTGACTAAAGAGGATTTATCACCTCGACCATAAGCTATCAAAGGTCTTTCATGAACAAACACTGACTTTTTATCAATAGGACGTTTAGCAGCAGACTTTTTTCGAACTGATGGCTTTGGTTTCAACCAAGGTCGATGTCGCACAGGAGTTTGTACTTCAATATCATGTTTTTCCATATCAAAATTTGTTTGAACACTTTGGCTTCTTTGAAACATGTTCTCTTTATAACTTTCTTCATCGTCTGAAGAGTGAGACGATGTTGACATAGGTGAAGTGGACTGTGATTTATATTTCTCTACAACCGGTACAGCAGATTTGGACCTCACAATAATTGAATCGTCTATTATAACACTTGAATGTTTGTCTTCTCTGACATTTTGATTAATATCAAACCATGTGAACGGTGTATGACTTCTTTCAATAGATATTCTTCGGCTTCGTTCTCGTAACATGTTTCGATAATTTTCTCGAAAAGTCCCATCGCTATCACCAATAAACTGTTGTTGGTATTCACTCTGCAGACCAATGTAATTATTCATTTTTCTAAAATGAAAAATAAATTTATCACTCAAAAATTTGTTGAAATGAATGAAAAATATACTTTTAGAAAGTGGTTGAAATCGTTAAAATCGGCCTATCAAATTAAATAGAAAACATATTGCTGGATAATTTTAGTTTCTTTGTTTTGATGATGAAAAGTGATCATTAACTGTCAAAGTAGCCTTCATTTGTTCAATTTCAATAGGACAAAAAAAAATTGTAGGACAATGCCAAAAATTCTGGTACTCTTAGGTACCAAATAAACGCCCCCCTCGCTTGTTAATTTTCGAAAATTTTCCAGCCCCTCGGACCTTATTAGGACCCCCCCGTTTATTAATTTGTAAGAATATTTTCAGTTGGCAAAAAAGTCCCCTTATTTTGCTCCAAAAAGCCTGTATTTACCTTATTTTTGGGTTTTCAGAAGTACAATTTCCAACCCCCGGCAATTAGGTCACCCCTGTTTATTAAAATTTCGAAAATTTTCCAATCCCCCCGTTTATTTGAATTCCCCCCGTTTATTCGAACCCCCCCCCCGTTTATTTGGCACCCAAGAGTAAATTTCGCAAGAATATGGCAAAAATAAAGCTTTCAAGAAAAATCCAGCTTTGCATAGAATTGAACCAGTCTAGAAAAAAGACTAAGTAAGGAAAAATTCTGTAAAACCTAATAAAAATTATTTTAATGAAAAGCAATTCAATTACACATGCATCTTTCCTTATTTGGGCCAACCAATGCATAGCGTCGGCCTGGGTTTAGGTCCAAGGCAAAAATTAGGTCCCCCCTGAGTTTTAAGTCCCCCTCAAAGATTTATGAATTTTTTGTTAGCCCCAAGGACTTTTGACCCTTGACACTTTCAAAAAATTGATCTAGTAAAAAAGGGTTTTCCAATGTAAATTGCGTTCAGTTCTAAGTTTAAGATAAAAAATTTTGCACACTTTCTATAAAAATATTGCGTCGCAGGCGAAAATTTTTCAGATTCATGAGCTTCAATTTGAGTAATTGAAGCTAACTATTAAGCTGAAATATTTTAGCCCCAACGTTAGGTGATGAGATTTTAGCTCTCCAAGTACATAAGTCCCCCCAAAAAAGTGGTGTACTTCCAGCCCTTTTTTGGGAAAAATTTAGGTTGTAACTCCCCCAACCAGTAAGGGGGGCTGACGCTATGCAAGGGGGAGAGCACTCAAGTCACCGTGAAGTCTCAAGATTGATTTTGTGCTATGAATTTTAAATCTTAACCAATGGTAGACTTGGATAATTGGAGATAATTTGCAAAACTGCCTGATTGGTATTTTACAGACCGGAATGTAAATTTGGCTGAGATTTCTATTTCTATTTCTATTTGGTTGAGTCGCAGGAGGAATTTAAGGCCCATTTTCGCAAATATAGACGCTTTCAATTAGTGCCCCGTCAGCACCTTGAACTGACTACCCAATTCCCCTTACATGGCATGGGTTGACCCGGGCGAAGGTTCATTCACTTGCCAAGTGAACTGCTGTGAGTGAGAATCGAACCACAGCGCCTACAATTGAACACTGAATGACAAATCCCCTGTCAGAACTAAGGAACTATATACAAAAACTTTTGACTTTTAAGCAGTGGTAGATATTGAACATCTGAAGCAGCATGCTAAATCCTTATTATGGTCATGTGCGTGATTCATATTTTACAGATTGGTCTGTTTCTTACCTATAGATGCTCACTTTCAGCATAACTGCTCATCTAATTTTGCTAAAAATTTGGCTGCAAGCTTGTATTATCAATACCTGACACTTGTTAAATTTAAGAGTACTTTCCAAACTCTAAAATAAGATTTAGGCAAAAAAGGCTATTTTGGGCTGGTCTGTGAAATGCAACACCAGCAGGTTGCAAAAGATTGGTCCTGTACCCAAAAAACATGTGTGTGAGACAAAGTTGGAGCAAAAAAAAATCAAAATGAAAAAAGTTAGAAGGGGTCCTATTTTTAGCATTTTCTTCAAAGAATGATGACATCATGAGCCTGGTTATGACAAAAGATGCTGCTTAACAAAAGATGCCAATTCATATTTTGTGCACAATTGCAAAATTTAAAGCCAAATATTTCAAAAGTTATCAAAAATCTTTATTTTGGGGGTTGAGGGTCTCAAGGCCTGTGGACATGAATTTTGTTGAAGCTCAATTTTCCTTCAGTTAGTGGAAGTACTTCGATTTGTGAAGCGTCTTTACTTCACATAGAACAAAAGAAAATAGCAAAAGAACAAATATAATTACCCATAGCCACCATTTTGCAACCATGGGGAATCGCGATTCACTTGCCAAGTGAACTGCTGAGAGTGGGAATCGAACCTCAGTCACCTGTGCAGTTAATGACCACTATACTACAGCGCCTTCTTCCCCATAAATGCAAAATTAATGAAAAATGAAGAAGCCTTTGTTTTCTGATTGTCTTTTTAATCTGCCATAAAATGTTATAAAATTCCTTCGAGAAAGGCACCTTCTTCGAAGAAATGCTTCAAAAAAATAATGTGGAAAAAAGTTGTTAAAATATAAAAAGTACGTCATTTTATCCAGGGGGGGTCAGTGTACTAGAAGGCGGCATGTATGTGTACTACAAGGTATTTTTCAAAACTTGACACCCACCCACCCCTGAAGTACACCATACTACATAAAAAATCCCAAAACCACCCCATATCCCCTATTTACTACTGGGTAGTACCTGGAAAAAAAACAAAACCACCCCATACTCCCCATTTACTACCTTTTATACCTAGAAAAAATCGGAAAATCGGGTAATAGTCCAGCGGCGAAAAGGGCTTTTTTGCATCAACCCTTACAAGTAGTAAATATGGGTTTTTATTTTATTTTCTCATTATATGGTCCCTTGGGACCCCAAACCGGTTTTTTGCCAAGCTGGCAAAGCTGGGGAAAATTTTTTATGGGGCCTTGAAGGGGGTAGGGTCATTTTAGCCTGGGGGTCCTTAGAAAGTCGAATTTTGAAGTTCTCATTTAGCTAAAACTGATTGTGCCATCAGATAGAGCTTGAAGAGTAGATCTCCAAAATGGGGTCATTTGTCACATTTGGCGGACTTAGTCCCCGAATTGGCTGATACGTCTTCAAAAATGCAATATTTTATCTGAACGTCAGCATTTTTGAGAGAATTTCCAGCGAAAGATTCCACTTTCAACAGATGCGTCTCGAAGAGTACTATCGATTAGAGGGGTCATTTATAGGGTTTCCTAGGCAAGATCGTGAGATATTTGAGTTTGAAATTTTGCTGACTCAGCGTTTTTCAACGTTTTTTGCCCTTTTCTGCTGAGTCAGCAAAATTTCATGACCCCATTTTGGAGATCTACTCTTCAAGCTCTATCTGATGGCACAATCAGTTATAGCTAAATGAGAACTTCAAAAATCGACTTTCTAAGGACCCCCAGGCTAAAATGACCCTACCCTCTTCAAGCCTGCATTAAAAATTTTCCCCAGCTTTGCCAGCTTGGCAAAAACTGGTTTTGGGGTCCCAAGGGACCATATGATGGGAAAATAAAATAAAAACCCATATTTACTAATTGTAAGAGTGATCCTGGATCGCCGCCGGACTATAAACATTTTTACAAAAATTGGGAAATCGGGGAAACTTTTTTTTGGAAACTCGGGAAATCGGGAAAACTTTTTTCCAAAAATCGGAAAAACAGGAAAATTTTTCTCAAAAATGCAAAATGCGTGAGAAATCGAACTTTTCAAAAATTTCGTGAGAACATGTGGAAATGAGTGAGTCTCACACCCAATGCGTGAGAGTTGGTACATATGATGGTCGAATGTTCAAATTCGAATGTTTGAATTTGAATGTTCGAATGTTTACATTGACTCGATAAACCTTCATTTCAGTGGGATCTGGTAGGATTTCAATTCATTCCAAGAAGTTTGGAAGAATGATCTTGGAAAAACTTGGCTTGATCAATTTATAATAGAACAACTTTACATTTCTATTTTAGCAGATAATTTCTGAAACTTTTTGTTTCCATACTGTTAACATCGATCTTGGACCCAACACCCCTATTTTGGTACACAGGTAGTAAAAATCAAAATTGATTTTGGACCCAACACCCCAATTATAGTACGCAGGTAGTACATGACAAATTTTTTTCTCAAACACCCACCCACCCAAGGATACATGCCACCTTCTGGTACACTGACCCCCCCTGTTTTATCTTATAACAATTTTGTAAACTTTGTCACAACCACGGAGTGCTGACTTTCAGTTTTAATTTATGACTTGTTCTCACTCGTTTGGTTTCCGTAATAAAAAGAAAGTCGTTACTATTGTGAACTTTAAAAATGCTTAAAATCGAGGTACTTCCAGATTTTTTTCACAAACGTACCGTCAACTGCTCCAACTTGGGACGAGTAGTCGCAACATGGGACTTGTTGACTTGTTGTCACAATAATAGTCAGATAGTCCCAAGTTGGAGCAGTTGACGGTAGAAATGTAATCTAAAAAGACCTGAATAGCTCTAACAGTCTAGTCAAATGATTTCTTGGAAAACAGAACTTTTTTCTATAACTTTGACTCTTTTTGCCTTGTTTTGCTGAGACTTTATTCCACAAATAAAAAAGCACCTTATAAAATTCAATCTTCTTCTAAACAGTAATCAAAAAATCTTGAAATGTATACCGTATTAGATACCGTGAGTGGTCCTAAATCCGACAGCCCTGCCTAAATCCAACCCCCCAAATAACTGCTATGAAAAAAAATCCTATGTTTGCAAAGATTCCCTCTCCAAGTTGAACAATAAACTATTGTAAGAACTCTTGAAACAAAACATCTAACAAGATGACTATAATGTCAAGATGTCAATTACTGTGATGTGTTCAAAAAAGTGAGATTTGTAAAAATAATTACTTCTATTATTCTGAATCCATTGCTCGTGTTTAAAACGTTAACAATTTTGTAATAAAAAATTATGTTTTGTAAGAAACAATATTGTTATTTGGTTAAATTGGTTCAGTTTCTCAAATCTCTCAGTTTAGTTGACACTTTGGTATCTTCATTGCGTCACAGCGAAAGGTTTGTTTTTATTTTAGTTTGTATCTTTGAAAGACCCCATCGGCAGTCAGGCACATCCTGGCAAATGAACGGGGTATTTTTCACTTGCGATTGCTGGTGGCAAATGCAAGGGGTCGAAAACAAAAGTGATGTAATAGCACTGAATACCCCACGCAATTGAACCGGGTTGGAAATATTTTGCTTCATTTCAAAGAACTGCATAGATGAAATTTTTTTTCCATGGGTCAATTTTGTCTTCGAAGATTAAAGAAACTTTTAACAAAAAAATGAAGTTCCCAGTTTTCTTCCTTTTTTCCCTTTTTCAGTTTCAAGTTCATTTTTATTCATTTTAACGCTTTTAGCCTGAGACGTCCTATCTCATTTACCCCATGCAAATGCTCACCCCGTTCATTTGCCAGGATGTGCCTGACTGATCGGATTTAGGAAGGGCTGTCGTATTTAGGACCACTCAATCATGGTACTTTAAAAAAACACCCCCTTCTTTTAAGTTAGTCTGCGATCCTGCCAGTCAGAGGCAACAAAGGGCTCTTCTTTCAATAGCTATCTACCCAAAGGTATTGAAGGATGCCACTCTTTTTCTCTGGATTGCTCAAATTTTGTCCTTGACCCTTCTCTTAATTGCTGCGATATGAGCATCATATCAACAAGCAGATGAGAGAGTGAGAGGCATCAATGAACAATGATCAAGAGCCATTGGGAATCTTTTAGTTACAGTATGTCCCGGCTTGAGGTTAAACCCAACCTTGTACACCGTAGCTGGATGCTCTACCAAAATGCACTACAGTCACTATTTTTTAAAAGCCCATCGAATAAAACCCCTTCCTATAAAAGGGGGCTGAATAGGATTACCTGAAAGAAAGGATTCCTGTTAGTTTGCCTATATCTAATTAATGATTTTTCCTTCAGTTTGCATGTTGTGTTTTATAATGTGGTAATGTTCTTTTCCCTCTTCTTTTTCTCATCCTCGCATTATTTCTTATCGAATTTTTTTTGCCGCCATCTTTGTTTACATCGACTGCTCTTGTGCCAACCGCCGAAACAAATTTAAATTTTTTTGCTTGTTGTGGGCGATTACGGTCTAGATTTTCTATTCTGATAGCCTGTTTTAAGAGAAGGAGATTTACTTCCAGAATATAAGATGCGCATGCGTCATACTTTTCCAGATTGTAGGCCAAATCATATGGAATTAAAGCAAGTAAACCACGTGGTTTGTTCTTCAAAATGGTAGAAGATGTAGTGAGGAAATTTTATTAAATGACGAGATCGCTCACATAATAGAATAAGCAATAACCCTCAAGCCCATATGAGCCATCTCGTTATTTATTGCTCAAGGAATGAAACGGTGGGCCACAGGAAATGCAAAAAAGACAAACAAAGGCTAAAAACTGATTTAATTGCTTTCAAAGGTTAGGTATATAATTTACATCTTATGATCATATTTTTTGAATTTTTAGTGGCTTGTATTCATAACCCAGCCCAGTTCCCAGTGCCAGTTCCCTGTTGCCTGCCTCTGTGCTGTGACCCACACAATTTCTCTCACCACATCACATGTTTGGCAACCTCTCATTCCCTGTGTATTATCAGCTTTTTTATGCTTATTGATAGAGCTAGATAATACCGTGAAGTCAGGTAACTTGCATCAGTGGAGGCTAACATGCATAGCCCTCAAATGACTGACCATTAAATCAAAGGAGCAAAATT
This sequence comes from Clytia hemisphaerica, assembly GCF_902728285.1. Taxonomy (NCBI): domain Eukaryota; kingdom Metazoa; phylum Cnidaria; class Hydrozoa; order Leptothecata; family Clytiidae; genus Clytia; species Clytia hemisphaerica. The sequence continues at coordinate 537,423 of NW_027104101.1, read as the reverse complement.
TCAAAACAAATGAACTGCGCAGCTTCTCTCGTAGCTTCTCTCTCGCAGCTTCTCTCTCGCAGCTCTACTCTACTATTTTTGTTTTGATTTAACTTTGTATTTTAAGGACCAGACAAGTCATTCATTTGAGGGCTATGCACAGTCAGGACCTCCTTTCACTTTTATCGATATTACGCAACTTCGTGCGTGTGCGCTAAATTATTTTGGTTTCGCTTTCGATTTCAAGCAAAGGTCTTTTAGCAACAGGGCGCACGTACATAGCAACGGGGCTGGGTAGAAAAATCTAAACATAGAATCCAAAAAAAATACCGATCATCGTATAGAGCACTAAAAAATACCCCCTTTCTATGTTTAGATTATTCTACCTTGGATTATAACTGAAAATATCTTCAAATAACCTTTGTACGCTATCAGCCCGCACGGTAATCTTTACTTGCTTCAATTCTTAGATAATGAATAAGAGAGGTGCGCTTAGCTAAGCCGTGCTCGCAGGCGATAAATTTATGTTTACTTATCTTGTATATTTTAGTGGTATTTATCCAATGAAAAAGATGTTGACAAAATATGCACGGCATTGATTATGACATCATTAAATATGTCAATGTCGATTGAACGCCCGTTAAAGAAAATAATTTGTAAATAGTTCTTTTTATCGTGAAATTTAGAAATACCAACACGGGAAAGTTCCAATTTTTAATTATCGGGAAATCGGGGAAACTGGTTCACCACGTAGATAAAAAACGTACGGAATGAAACCCGACAGAAGGTTTTCAACCAGATTTATTCAGATAAAGCTATACCTAAGAGGTTTATTACTTGTGGAATTTAAAACCTACATAAGCAAAAACGAGTCCGACACTTTCTAGTCCAGACGATCTCAATCGACTGGATTCGACGATCGAACCAGTCGAACCAAATCGAACGCAATCGACCGATTGAAATTCGATTGTCGAACGCAATCGAATCTCAATCGAATATTACCGCAATTTTCAGATTCGATTGATATTCGATTGTGTTCGATTGATGTTCGATTGCGTTCGATTGCGTTTGATTGAGATCGTCTGGAGTTGATTGTCTATTTTTTGCCGCCATCTTTGTTTTAACGGTTAGAAAGCAGTATGGTCCGATCAACAATACGCTTCCGAGCCTGGCAACGTTTTCCGACAACAACGACAATCAACAACGACAATCGAACCAGTCGAACCAGTCGAACAACAATCGAACCAGTCGAACAACAATCGAACCAGTCGAACAACAATCGAACCAGTCAAACAACAATCGAACCAGTCGAACAACAATCGAACCAGTCGAACAACAATTGAACCAATTGAATATTACCCAGAATTTTGACGTTCGATTGAGTTCGACAATCGAAATTTCAATCGGTCGATTGTGTTCGATTTGGTTCGACTGGTTCGATCGTTGATTCCGTTCGATTGAGATCGTCTGGTCTAGTCCAACAGTAAAATAGTCTGAATCTATATATAAAATAAATTTACAATTTAGAAGTCTTTTTTTCTGACGTCACATTTGTCCGAAAACAAAAGATTTTTGAGTCTCGAATGTTGAATAAGGTTTTTCACTGAGATAATATTAGTAAAAGTTTATTTTGACAGCATTTTAACATAATTAGAAATAAATAAGGACCAATCAAATTTGCGTAAAGATAATTTATAGCAAAAAGAATGCACCGCCTTTAAGGGTCCCTTTTTGCATGTTCAGAATTATGCTATAGGGTTGTAAATCACAAACTTTAATTCCAGCCTCCCCCCCCCCCAAAAAAAAAGAATGGTTGTAAAAACAGCTAAATACAACTTGACTTTTGACAGCCTAATCCTAATAAACTCAAAGCTTCCCAAAATTATTGGGTTTAGGGGCCCAACCTCAAAGTCGGAACTTTGCACGTGGTTGCTTATAAAAGATGTGCCTCCTCTATCTCTAAAGAAGGGTGTCGAAATTAGAAGACGGATGTCGACATTAGACCAACTTACGGTAAATTTAGAATTTTTTTTTTATGAAATTCCCCCCTGAGCTGAGTGGGGGAACTCGCATCTGCCAACACCAGGGTATTCTCTGGTGTCAATCGCTGGAAAGCTGAAATACATGGGGACAAGGCACGGTTTGTGTAATTTACGATCCGCGATCCAACGATTCACGATGCACGATCCACGATCCATGCATGATTTATGTCATTTATGTTAATTATTCTAATTATGCAGAAATAAGTTTTCATAATGCTAGCTACAAACATCATATAACAATTGCAATAACGAAAAAAAATAAAAAAAAGAAGGGGAAATAATTTATCATAATCAGAATGATTGAAATAACTTTCTTCTACATCTTCTGTGTAGAAAAACCAAAAATTGATAGCGAGAGTTTGTTTTTAAAATGAAAGAAAAAGCCTTGACGTCATAGGAAAGTTTTGGCGCGAAAAATTTATTAAAAGAAAACTCATTTTTGTACGTTTATTATTTTTTTTAAGAACAGTGAATAAGGTAAATAAGGAATCATTGGCTACATTACTTTTGGCATGTTCTTATAAAAGCCTTTTACCAACAGAATGGCAACTGGTGTTTTTATTTATTTGATTTTTTCTCTGTTTGATGATGATGATCAAGTTAATTCATTTTATTTGATCATTCTCAAAAAAGGTGAGCTTATACACGCGCTAAACGTCTTCCCCTACTTTACCACAACATTGTAAGTTTTTGTTTATAACCCTGTCTCAATCCAATGCATTTGGTTGGTTTAATCGGAGAAACGTTGTTTTTTTTAAGAAAGAGAGCAAAAAGGTTACATAAGATATTCAATTCAAAGCATGGGCAAAAAAGTTTATGTTTTGATTTGATTTGATTGTTGAGGTTAAAATTTATACATGCATACTTTACATTGATTCTCCAGGAATACAAAAGAAGGAATTAAAATATGTGATTACTAAAACCTATAAATGCATAATTAGAATAATTAACATAATATATGCATGGATCGTGCATCGTGAATCGTTGGATCGTGCATCGTAAATTACACAAACCGGACAAGGCAGGTAGGTTGCTTGCTGCATGTATGATATGTTGAATTTCAATTTGTTTTGTCTGTCTCTATATATAACGCTAAAAATGGTTGGGGCAGCTGCCAGTCAGGAGTTTTTTGCCTAATTGAATTAGGAAAGTACTTTACAATTTTCCCAACTTTCCTAATTAGGAAAGGCTTTCCTATAGGAATCACTTCATAATCGCAAGTTCTAACCATAAGTCATTAGTTTTAGTAAGTCAAAATTGATCTATGTGCAAAAAATATGTCCCTACCGTAACTTTGTCTAATGTAGACACCCCTCCTCTAATTCCAACACCCTTTTTGTCAGCTGAAATTTATAGAAAGGTTGAAACTGTTTTTCTTTGCTTAGTGGTCAGAGAGGAATAATTCTTTTTCAATCAGTGACATGGCATGAACCCCCCCAGCCCGCAGGGGGGGGGGCTACAACCAAAATCTTCCTGAAAAAGGCTGGGGACTGGATTTTTTTTAAATTTCAGGGGGTACCTATGATCTCTGGGGGTATCTAACTTTTATGCAGTAAGGTCTGGGGGCTTGGGAACTATATTTTATCTTGCTTTTATCTAACTATCATTAATCTTTTTAATTGTAAGAATATACAATTTTTTCATTTCTTGACATATACTCAAGTCACAGGGGGTACCAATCACAGGGGGTACCTACTAACGTCTGTTGTTTGGGGGTACCTAAAATTCAGGGGGTACCTATTTTCTTAGGGGGTACCTAAACCCCTGGTCCATGCCATGAGTGATTCAAGCTTTCATATTATGCCTTTCTCTAAAGAAGGGTGTCGGAATTAGACGAGGGATGTCGACATTAGACCAACTTACGGTAATGAGCAGAGCGTTGAGATATACTGCATGGAACAAATAACTTTCCTAGTTAGGAAATTTCAAAGCGTTAAAAGCCCTGGGCACATTTTGAAATTCTGTTTTGGCATCATGTAGGAAAGGTTTTATTGGGTCTGAGTGTTTTTCTAAAAACCATATCTCAAGTCCCCGCTTGAGATAGAACTGAACTTTCAATTTCTCTAAGAGGAGGTTGGTATCTATCAAATTATGCTGTTGGGAACATGCATTTTTTTGTATTTTTTGCAAAATTTTTGAAAATATTTCACTTTCCTAATTAGGAAATTTGGGAAAATCATAGAATACTTTCCTAATTAGGCAAAAACTCATGACTGGTTGCGATTTTGAATGTGGAAACCCCCAACCTCGTTCACTGTGCATTATCAGCTTATTTTTGCTTCTCTGAGAGGGGGAACTTGCATTACTCAACACCAGGGTATTCAGTTACGTAAATAAAGCCTGGAATACACGGGGATGAGGTTGGGAAAACCCCCTGAGCAGGTAGAATGAAAGAAGGGGCACGTAAAGAACGCCTAATACTTATAGTACTTTTATATTACCTACATACGGTAATGTCGAAATGCCTCTTATGATTTCGACACTCTTATTAGAGATGGGAATAATAGGAAGGTTGAAATCACTTATAAACAAAAGATTTTTTCCTCTCTGATAGCTAAGCAAAGAAAAAAAGTTTCCATCAGTGATTCCAACCTCCATTATTCCTAACTCTAAAGAAGGGTGTCAGAAAAAACCTTATCGCAGTTTTAGATTTTTATAAAAAAGCAATGCATTGTGGGATTGTATCGAGTGTATTACAATAGAAATCTCTTAGGAATTCCTCCAGGGAATTCTATTGTAATACACTCGAAACAATCCCACAATGCATCGCTTTTTAAAAAAAATCAAAAACTCCGATAAGGTCTATTAGAAGAGGGATGTCGACATTAGACCTCAACTTACAGTATACTACCAGAAAATCGGGTAACTTAGTGTAATCAGTGGAGGGAAACTTGCATCAGTGGAGGGAAACTTGCATAGCCCTGGGCGTGAGAATCACCTAAAAAGTCACTTAAAAAGCTGACTGCGCCACTAAGGGTTAAAGGAACTAAAAATTTACCTCAATTATTTTGGTAAATTCGATTCTTGTTTCAATGGTCATGCTCCCTTTCACCCTTTCACTATCTTTAATTTTAAATCTTTTAGATTTTTTCCATTTTCAAATGCACATGCCTAAACTAAAGATAAAATACTGATCTTGACAGATCTTGACTTATTTTTCATTCCAGCAGGGTAAAAAAACAACGGCAGCATGTGTCAGGTCAGGGTGCTCTTAGTTGCACCCCTGCGGGTACAAGAAACAGAGCAATGTCATAATGATAAAATGGATGCTAATGCAGAATCATACAAAATTATGTATTACTCAAAGACCACTGTGAAGGCTACATTTTTGGTCATACTTAGAGAGTTTCAATAAGTTTTTTTTGACAAATTCTTTGAGAAGAACACTATACTTTCAGCATTCAAAAGAGCATTTTTAGTGAAACAAGACTGCAAAAATAGGAAAATTATCCTTGTCAACACTATCCAAGTTGTGCTTCCATTTGATTGTTATCAACATTCAACATTTATCACATTTTCCTAAGTTTTTTTTATAAAGCAATTTAATTTCAGCCCCTCAAAATTTGAAACTCTCTGCTGTGCCTTTTCAAGATACTTAAATGGTTATGAAAGTTAGGAATATTTTAATTCAATGTTTTAAAATGTGCCTATTTGTTCTGATGAGACTTCGTGTTACACTAATTTAATCTTCTTTTCAATCTGAATTTAATCAGCTCTCAATATTTTATTACAGAAGAAAAAAATAGACAATGATTGCCACCAACGATGAAATATTTGAAGCACTTTCAAAACAATTTGAAGAATTACAAAGCAATTTGGAATGCTTCCTTTCACCACAAGAAGATTTGAGCAGCCAACTGATTTCGTCTTCAAAGGTTTTGTATGATAGTTTGGAACAAAATGACGTTACAAAGAACAATAACCTTCCTAAAAAGCTTTTAACCAAAGGGTTTGATAATGAACAAATTTGGCAACAATTGAATCTGAATAATACTGGTTTATTGAGGAATTCTAAAAAATTCATTGGTAAAATAGAAAATGATGATATTTCTTTAATGCCAGGCAACGATGAATCCATAGAGGAAATGCAAAATGGAGATTCTGAATATGATGATTTTGAATCTGATGCAGAAAATAGTGAAGAGGATATCGAAGAATCCTCTGATAGCAAATCTGTTGAAAATGAGGGAGAGGAAGTTGATGAAGAAGATCTTGAAAATATTGAAGAATTCGATGAAGAAGAAAACTCTAAAAAGATAGAAGCTAAAAAGTACAACAAGTCCATAGTGGACGATAAATTTTTCAAGTTGAGGCAATTGGAAGAATTTTTGGATCAGCAGGATCGATTGGAAGAGTTGAGGCGTGATGCAAATCCGGATAAAGATGATGGCGGTGAAGGTAGTGATGAAGAAGATGGTGATGAGAATATTGATATGTTTGCAGAGATGGATGACGATGATGATCTAGATGAGGAAGATGATCAAGAAGAAAAGTAAGAACCTTTCTGTAGTATGTTCACAATGCATAAAAAACATAGCTTCTAAGCTCTTTAAACATTACATTTTTATGTTTTGTCATCTCTCACTTGTCAAATGGAAATGCATCATACAAGTAAACAGAACTAAAATATAGCATAGTTTCTAGAGGGATCAAGACCCCCCTTAGGTAAGAGGACCCTCCTTAAGTGCTAACCCCCCTTAGAAAATTCATTTAAAATTTCACACCCCCCTTTAGAAAATCAGTATAAATGAAACGATTGTACAAGAGGCTTAATTCAAGGAAGATCCCCCTTATCTAAGAAGACCCCCCCCCCCTTAACTGGCAACCCCCCCTTTAGGAAAGTCATACTTTTAACACCCCCCTTGCTTTTGGTTCATCAAAACCCAAGACCCCCTCCCTAAATGTAGGGGGGGTAGAATCTATGTAATAGTGATAAGAAAATCTTTTTCAATGTAGTCACACTGTTTCAAATCTGAACTAAATTGCAATCAATTGTAAAATGAAAAAGATAGCTTTCTTTTTGAATTTTGACACTACAGTCTCTTTGAATTGTAAAAATATACACCTCAGTATCAGTTATTGGCATCAATAAGTGATATTATTCCATCACCATTCATATTCCATCTTTCCATTACTAGTTTGATGTATAATGATTTCTTTGACCCCCCACCACAAACAAAAGAAGATAAATCAGACCACAAGAAGAAAGCACAAGCGAAACCTGAAAAAAAGACAAGCAAAAAAACTGTTTCGTTTGATGAGGATCAAGTGGCCAATGAAGAGGAAGGTTGGTATATATTCCTGTTAATGCTCTTTACTTGTTTATCTTCCATAACTTTGCAATTTAGTTGAGGCTAGACAGTCCTCCTTTTAGTCTAAGAAATTAAACGATAAAGGTCTCATTTTTAAGTGAAATTAGTGCAATATAAAGCAATGTACCACTTTCTATAAGATGTGATTATAACTTACTTTGCAAATAGCCTTGTCATTTATCAACTCAGTATCCAGTCTTGAGTGGGCCCAATTGGACCTTGAAATTTCAGTGAGTTGAAGTGTTTTAGGGTAGTAATGAATAGTTCAATGCTGGTACTACAGAGATAGGACAAATAGCTATTGTTGTTTACTCAATGGAATAACTTATACAATATTATTTTATCCAATAAGATGAAGGAAAAGAAAAAGATGAAAGTGAAGAAGAAATGGAAGGGGAAATGGAAGAAACTAAAAAATCTGTTTTCGAAAGAAGACAAGAAGAGGTACTGTATGCAACCATAGTCTCTTCATTGTAAAAGTCTTTAAATCAATTAGTAAGAGCCAAGCTAAATCTGAGAGCCGGCAAGCAATTCCCATACTTCTGCATTAAATACATGTTTGTATAAAACATAATATGAATTATGTAAATTTAGCCGGTAATCTTAATGTATTTCTAGTCAGCCACTTTTAATTTCCTTATAATTCAGACTTTGGTGAAATATATAAAAATCTGTCTGACGTAATTGATTATGTACACTTTCGATTCTTTATTACGTTTAAAAGATTTCCAAGAAGATTTCGAAACTTGAAGAAGCAAATGTATCAGCAAAACCGTGGCAACTTTTGGGTGAAACAACATCTAAGACCAGACCTGTCAATAGTTTACTGGAGGAGCATGTTACCTTTGATCACACCTCTGTTGGAAGTAAGAATTGTTTTTCTTCTCTGATCAATGCGTTATAATTGACTTTATAATATGTTTCAGATATATACCAAGGTATCAAGATTAACATGAAGAAGTAATATGAAAATTCGAAAGGATTACATGACAAGCCGAAGCAAATAGTGCCTTATTTGAATCAGAGTCAACTCATATTTTGCACTAGCTTCTACATTATGGTTTCGAATACATTGTAGAATGTATTTAATCGTTTACTTGGTCTTTTATGCTTTCTCTCCATTCAGCTCCTGTGATCACAGAGGAGACAACCAATACAATTGAAGACATCATCAAACAAAGAATTCGTGACCAAGTATGTATTTTCCTCGGCTTGGTTGAAAAAAAATTAATAATACCATATTTCCTCGAATGAGAGTCTCGACAATGTTAAAATTTCAAAGGTTGTTAGGTGCCTTCCGAGGGCAGCGCTCCTCTTTTTTTAAATTCAAAATATCTAATTTGAAAGATCTCTGGGCTGAAAAGAAAGTTTCCGTTTTTTTTTTGCTTTTAGGTTGTTTTACGGCTATAACTTTATTGATATTTTAGAAATAAACAACACAAGTGAGCTTTTTCAGTTCAATATTCAGGGAACTAAGGAGACTGAAGCCTCACACTTTGCATAACTGCTTGACCCATACTTATTTAGAATGTCAACTAAAGTATTAGGCACATGCAGTATATGTAGTAATCTTCACCACATTCACCTAAATTTGCCAGTTTTTAGAACATTCTTACTCTTGGATGGAAGGTGATAGAAATTGACCGTCAATCGAACATCACCCTTCTGTTTTTCTACTTCCTATCTCTCTATCTCCTTTTCTATTTTCTGGCTTTCTGAGACTTGTTTTCTGATTTCTACTAACTTTTCTATGAATTTGATATTTCAAACTTTCTCCAAATATCGACCCGACCGGGATTCGAACCCACCAAATGAAAGAATCTCTGATCAGAAATCCAGCGCGCTATCCGTTGAGCCACACTCGCACAGCAGAACACAAAATTTGTAAATACTTATAGAATGACTAAAAAGACGGGGTAATGTTATTATAATATGGGTAAAATTGCCCCTTTTTTAACCTGACTGAAATTCGAGCCGTTACTAGCAACCCTGCGGGGCCCAAGCAGTGACAAGCCGTTACTAGCAACCCTGACCCTACCTAACTGTTAGTTAATCAATTCGAAACAACAAAACCCCCGGAAACACAAAATCGTAGATAGGAAAAAAACCATGTACGACTGACGGTCAATTTTTATCATCTTCCCTCTTGGATACACTTTTTTAATCAGCAACCGTGTTGGTAACGTTTGAGGACTCAAATTTGCCAATTGTAGTAAAGTGAAACCATTTGAGATAATCTAACCGTTGCAGACGATAGCCCTTGGTCCAATTAAGTATAAATATGGCCAGGGATGGTCAAAGTAAATTTTTCGGAAAATAAACTACCGAAAATTGGAGTTGGTTATACAAAAAGTGTAGTAGCTATATCTTTAAAATTCATTACAGGCATGGGATGACGTCGAGCGGAAAGTGAAGCCAGCCACTGAGCCTCACGAATACAAGCGAGCACCTGAACTGAACATGGAGAAAAGCAAACTGAGTTTGGCTCAAGTCTACGAGAAAGAATACTTGAAACAGATGGAGGTCTGTTCGCCTGTTTTCTTTCTTTATTAAAGCATGCAAATGATGCCTTGAAGTTATGATTTTAAAATAATATTAAAAATAAGAAAAAAAAATGTGATGAAAAGAAGGGATAGTTTTGCTACTGTTTCAAAAATCATGACATCAGGCTATTTAGAAAATTTAAACCTTGCTGATTTAAAATCTTTCATAGATAAAAAGTAACAGCACTGAAGTTGATCATTTTTGCTGTTTTGGTCAGTTTATGCCGTTTTAGGCCTACTTCCAAGGGGTGTAACTTTTTATCCAATAAAGATACGAAAAATCTGAACATTGAAGATTTGAAATCAGGTTGGTCTGAACATTCTAAATAACCTTATGTCATTATTTTTGAAAGTAAGAAAAATGTAATTTTTTTTATCTTCATTTTTTTTCAAAATGTTTTATCCTTTAGACTATCTTTTTAGAAATATCTTTCCAACCGTGTAAACTAACACAATATGAATGGGTGCTGAAAAATTGTAAACGTCCACATGCTTTTGAGACAGACTTTAGTATACCAGTAGTCTATCAACGCTACACGTTATTTTAATACTTTTTTTTCTTTCACTAGGACGACAAAGAGGAAAAGGAGAACGAAGACCATGTGGAAATTCAAAAACTGATGGACAAATTATTTGTCAAATTGGATGCTCTTTCAAACTTTTATTTCACACCAAAACCTGTAAGAACATTCTATACAAAGACATATTTTGCTACGGGAACCCCTATTCTAGGCACCCTTTTGATAAGAGTAATCAAGGATTTATTATATACACTGGATCTACAAGTAACTGATTTTTACCGATTTCTCATGTTCTAGATATGCCCGCAGTAACGATATTATTGTTCACTCTCCTTCTATAATTAAATGATTTTTCGAAGCAATTTTAATTGCATTTTTTATCGAAAACCAAACTCATCTAATTCCCAAAAGAGAAAAAAATTTCCTGTGAGAGTCAGATTCGTTTTTTTAATTGCCAATTATACGTTGTTTTGACGCAAAAAAAGTTGTCAGAAAGATGGAAAAGACTGTTATGTATAAGAAATTGAATGTTGACACCGGAAATTTTCAAACCACAGCCCCGAAAAAAGCACCATGCCACCACGTGCCTCTAAAAGATTTTCATACCACATTGGAGCTGATTGGAGTGTTGATGTCAATTTTTTTTTTAATTTTTACAATATATAAGCCATCGATATATATATAGGTCTTGTGTTTGTTTTGTTATCTACGTACTGCAGGTTTGCAAAAAAAATTAAATCTCCCTCTTTTTGTTCAGGCTAAACCAGACATCAAGATCATCACCAACACGCCTTCCTTGCAAATGGAAGAGGTTACTCCCATAACCATGACGTCAGCCTCTCAAATGGCACCTGAAGAGGTGCACGAGAAGAAGAAAGGTGACGTCATCGGCGAGGGTGAGAAATCTACGGAGGACCGAAAACGGGAACGCCGTCAGAAGAAAATTAAGAAAAAGTTCGCGGTCAAAGAACGCGAAAAGAAAGAAGCTCTCAAGGCCAAAACTACCGGAAAAACGTCTAAAAAGAAAGCGGTTGAGCAACTAAAGAAAGGAGTCCGTAATACGGTACTGACTGAAAAATCGAGCGTTAGTTCCAAAGGGTTGACATCAAGCACACAGTTCTTTAACAAGCTTCAGGATGAAGTTTCTAAAAAGATCTCGGCTCACAAAGCGAAAGATGAAGGGCCCAAACGCAAAAAGCAGAAAACTCAACATTTGAAACTTTGAGTTAACAAAGATTGGTTTTTTTAGTTTTTACATTTGGTAATTATTTTTATAAACTTTTTTTCAAATTATAATCATTATATACATCAATATTTTTAAATTGAAAATTTGTTTTAGTTACAATGTAATCTTCAATTATCTCATTTCACTTTAAATCGTTTTGGAATTTACTAGCGTTTTGGGAAATAGTCTAGAGTTTGCGAGGAAAAGGGGAAAATAATTTGTTAACTTATGTTGGAATTTTTTTCTCCTGTATAATTCTGTTCCGTTTTTTTCGGACACGTATTAGTTTTTGGACCTACCCCGGCGGAGGTCCTATAAATTAACTTGTGTTTGTTCGTCCGTCCGTCCGTCCGTCCGTCCGTCCGTTCGTTCGTCTGTTACCAACTTTTCTCAGGATTGAATCATAGGAATCTTTTGATTTTTGGTACAAAGGTGCAAAATGGTGGTGGCCAAAATGTGACGGAGCCCGATTTTCGAAAAAAAAAATTGGGGGGCAAATTTGGGCCAAAAAACGGCTAAAAAACGGGTTTTTTGGACTTTGTGTGAAAAATTAGATCATTAATTTTTTTTGATTTTTTGCATGAAAGTAGGGTACGATCATAGGTAGAAGATGGCTCAAGCAGAATTTTGCAAAAAAATTTTTTTGGCTCAAAAAACGCATGTTTATCTATAAGAATTACTATTAATAAGCATACATTAATGTTCTTAGTCAAATTACTCAATTTTTTTATGAGATAGATGTTTTTTTTGCTCATGAGGGCTTACTTTTGAAGAATATGTGTGTTTAGACAGGAAATTTTAGTTGCTTGGCGTGTTCTTATAAAAAAACTGGCCAAATTCGATATTTTTTATAAGCACATCAATTACTTAGGTATTAGCTTTTCTCGAGATTAGCTCTTTCATTCTTTATGATATTTTGCACAAAGATGCATAACTATAAACCTTCGAATGTGACGGAGTCCGATTTTCAACAAAAAAATGTTATTGGGCAAATTTGGGCCAAAAAACGGTCTTTTTCTGATTTTTTGCATGAAAGTAGGTAAAACTGGCTCAAGCAGATTTTTGTAAAAAAAGAATTTTTCGGCTCAAAAAACGCATCTTTATCTATAAGAATCACTAATAATATAATATAATCATTAATAAGCGTACATCAATGATTTTAGCTGAATTACTCAATTTTTTGATGAGATGATTTTTTTGCTCACTAAGTCTTGAATATGAAAGAATATTTCAAGAGCATGAAATTTTGGTTTCTAAACGTTTTTTTAATAAGAATCAAACGACTAATTTTAATAGATCGTCACTATTTGTGCTCTGAATGATTGTTTAATGGTCACGTCACGTAGATATCAATTATAAATGTGTTAAATGCATAACCAGGTAAGTCCATAAAAGTATCACTTGTTTTTTCAAAGTTGGCCCTACTCAAACTATAAAATTATCAAATTATTAAAACAGTACTTATTCGATTATAAATGATAAAATGATTCTTTATTTCCAGCTCAGAAAAAGATTGAACAATTTTAAAATGAAGGAAAATGATAGAAATGAACGCAATCAAATGCCAATACAAATCTTTGAGATCGGCTGTAGACACGTTACCGAGATCCAATGATTGGGATTAGAGCTTTGACTTGAGCTGCATTCTCGTTAGGTATAAAGAAAAAGATTTTCTCAAAGGGGGGGGGCTAGCATGCTAGCAGTTAAAAATGGAAGTTCAAAAATGGAATAATCTGGAAATAAAGTTTGGGATATTATTTGAAATATTTAAAAATAACCTACTCAAGCTGATATTTATTGTGTTATTATATCTTTATATTTATTGACTTCAGTTTAATTTTAGGCCATCGCTGTTGGCAGAGGTCCAACCAAGATGAGGGGTGAGATAGGTGATAATATTGATTTTATTTCGTTCTATTGACTCTTTATTCTGATTCATTGGACTTCTTATATATTTTTTTTCACTTATTAAGTTTTGGGTCAGTTCAGCTCCTAATCGCACGATGGTTTATTTTTCTTATTTGGCGCACCTTCAAAGACAGCAATTAATCGTTAATTGCATTCTGTAGAGAGCAATTAATCGTTACTTACACTCTTCAATGACGCGCCATTTTTTACAAAAAAGAGTTCAATGTTTTTTGTTTCGTATTTTTTATCGAACGTTTTAATTTCATTCGAAATTCATTTTGTGAGAATGAAAACTATGAACAACAATAAAAGGAAAACATAAAGAGAAGAGAAAAATTATATTTTCAGCGTACTTAATTCACAACGGAAAAAAGTAGCGAAATCGTGCGATTAGCAATTGCACTCGTGATTTTTTTGTCTCAAATTTTCCTCATCCTATCGGACTTGGAAAATTAGGGAGCAATTATTCTCGAATTGCACTCGTTCGCATATATACTTATTATTTAGGAGAGAAAAGTTTTGTTTTAAGAACAAGTTAAGAACATTTTAAGAACATTTTAATGCTTTGCCGACTCTGAAATAGCCGGTTTCTTAGAAAAATTGTCAAAAATGGTGAAAGTAAGAACATGTTAAGAACATCTGAAAGCTTTAAAAATTTTGGGTGTTCTTATAAAAAAAACGTGTAGACCATGTTATTGCCCCCGCAGGAGCGCAGCGACGAGGAGGCACTTATAGTTTCACGCATAGATATTGGACTGGAATCTCGAATTTTTGCGTTTTTTGTTTTGTTTTGTTTTGTCGCGCAAGCCTACCCGTAGTTAGTCTCTTCCGTAAATGTTCGGTTTTTTTTCAGGGACGGCTGCTGCTAGCCTAAAAACATTTTCTTTATAATAGCAGGCGCCGCGGGCATTTTACTCAGCTTTCGACAGTAGATTCTATTCCGCTTGTAGAATTTTGCCCGATTGGTCAACATGCAGGAAATGGAATGGAGAAGTTTCTGGAAGTTTTTTTAAATTCAAGCTCTCTCTTTAGCTCTCAACTACCTGCAGTCAAAATACTCATTTACTTTTGACTTTCGGATTAAACAAGATATATACATATACCAATCAGTGAATTTGCTGACAGTCAAATTACAATCTGTCTCCTGTCTTAGACATTCAGGAGATTGATTCATTTTTCGATCCAAACAGTTTGTCCCCAATAATGAACAATGATTAAAATGATAATAGTATGGTAGAGCAATGATTGAATATGGACAAAAGTGATTATTGTTGGTGGTTGAATTGGCAACGAAATTCCAACTAAATTTATTCGACAATCGTCATTCAACATACTCTACTCTCAACAAGAATGCTTAAAAATCCTGTGTTATGGTATACTTCTCGACAGTAAGTACAAATATTTTTTTCTTTGTGTACTTTTATAAGACTTGGTTTTATTAATCTTTTATGCTTAACCTTGTTGATACTTACCAGGCACTATTTGGGAAATTATTATCAAAGATTGAAAGAAACTTTTGTGAACTATTTTTGAGGAAATTTCAGAGTACACCACTCACCGCATCATATAGGCGGTCATCGAAAAATTGTTCTATTCGCGTCACCCGCCCGCATCAAATTTTCCGCTGATTTTCCGGTGCGGAGATGTGGAAAAAAATCTGGGAAAGGCGATTTGTTCTTTTAAAGTATAGCTTTTTTCTCAATTGCTCTGACGACCATCGAAAAATAGCTTTGCTCGCGTTACCACCCGCCCATGAGTTACTGGCGTGATTAAAAAAAAAAACGGGAATGTTTTGACCGCCAGTCCACCCGCATGTATTTTTAACACCCGTTGCAACGCGAGCAGAGCATTTTTTTGCTATATCATCTAATTTCATGTCTTATTTTCCCTTTAAGCTTTTTATGAATGAGGATTCGTTTACCTTGACAACGCAATATTACCTTGTTACTGCTACTATTACCACATTACGTCATGATTTTCCATCCTTCTACACGATATTGCTGTTACAACTGCAAGATAACTGGCATATCTTTTTAATGTAAACAATTTTGTCCATGAGATCTCTTATCATGCCGTTGGAAAAAGTCCTGAATGTACGCTATTTCCTGTTCATACCTGCTTCCTGCTCATCAATATTGCCTCGTTACTGATACTATTACCACGTTACGTCCTATCATCTTCCATCCTTTACACTACGCTGTTACAGCTTCTAGATTACTGGTAAATCTATTTAATGTAAACAATTTTGGATCACGATATCCTTTGTTAAACCATTGGAAAAACTCCTAAGTACGTTGTTACCTGTCAATTTTTGGTTCCTGCTCGTTATGTTTCTGGCTCATAGCATTTCTTATGCTGTTTGGTTCTACTATGTTTCATTTATATTTCAAATTGGTTGAAATAAATATAGTTGCATGTCTTTTGACTGGTTTAGTATCTGTAACTGTCTGTAATTGATTCTACCTGGACACTTTTCCTAATGAATGTTTTAAGATTCGTAATTTATTCTTTGTAAAAAGTATTCACATTTTTAGATAAAAAATAAGTTTCATTTATATGTTAGCTTATTCATTGATATCTTAAAGAAAATGCTGAGAAGAATCATTCTAACTATACCAAATCATTTCCAAACTTTTGCTATAAAGCATTAAAAAGCCTTAATTAGCATTAATTAGTTTTTACAAGCATTTGTACCAGCGGGTGGCAGTTAGTGAAAGCTATGGCTAGTTTAGGGGGTACGATATAATATTAAAGGGGGTTGAAAACACTCGAATATGTCTCTCACAAATGATTTTTTGGAACATTCAGTCATCCACTAGTAAAATTTTGAATTCTTTCCTGGTTAGATCTGCCTAATATGACGTCATGAAAGACCACGTGTGCCGTCGGAAAATCTAATTTAAGAAAATTGAAACAGGTTTACAGAAAAATGGATAGATATTTCACTTTTAAATCTGCATGATTCTAAAAATGATTTCGGAGGCACGAGTACAATTTTTTTATATAAGAACAATTTCATAAGAAAAATGAGGCTCAAAATCACCAAAAAATAAGACAATCTAAGAACTCAATGCTGAGCCTGAAATTACTCAATGTCTAGCAATTTAGGGGTTAAAGTAGTAAAAATTGGGTATAACGCTTGAAATACCTCAATTACACACTATAATAAAAACATAATAAGAACAATTTGAGGCTCAAAGTGCCAAAAAAATAAGAACAGCCGAGCTTCAGAAAAATTTTACTGGTTCTTATAAAAAAAAGTGTAATCGTCGCAATTTGTTTAAACAAAAAAAATCTCCCTTGTGAATTTGTTTACATATTTATATTAAATACACATAGAAACTTTTCAATAATTCATTTTTTCCCAAATTCATGTATGTATCAAATCAATCATATACAATATTTCATATTATGAATAAAATGGTCAAATTTAGAAACGAAACGTTTTATTTTGATTAAACTGCTCATACATTTATTGATTTCAGGGAAAAACTACTCCGTTTTATGTCAAAGTTTATAATGTTTATAAAAAACTCACTGTAATCCTTCTTTTAGTTTTGTTTTTTTGTTTATTGATTCCTTAGGGCAATAAATTGGTATGAAGCAAATCTCACTATCTTTGTTTTTGAATTTTCTGTTTAAAATTAATGATTTTCATTTTGTTTTAGAGTATGGCGCAAGGAGGAGTGAAGATTTTCGTTATATGTTTTGTAACTTTAGCTACCAATGACAAGTAACGAAAAAGACAACTTGAAAAGATAAAATATCACTTAACGGTAATTACCTTAAGAGAAGAAATTTTGGCGCAATTTATTTTGGCGATTTAATAAAATTTCTAAATTTGACGAGAATTTATTTTGGCGAACGACCCATTTTTTGTTGTATATTCAAGCTTAAAAAGGATAAAAAAAGGGGTTTTTAAGAGACATAGAGACTAGTGTGAAAGAAATTTAAATTTGGCGAGAATTAATTTTGGCGAATGGGCTATAAATCTAAATTTGGCGGGAAGAAATTTTGGAGAATTTGGTGAATTTTTGAGGCAATTCGCCAAACTCGCCGAAATCTTTTTTCTGCCAAAATTTCTTCTCTTAAGGTATATATGTATGTCAAGGATATAATCGTTAGCTTTAAGTGACGCTGTTCTATCGAAAACACCTCCTTAATACAGCTAGCTCAACCAACCTTCAACGGACTACCAATTTTATTTCTCAATGAAGAGAAATGTTCCAATTACTAATGATATACTTTGAATTACACAATGAAATAATCTGAAAATTAACTTCCTCTACTGAAACTGTTTCAAACTGTGGAGAATTTAACTGCTTCAATATTGATGTGAGCTTATTCGGGAACCAAATAGTCACAGATCAGAGACTGGAAAACAGATTAATCATCAACTTGTCTTGACTTGATTTTTTAATGTAGTGCTTCCTTTGTTTTGCTTTGTACATTTTCTGAAACCTCGATATAGCTATTGTGTATATGGGTTTTGTAACCTATTTAGAAAATACGTTTTCCGCAAACCCTACACAGGTAATTCGCCTCTAGCCTTCGTAGTGTGGTCGTGTTACAAAAGTGCAGGCTGTTTGTAGGAAAAAAATAATATATAGCTGAAACTTTCTCCAGACCTTCTCTATAGGATGCTTATGCCTCAGGAAAAAATCCCCTAAAATCCCACTGGTGGAACATCCCTTTTTTGGGCAATTTCTTTTTTCCCCAGGCAAAACCCTAAGGTCAAAAATTTTTGAAAATTTCAAACTCTTTTTGAGACAACATCATGTATACCATTCGAAAGCTCTCAAAAAACTATATAGAAGACTTTTAGACGGGTATAGCCGATTTCATTACCTAGCTCGAGATAATTCACGCAGAAGATGCAATTTTTGGTCAATTTTAGACCAAAATGTGGCGAAAAGTGGAACTTGCGTTTAAAAGTCTTCTGTATAGTTTTTTGAGAGCTTTCGAATGGTATACCTGATATTGTCTGAAAATGAGTTTGAAATTTTCAAAACATTTCGCCCTTAGGGTTTTGCCTGGGGAAAAAAGAAATTGCCCAAAAGGGGAATGTTCCACCAGTGGGATTCTAGGGGATTTTTTTCCTGAGGCATAAGCATCCTATAGAGAAGGTCTGGAGAAAGTTTCAGCTATATATTATTTTTTTCCTGTAAATTATGCCAAACGACCCCACTATCGCCCTAATCTCATTGGTCATTGGTCACGGGTTGTTCCTCCCTCAGCTCTTGTTTAAACGACCGACTTGCTGCCCTATCTATTCTACTTGTTAGAGTAGGCAGAAAGTGGGCACAAAGTTGGCAGTTGAAATTTTTGCTTGAAAAGGATTGAAAGAAAACTTTAGCCAGCCCACTTTATGCCCACTTTAATTCACAATTCATGATATGCACCACAGCAATGACTTCACGAAAACTTTTCTGTTTTCACACGTTTTTTTTTTTTTTAAGAAACTAGTTTTACCAAGCAGCCTCATTGTTTCTTAAGAAATCGGCCTTTTGAGCCTTTAATGTTTCTTACATGTTTCTAAACTTTTTGACCATAATCAGCCATATTGAAGGCTGGATTGGAAGGTTCTTAAAAACAACCGAATTAAAAAATGTTATTTTGTCATTCTCAGCCTTAGCATGTTTCTTAGATGTTTCTTAATTTTTAGGCATTCTGAGCCTCATGTTTCTTAAAAGTGTGTTTCTTAAAAAAAAACAACGTGTATTCCACCCAATACGTCACTTTTTCTATTGTTTAAGTGACGTATTGGGTGGAAAATTTTAAAAGTTATCAGAAGACTCTCCAGTGGTGCATATCATGAATTAGAAGTGTATGTGTTTTCTTCTACATTGCATGTTATTATTCTCATTTTTTTGTTCACAGAAAGATGAAATGAGATCGTCATTATTATTCTTCCTGCTACTTGTTATTTGTCGTAAGTAAAACGAAATACAAAATTTCTAACCGATTACTTTAGGCGGACAAACTTTCGCGGGTAGAAACTTTGCGATTTTCGCGAATTTTTCCCTTTTTGCGAAAGTATTTAAGTGTCTTCGCGAAAGTTTATTCTTAACAAAATAGAAAGTCTGTAAAACTTCAAACTTGAAGTAAAATGTAACATATATTGCATTTTTTAGCGTGTTAGAGCCTAATAAGTCAAAAGACAAAAGTTTCAAGCCTTTTTTCATGTGAATATTCATTTTTACGTCTTGTTTTAGCTTGTTTCGCGAAAGTTTATGCTCGCGAAAAAGATTTTTTCGTCAAATTCACGAAAGTAAATTTGGCGACTTTTCTACCTCGCGAAAGTTTCTGTTCGCGAAAGTTTGTACGCCTAAAGTTTTTTATAACCTCCATAAAAAGTGTACATTTCAAATTAAAATTATTGGTAACCAGTACGAAACCCTCTTTGCACGTTTTGCTTTTCAAATGTTTTGTGCTAATTCAATTCTCAACTTCAAATGAGTTAGAGTTTGAGGAGAGAGAAAATCACCTGATAGGCTTTTTCATGAATTATTTTGAGTACAACGACTGCCTCTTTTTGAAACCATTACCAAGGTGATTAAATCTCTTGAGTCTTCAAGTGTTATATTATAACAAATAAATAGAATATACTTCTTATAAACTCCTCTGGGAATCAATTACTATAGCAATATTTTGAAAACGGCGTAAGCGTTACTCGTAGCGTAATTTATGAAAAGGTATATTTTACCAAAGTACTTTTACATCCTTTCCATGTTCGTTATTTTGAATACTTTAATCGTAGAAATTTTAGCCAGACTAATTTTAGGAAAATCTAGATTTTCTTTGATTTTTTTTAGCGAATCACGATTTCAAAAAATTTCGCGTGGATAAATTTTAGCGAATACTCGTATTACATTATTGACTGAATTCGTTTTCTAACATTTCTTCGCACTGAAACCCTTCCTATTGATAAAAATGTATCGAGGCAATATAACCAGAAATTTCGCGCGGATAACTTTTAGCGATCTGTCGATTCGGCGTGTTTTAGCGAAATTTTAGCGAAAATGGGGAAAACTCGCTAAAACGCTAAAATTAGTCTCGCTAAAATTTCTACGATTAAAGTAAGATTGTTACTGTCTCACATTTGCTTATTTCTTCATTTGTTTTTAGTGAACCCAGCTGCGCTTACGGAAAAAGGTAAACAACTAACCTTCGTTTAGTTCAATAAATCCGCCTTACAAAATTTCAACATTTTTATGATATAATTTTAATCTATTTCAAATCACCTTGATACATCTTGGTATAATTTTGGTAATTCAGTTCTATTCTAATGTTTAATACTGAAAAGGTCGAATCAATTTAAGAGAGAGAAATGAACGGGAGATATGTGTGGATAGCACAGAACTCATGATATTCATGACGTATGTTTTCTACGGAAAGACCCCGGTTTTTGCCAGTAGTAGCAAATTTTATACAGTTTTTGTCTAGTTTAAAGTTGCCACTACTGGCTAAACCGGGGTATTTCCGTAGAAAACATTACGTCATGAATATCATGAATTCACTATCCTATGATGATATGATAGGAAATTACTATGATTATGCATGTGCCAACTTGTGTGTGACATATAAGCTGATGGTGTATAGTAACTACGGTCGTTTTTTATAAGTTTCCCATTTCTGCACTAAGATTCCTTTGCCACTTTAATAGCGAAAAAAGACCAGGACTTCGGGTAGTTGAAAAATGAGCTTCGGAAAGTTAGGCAGTTTCGTGAGTAAACACAAGATTTTCCGTTCCATTAGAAACAAATCCTTTCCAATCTAATGCCAGTTATCCCGGGAAAAATAGCGGAAAGATTCCGTAAAAGTGACAAGAATCTTAGTGCAGAAATGGGAAACTTATTAAAACGACGGTATACTCGAACGACTTGGCGAGACTGTGCATCTTCGCTTGGTTGAACCCGACATGTAGGAAAATTTGGACAATCACACCAAAAAAGTCAGGCATATCTTCCTGCACTCTTGTAATCAGAGCGTGTTGTCCAATTTCCCCTTACATGGTATGGGTTGACCCGGGAGAAAGTACATTGGACTTTTCCAGGAAAGAATTGAATATGAGGGGTGGAGGATGTAACATTTTTTTGGAAATTTACCCCCCGAACATTGTGACTTCTGACCCCCGGACAACAGCTCTAACCCCCTGGATAAGCATTAGTTGACCCCCTGGACACTCAAAATTACCCTCAAATAGACCAGAGCAAAATTACCCCGAAACAGAGCAAGTTTACTCCCCGGACAAGGCAAATTTTGTAGATTTTTCACTACCCCCGGACACTATATCCTCCACCCCATGTATGAACATTTTTTGAAGAGCACATTTTCATTTGTTAAGCAAATCACAGCAGTTTGGGAATGAAACCCCGATCTCCTGCATGGAAGTCGAGACGGATAACCACTACACTACTGCGCCCCGAGGGGGGATGGGTACTAGGGCGAAATGGGTTACGGGGATGCGCCGCTGGTCAGGGTATCTTTTTAACCTCCACGAAAGGGTACCCGGGACTGCGCCCGAATCCAATTTTGTCGGGAATTTTGTTCATCCTGTAAGATTTTACTGTTTAATTTTTTTGTTCGTTTTCGTACTTTTTATAGTCATACCATACAAGTGCAGTGAACAATATGGCTTCAACGAATGGAATAAAACATGTTACACCCTAGTGGACTGGGACCCAATGCTTCAAAAAACGTTCGAAGATGCCAAAGTGTTTTGTCATTTATTTGGTTTCCATTTAATCCAGTTTCGATCAAAAGGTGAAAAGCTCCATGCTGATAAAATGATCAGGTTTTCAAAGGACCCAAAATGGCAACGGTTTTGGATTGCACCTTTAGATGTTAACAGTACGGGTAGGTGCAGTTTTTATAGTCTTTTTGTATCAGGTGTATCTGAAAAATTGTTCACCAAAATTTTATTAATCTAGTGTTAGTGAACTTCTGTAATGATAACCCCGGAGGGGTACTTTAGGCAAAAATGGGTGTTGGGTTTGTGTGGACGGTAAGGGTCGGTTTTTTCACCCTTCAAAGTCTTTTTTTTTTAAATCAGTCTCTCTAAGGGTCGGAAAATTCACGATTTTTAGGAAATTTTTTTGAAAAAGTCTCTAAGGCTAAGGAGTTTTTCAAAAATTGAAGAAAATTTTCTCAGTAAGAGAATCAGTCTCAGTAAGAATCACCTTTTCAGCAAAAGTCATTCTCTCTACCCCCGGGTGATAACCAAAACCAGTTGTTTCAGTGTTTAATACTGATATCGTATATTGCTTTATTCAAAGTTTTATTTCTATGTTAGTTTTTTTTGAGGGGGGTTTGTACTTTAACAGTGTGACGGGATGGCCCTTTTCTAGTACGGTATTACGAGATTTGACAAAAGAAATAACGGGGAAACGATGTTTTAAAATCAGGAGGTGACGGAACCTCTATAAACCTCCCTTTTTTTCTATTGTTCATAAGAGTACGTATATAATTTTTTCATATTGTTTGGAGGATTACATTTCTGTACTATTTTATAGCTGGTAATGGCATAACGTCTTAAGGATATTTCCAAATAATGTTTGATAGCTGCCGTAAGTTGACCTAATGTCGGCAACTCTCTTCTAAACCATCTCGTCAGGATTGGGATGTCGTCGATTGAAAAAGCTCTTATCCTCTCTGGCTGCTATTGAACCCATTTTAATCGTGATGATCGTAGAATTTCCTAGAAATCCCCTTTAGTCTGCTTCAACCTTTTTATGCCCCCAACTTGCAATATACCGCAATTTTCCTCCCTTTCAAAAGAAAGAAATTTTACTCTATATTGAAGTGGTTTTTACTTAACTCCACCAGGGAATTAAATATTTCACAGGGGAGTCTTTTTCATGTGCCAAGGTTTTGAATAAACAATGTGTTTTTTTACATCACTGCTGTATAGGTTGTTTTTATGTACATAGAAGCATATATTTCTTGACTTCTGATACAAAATTTTGTTGTTCTCGCCATCAAAAGTATCACGGGGTTAAGAAATTGACAGCTTAGCATGGCCACTGACAACACTAACATTTGTCAATTAACACGCGTTTATATGAAAATGTTTCTAATAATTTGAGAATATGTCAAATACTCTTAAAAAGCATATATACATGATAGATACACAGAACCTTTTTTCTATAAAGAATTCTTTGAAGAATTATATTATTCAGCGCATGAATGGTTTTTCAACCTTGTGGTTCTCATTGGATAACTTTAATTTACTTTGAGAGGATTTTCTCATAATAAGTAATTCAGATCAAAGAGAGCCTTTTAAGAGCAAAAATAATTTTTCAGATCTCGGAAAAGCTCTTGGGTTTGAAACATTTTACTGAAATTTCTACCCTTTCAATGTAATTTTTTTCCTTTCGTTAACCCTCAAAGTGCGTTTCGGTTACCTTGAAAAGTTAACGCCATTGGTCGTCATTTTGCATTGCTACCCCTGCACAAATTTAACAAAAAAAAAGAGTATCAATTAATTACCGTAACTTGGTCTGATGTCCACATCCGTCATCTAATTCCGACACCCTTTTTTAAAGCGAAAAATAATAGACAGGTCTAAACTATTTGTCTTTGCTTAGTGTTCAGAGAGGAAATTTCCTTTTTCAACCAGTGATTTTAGTTTTCATATTATTCCTTTCTCAAAAGTGTCGTAGTCCGTCTAAAGCTAAAACATCTTGAAAAATAAAATGCCAAACTGTCCAATATCTCAACGGCCAAAGACTGGGCACGACAACAACAAAACAAATCCAAAACAAAAATATCTCTTTTGGCTCTTGTTTTATTCTAGAGCGCGGCATTGTACTCGCGTCTGATCGGCCGAAAATAATCTATTTTGCTTTTACGCCGCGAAGTACTAAAAAAAAGTAGTCAAATTTGAATGCGGAAAGTCTAACTTATCGGCCAAAACTTAGTCGGGCTTAATTATTAGTCGGCCCTAATTTTAGTCACCTCGTTAAAATTTAGTCACTAAGGGCCGACTAATAATTAAGTTTTGGCCATTTTTAAATTTTTAGTCGGCCCAAATTTTAGTCGGCCCTAATTTGTCACCAAGCCAAAATTTAGTCACTTAGGGCCGACTAAGTTTTGGCCGATAAGGTATACCGTTTCTCGCGTTTGGACAATAGAGGAGATAATGCTCTGAAGTTTCAGAGTATTATGGTAAGACTATAATGATAAACACGAACTCAACGCTAGACGATAATCAGCGGAAATCCTCATTTAACGTCTTCTCAATATCAATAGCGAGTTTATGTATTCGAGATAAATCGAGAGGGGCGGTACAAAGCAAAGTTGACATGTCTCCAAAATCACCGTCCACTTTACTCGACGACGGTAAAAACACCTAAATACCGTCGTCTGTTTAGGTGAGCAAAGGCGATAGAGAGCCGTACATCAACTATCGAATTTGTTTTGTATCGATTTCACTTACGCTGCCCCCTCGATATCCTCCGATACATAAACTCGGTAATCGCTTGATGTACAAAAATACTTCGATGTTGAGCAGGACTGATAAAGATATTCCTCTTTCAAAATCTTTTGAAGTTATATTTTCCAGTTAGAGAAGTCCTTATTGGTTCTCTCTTTTTTCCTGCCCAATCCTTTCACCCTTACTGTGATTGGCCTTACCACTTAATCGGCCAGAGTTAGAGTGATATGTGACGTGGACAGCCCAGTAATCTAGAACTCTTAGGCAGTCTTTCTATTGTTCTCACGGGGTCCATGGCCAGCCGGCTCGGCTATCTATGAACTGAACGGGACATTGGAAGGAGCGGGAATTCGAGTTGCGGTCGCAAGACTTTCTTATTAGATAAGTTATACGCCGTTCAAAATAATTTTCCCTTGTTTTGAATTATTACCTGAAACACAAATAACTTCAAAGAAATAGTGTGATTTAATCTTCAAATGTCATTTTCAGGTACTACTACGACATGTCCAGTACTGACACGAGAAGGTATTTTCAACCGAACAAATTGTGAAGAAAAGAATTACTTTCTGTGTAGTCGTGACGCACGTA
The DNA here is from genome assembly GCF_902728285.1 of Clytia hemisphaerica. Lineage (NCBI taxonomy): Eukaryota > Metazoa > Cnidaria > Hydrozoa > Leptothecata > Clytiidae > Clytia > Clytia hemisphaerica. The sequence goes on along the minus strand of NW_027104101.1, from coordinate 511,868 downwards.
AGATGTTTAATAATTGGTTATCTCCTTAACTAGCACAAGTTTGATAACCCTTTCAGTTAACAACACCTTGTTCCACTTGAAATTTCCTTTCCACATAATTAGTGACGGCAAATAATGTATAATGAGTCTGGACAACATTTACTTAATATTTGTTTAAATTCATAAAATGGAGACTCTCTAACCTCTAGAAATCTTTTTATAAACAACTCCAATTTTCGGGTCAGGGCTCCCCTTTCTTAGCATTTTGCTCATTTTCGGAGAAATTTACTTTGACCACCCCTGATTTTTAACCAAAGTTATGCTTATTGGTTCAAGGGGTATCGTTTGCTATGCTTAGATTATCTAAAAAGTTTTTACGATACGAGATAGTGAAAAATATTGGCTAGATTTCAGGGCTCGAGCCTTAGCAACCTGGTTGCTTATTAAAAAATGTGTCTTTTTTAAATAGCTCCTATAACCACAACGACTCGTAAGCCCACCACAACAACAACAACAACAACTATCATTACGACAAAGCCAACAACTTCAACAACAACACCGAGACCTTCCTCGACACCCAAAGAAACAACACTAAAACCCACAACACCCTTCAGGATAACACAAAACTTCGGTAAGTTCGATTTATCACTTTTTATGGCCACAATCGTCTGATTTTTGGACCTACATCCGGGTACCCCGGTGGAGGTCCTATGAATTAACCTGTGTCTGACCGTCTGTTCGTCCGTCCGTTCGTCCGTCCGTTCCTGTTACCAGCTTTTCTCGAGATTGGCTCGTTAGTTTTTTCTAATTTTTGGCACAAAGATGCGTATTGACAATGCCCAAAATATGGCCGAGTCTGATTTTTGATAACAATTTTTTTCCGGCGAAAAATGCCGGAAATCGCTGTTTTTGCAGATTTTTTTTCTCCTTATATTTCTATGTTTTTCACACAAAAACATTAATGATAACAATGCTCACCATCAAGCATAATTCAATTGTCAATAAAACTGATTTTTGCGACCAGAGCTTTCTATTTATTTTTTCCCTACAACCCTTCCCTCTCCCCCCATCAACAATCAATGATGAATCAGGTAGGTCCATTCAGCATTAGCTTGTTTTAGTTTCTGTTGATGTAGTTTAGCAGCTAGGATCGCCGTTTTTTAACCCATCTCTTAAGATTGTCGAGATAAGGAAGTGTGTACACTGAAAAAGCGAAAGGATAAGGTTATTTTTCAAACTACGTCGAAATCAAACTTCCTTTGCAAAAGATATTCGCGTGCCTGCTTTGAGTCCTTTTTGTATGAGAAGCTGTCATGTCCAATGACAAGACGATATATCATGTCTGCCTACCTCTCTGGGTTCGAGTTTTCCAGGGTCGAATGACGTTTAACTTGTCTGATGCAATTATATTCATTAATTGACGTCAGATTATCCTGATAAACTCAAACCTGACCTCCTTACATACAGCGTAAGGGTTGATAATTGTGAATTATACATTTGCACTTACAAGATACAAGAGCGTTATATTGACTGAAACTATTTGAAACCCTCAGACCATGCTCGCACGTAACGGTTCTGTTTCGCTCTGAAGCGAAATGAAGCCATTCTATTGGTTAGAATTGACGTAAATCTTGAATTTAAGTGATATAATGGCTTCATTTCGTTTCGGAGCAACCGGAACCCTAGCGTATGAACGACGTGGTCTCAATTTTGACCAGGTAAAGCGAAGACAGTAAAAGTACTGATTAGTCACAGTCCTCAGTCAATCAGGATGTAGACAAATCAAAAGCTAACCGTCTCGGTCGCAGAAAAACACTCATAAATAAACTGGTTTATATTAAACGAACGCACGTTATTGATAAGTGGAACATAAAAAGCCTTATGATGTGTAACCAAATCAATATAACACATTTTTCTTTAACGATATTTCGACCTCTTAAGGCCAGCGCAAATGAATCCAACATTCAATCCAACATTTCCAATTCATTGTTGGACGAAATGTTGGACGAAAAGTCACGTGGAAAAATTCGAAAAGTTGCATGAAAAGTCATTTGCACAAAAACGTCAAACATTTTCATCCAACATGATTACGTAAATGCATCCAACATTGAAACCAACATAAAAGTGACGTCAATCTCATTAAAAAATGTTTGACGATGAAAAGTTTGACGGCGATCAAACTTCATCCAACATGATTTCCAACAATTTCTCTTTATGGCTTGCGCAAACGAACCCAACATTTGATCCAACAATAATTTTGGATCAAATGTTGGATTCATTTGAGCCGGCCTTAAACGTGTTTTTTTCTCGTTATGGATAGATGTTTATCTTCACAAACTTCGCTTACAGAATTTCCTGTTATTTTTTCATCTCTACAGAAACAGAATACAAATGCCCATCACAGTACGGCTTCATAGAGCTCAACAACACTTGTTACGCCATAATCGATTGGGCACCAGTACTCAAGAAGAACCACCTTGGTGCAGTCGGTTTTTGTTCTACTTTTGGATTCGATTTGTTTTATTTGGAAGATGAAGAACAACGCGAAAATGCTGTTTTGCTTATGAATCAAGCTAAAATAGAAGCCAATTCATTTTGGATAATTGGATCTTATAACAACAGTATGTCTAACATTTTCTAATTCGTACGTCTCATTAAAACCAAGAATTTGGTTTTTACTCTCTCAGTGCTTTTCAATGTGGGGTCAAAGTGCAAGAAATTTTGATTCGGGACCTGATTTAAAAACGACGGTACAAAACCGGTACAAAGTAAAAGAAGGATGAACGAGCTTTCAATTATTTTAGTATCCGTAACAATAATTGTATTATCATATAGCGCCTATACTACTGTATTACCTGGTATTACACGCATTATAAACGACTCCCGTCTAGTAGGCAATCGATATCACCCTTATTTGAAAAAACCTTTAAGATAATTTGTTCTATGAAACTCTTAAAACCTCTGTTCTTTCTTTATTAGCTTTATTCAGACGAAATGAGACAACGCTGGAGCTTCCCTTTAAACCCCCAAAAAAGTGTTTATACCTGACGAGGTCTGGGAGCGAGCACGTGGCACTTTGTAGAAAGAAATATTACTTCATCTGTAGTAAGACCAAACGTAAGTTCAAAATTTGATCGCAATTACCCTAAGGGCCTGAATATCAAAGACGCATTGAAAACTGAAAGAGATGTTGTAAGACAATTCGTTTTCACGTTTTAACCCTAGTTAAAAGGCAAAAATAATCTGAAGGGTGGACTTCTGCTAAACCGCACACTCAAAGGTCCTGAATTTGAATATATAAACGTCCCCACCTGGTTACTAACTTTTGGAAGATTTTTGACCCCCCCCCATTCTTATTAGGACTTTTTTGAAAATATTTCTAGCTATTACAAGCTGGATTGCTCTATAAATAGCCTGTTTTTAGCTTATAATTACCTTATTTTGGAGTTTTAGGTGCAATTTCGGACCCACCTCTCTTTTATTTGGACCCCACCCGTTTATAAGATTTTGAAAAACATTGACAGTTATTCTTTACTTCACTGATAACCAGACAGACGGGCTCTTCAAAGAAAATTTCTCTTTTTTTTAAAAAGTCGATTAATTCTGGCCGTTTGACCGATTTAATCGGGATATAATCCAGATTTAAGCTTCATTTTTTTCGAGAAACCGACGGTTCTGTGCTAATCGGCGCTAATCTAGATTTAATCAAAAGTTAAGCTAATCGGCTGCTAATCCACTTTTGAACAACCGGGCCCTGGACGCTAAAGAGGCACTAAGAAAGGTTTGATGGCTATTTGATCCTCATGTGTTGTACTCATGTACAAAATCTCTACACCTCTGCCTTACATTTTCAGATTGAACAATTTTTCGCATACGCTAATCTCCACAAATTTAATGCTGCCCAATCCAATCCATTTTTTCATATAGTTGTTTTATTCTCTTTCAGCGGATCCAACTACAACAACTCCTCCAACGACAACGACCACTTCTACTACAACAACGACAACCTCTACTACCACAACGACCACCTCTACTACCACAACGACCACCCCTACAACGACTACCACAACAACAACGACCACACCTGCTACTACCACAACAACAACAACAACGACCATCCCTACAACAACAACAACACGACCACCCCTACAACAACAACGACCACTCCTACCACAACAACGACCACCCCTACAACAACAACGACCATCACTACTCCTGGAATATCAAGTAAGCTTTTCATCTGTTTATTCGCGTTTTGGACAAAAAAGAGTAAATGAAACATTCGTTAAGGTGATGTACACAAGCTATTCATCGGTTTCCATCTTTTCTAAAGCCACGCTTCTTTTTCTGATTCGTGGCACAAAATGGAAATCGAAAATGACCGAAATATGACTTAGCCTAGAGAACAAAAATTTACCGGCGAAAAGTACAAGAAATCTTTCGGAAAATACCTGTTATTCCACATTTTTCGAGGTTTTTCACAAGTTTTTCTAACTATTTTTGCAAATATGCATATCAGCATGATTTTTGTTTTTAAGGAGTTTATACGCAGAAAAAATAAGCCTTTTTTTGCTCTGATTCCCTGTATATTTCCCAATATTTTTTGTCCCGTTAACTTCAATAGGCTGTTCGTTTAAAAAACCATACAGGGAGGTGGACGAACCTTTTCAAGGTTCAGTTGGCAAAGTTGGCAAAATTACCCTTGAAAAAATTCGTTTCATACCTTAAGGGGCGGACTAAAATTAGTCTTTTACCCCCTGGAAATTTTAGAATAACTTTTTACCGCCTTGGGAAAAATAAAAAAACTCCTTTTGGAAATCTTTCCCGGATTACCCTCTGGAAATGTTCGTCCACCCCATGTATGGATATAAAATGGAATGGCCCAATCGGGTAGGCCCAATAAGAATTTTAGCTTGTTGATTTATAAACTTTAATGATTTCCAATCGTCTTTTCTTAGTTGGTTTAAGCGAATGGACGTCATGGTCTAATTGTTCTACAGTGTGTACGCGCGGCGTTCAATCGCGTTACCGTACGTGCTACGACGGCGTCAATGTTTACAACCATACGTCAGTTAACATCACGACGCAATGCAACGTCACGTTATTGGATCAAAAATTATGTCTTGTTCGTGATAATTGTTGGATATCAGGCTATTTTTTAGCCTTTAATCAAAGCTGTAAAAGATTTTGTAGTAATGTCGGTAAGTGAATCTATTGCGAGGGAATATTTTTCTGCAAAGTTCCTTTTTGGTATATTATTTGAGAACTAGAACCAAGAGGGCGTTTTATTGATCGACAGCAAATTTGAAAGGAAAGAATCGAAATACTAGTGCAACAGATCACAGTTTTTAAATCGGATTTATTGTATATCTTTACATTTACTGAGGTTACCGTCATTTCTCTAAATTTAATTTAATTTTGAATAAATATTTTGGAGGTGCCGCACTAATAATGGGAGGAAATAAATTACTTTGAAGCGTTGACTATCCTAAAAATTAAAGGAAAATGTTTGTTTATCCGCTCTATATTGGAAAAAAAAATTTTCCATTCCAATTTTTCTTCTTCCTTCAAATGTTTCAATCTCTTCCGAGGGTTTTTTCGTTCCATTTCAAATTTATGTGAAAGTGAATATTTTCGGTTTATTGACATAATATTTAGATTTTTAGATTGTGAAAAAAGAAATCTTTAAGCAGAATTGTTAAAAGCCACACTAAAATTAAAGGAAAATATGACCTTTACCGTATTAAGCTAAAGGAAAATCAGAACTAGGTAAAAAAGTGCCCGCACTAATATTTAGAGGAATTAAATTAGTCCAAATTTGTTAAAAAATTTATCCGTATGAATTAGAGGACGTACTAAACTAGAGAGATGACAGGAGTAAATTTTTTACATGCCGCATCACTTTCCTACTGGCTAATCCGAGAGCAAGAATTACCGCTTTTCATTTTATACTATAGACTCTTTTTCATTCGTAACTAGGTTTGCGTTGCGATGCTGAGATCGAAACCGGTAACTTAGCAACCATTTTTAATGACTTTTACTTGGATTTCGTCGACGACGTCACAAATGCTGTATGGAATGCGTCTTATGCGCCGTACTGTTACAAAAAGAAATGTGCCCAATACGTCAACGTGCCAGAGCATGTACATTGTTACGTCGACCCACCGGATGGTTACGAAAGGCTTTGTCTATGCAAGGAAAACAGTATGGGGCATTTAAGATTGATAAAATTATTGTTTGACATTTTTCAACTTGAGTTTTTATAGTATGGTTATAACTCTTCTTGCTTCTGTCTACATCAAATTTCAGTTGGGATCTTTTTCTTGAAAGCCTCGAAAGAAGAGACTTTATATTGGTAGGTAACATATCCTAGCTGCCGGTTGATGATTAAATAACTTCGCATCCTGATAATGTAGTTTTTTGAACGAATAATAAAGACAAGTACCAATCTTATTGACCTTTTTAATTGCAGAGGACGTCGGTTTTGGTGAATGGAGTCCGTGGTCTGCTTGTACGTCGAGATGTTCCGGTGGTACACAGTTCCGTACACGGACGTGTTGGGATAAATGTGTCGGCTCTACTTGGGAAACGAAAGCATGTGGCGAAGATCAGTGCCCCGGTATGGTGGTTTAAATGTTTGTTTCTTGGGAAGAAATTTTCAGGCAACAAATTTTTGCGGTTATTTGACGAATCCGGGGAATTAAATTCTGCGAAGCACGAATATTATCAGGATTTTAAAAAATTACCTCCAAAATAAATTTAGCGTAACATCTATATTTTGAGCTATAAAGTTAAATTCCGTGAAAATTTCTTTCAACGAAAAATTCTTCCCTTAAAGAGACATAAAAGTAGTAAAGTGTAAACATTGCGCGAACCACGTGTCATTTAAGAGAACAATTAAAATCACGTGTCCAGAACAAACTTGTGAAACAATTGAAACAATCAAAATCAGCCATTTTTGTTTTGATTTCTTATTTTGACATGTGATATTAGTTTTGATTTTGTATCTCGCTGCATACGGTTTGTTTACAAATTAAGCCAGTACTTTTATGTCCCTTTAAGGTAAATTTGAAAATCATTACATTGATTAAATTAATTGAGAGACTAATTCGAGTAAATGTGGCTTACGCAAAACTTAGCATCTTTGCGTTAATTATGAAATTTGGTCGCGATCGCTCATTTCTGATGCACTCTTTTACGAGTTGATTGTAGCATTTCTAAATTGAAATTCTCATTGAATGTAGTTAAGATGCAAAATAATAATAATAATGGGGTAAAAAAGAACAATTTGAGAGTCAAAGTGCGAAGAAAAACAAAAAAAAAAAGTAGCCGAACCTAATAAATTTAGTTCTTATAAAATAGAGAGATTAGCTTATTGTTAAGAAAATCTGTACAACTGAGGCTAAATTTGAATAATGATGATAAATTTGTCCTTCACTAGTTCATGGTGGTCTATCACAGTGGAGTAAATGGAAGGACTGCGACAAACCCTGTGGCGGAGGTTGGATTAAACGTCATAGGGCGTGTGATAATCCCGCCCCAAAGAATAACGGGCGTTTTTGTTTGGGATCTCTAGAAGAGAAAGTGGAATGCAATGTACATTTCTGCCCAGGTATAAATCAATTTTATTTGTTATCTTTCTTCCGCCAAATCATGTATTCATGATATGCACTATTGCAATGTCTTCCGACATTACATCACGGACCCAACAGCTGATTAGTTGTAAGTGACGTAAAATCAGCCAATACGTCACTTTACAACCAATCAGCTGTTGGGTCCGTGATGTAATGCTAAAAGATATTGCAATGGTGCATATCATGAATAGGACTCTTTCGAATTCCATGAGATTTTTTTTTAGACGACACGGTTGGCTTGGGTTGGTTCAATTTTCAACAGCAAGATGCAACGGGGACATTGAAAATTTTTGATAAAAAAAGTGCCCGCTGGCCTTCTTTTTGGTTATTAGCCTAATCTTCGTTTAGTTTATCCCTTTCCTTTTTTAATTATAACATTAAAGTTCTCAATCCTTCTCATAAGGTTTCAAAGAACAATAACTTTCACTTTCAAATTTCAGTGGATGCAGTTTGGACCTCATGGTCTCACTGGTCTGGCTGTAACAAACCGTGTAGCGGTGGTGCGGTTAAGAGGAAACGCCAATGCACACAATCACTTTACGGAGGCAATAACACGTGTAATGACGGAATCGGCCCGGGAAAATCTTGCAATCCTGCTACATGCCCGCGTAAGGGACACGTTCTATACCTTTTTTGATTTTTGCTTGAATACGCCTGTGCCAGAGTAGATCGTAAGTTTGACGTAACGAATCATATTTTCTGTTTTGGCAATAAATCCCCGTGAAAAGATTTCTGTGGAAAAATAGTTTTTAGTAGTAGTAAAGTAAAAGTATTTTCATCTGGTGGCTGTCAGTGGAGCCGGGAGTGAGGGAGTCTATCCCCTTTTCTATTTGCGCTAGACCTGGGAGATCGAATGCTGAGGTGGAGCGCCACACCTACTCTCAGCTCCCAGTAACTTACCGCTTAGATCATATCACCCAATCTAAGCTACTCATTCGCTGAGTTGGCGGTGACCGGGGATCGAACTCACAACCCTTGGATTGTAAAGCGAATGCTCTACCGACTGAGCTACCCGGCCAATAGTTTTTATTGCACGCTTTATGAGCTCGTATGTACTTTTTGGACCTATCCCGGTAGGGTGGAGGTCCTATAAATTCACCTCTGTCCGTCCGTTCGTTACCAGCTTTTCTCGAGATTAAATCATAGGAATCATCTGATTTTTGGTACAAAGGTGCAAAATGGTGGTGGCCAAAATGTGACGGAGCCCGATTTTCGAGAAAAAATTTTTTTGGGCCAATTTGGATCATTGATTTTTTCTGATTTTTTGCATGAAAGTAGGGTACCATCATAGGTAAAAGATGGCCCAGGGAGATTTTTGCAAAAAAATTTATTTGGCTTAAAAAACGCATGTTTATCTATAAGAATCACTATTAATAAGCATACATCAATGTTCTTAGTCAAATTACTCAATTTTTTTATGAGATAGATGTTTTTTTTCTCACGAGGGCTTACTTTTTGAAGCAATTGTGTGTTTAGACATGAAATTTTGGTTGCTTGGCGTGTTTTTATAGAAAAACTGGCTAAATTCGATATTTTTTTATAAGCACATTGTCAATTACTTAGGTATTAGCTTTTCTCGAGATTGGCTCTTATATTCTTTATGATTTTTTGCACAAAGATGCACAACTATAAACGCTCGAATGTGACGGAGCCCGATTTTCGAAAAAAAATGTTTTTGGGAAAATATGGGCCAAAAAACGGCCAAAAAGAGGGTTTTTTGGACTTTGTGAAATATTGGATCGTTGTTTTTTTCTGATTTTTTGCATGAAAGTAGGTAAAAGATGGGTCAAGCAGATTTTTGTAAAAAAAGAACTTTTCAGCTCAAAAAACGCATCTTTATCTATAAGAATCACCATTAATAAGCATACATCAATGTTCTTAGCCAAATTACTCAATTTTTTGATGAGATAGATGTTTTTTTGCTCATGAGGGCTTACTTTTTGAAGCAATTGTGTGTTTAGACATGAAATTTTGGTTGCTTGGCGTGTTTTTATAGAAAAACTGGCTAAATTCGATATTTTTTTATAAGCACATTGTCAATTACTTAGGTATTAGCTTTTCTCGAGATTGGCTCTTATATTCTTTATGATTTTTTGCACAAAGATGCATAACTATAAACGGTCGAATGTGACGGAGCCCGATTTTCGAAAAAAAATGTTTTTGGAAAAATATGGGCCAAAAAACGGCCAAAAAAGAGGGTTTTTTGGACTTTGTGAAATATTGGATCGTTGTTTTTTTCTGATTTTTTGCATGAAAGTAGGTAAAAGATGGGTCAAGCAGATTTTTGTAAAAAAAGAACTTTTCAGCTCAAAAAACGCATCTTTATCTATAAGAATCACCATTAATAAGCATACATCAATGTTCTTAGCCAAATTACTCATTTTTTTGATGAGATAGATGTTTTTTGCTAACGAAGTCTTGAATATGAAAGAATATTTCAAGAGCATGAAATTTTGGTTTCTAAACGTTTTTTTTTTATAAAAAACAAACGACTAATTTTAATAAATCGTCACTATTTGTGTTCTGAATAATTGTCTAACGTTCATATGCTCACGTAGATATCAATTATATATGTGTTAAATGCATAACCAGGTAGGTCCATAAAAGTATCACTTGTTTGTTTGAAGATGAGCGAACATTCAATAAAAAAAAAGATCTCTATGTCGCGGCAAATCATGGTAATCCGGCTAAGCGTAAAATCCCAAAACTTTGGACGAATAGTTTTTTGCTCTGATTTATTTTGATTGGAAATTTAAAAAATATGATACGCGGAAAAAGATATTTCATTTTGTTTATCCTAAAAGAGTACAGTAACCACTGAAACGAAAGAGTTAAGCGAAAAGAGATGTTGGTCGTGATAATTCAGTATCTTTACGTGATTGACTTTCTCAGTTACATTTTGTTATTTAGATATCGATGCAACGGTGACATTGAAGCTCGATTACCCGATGACGTCAGCTATCAACGATCAGAACAGCGCCGAGTACAAAAAATTCCAAAACGTTTTCCTGAAAAATGTAAGTAAAATGAAGAAATGTTAACCTAATCTTGAGGAGTCATTTTTAGAAGGTCAGCTTCGACTCTCCGGACACCCCTGGACGAACATTATGACTTTTCCTTCGTTATTTTTGACTTTATTAATTTGGAGGTCATATATGGAAATATTTCTTTGGTTGTTGAGTGTATTTGTCTTTAGTTTGGGATTCAATCGATTCAGAAGATCGATACACTTTACGATACCATGATGTAGAAAGAAGGCGCCGTCTCTATTCACTATGTTAATTGTGTTCTTTAAAAAATGCTGTATTATAAGCCACCCAAATCTCCTGAAAGAAGATAGTTGGACATAAATTCTTTGAATTTCTTCACATATATATACATCAAATGTTATCCTTTCACCCCTGTTTGTTTGGGTTGCCTTTACTATAGATTTTAGACAGAGTTTAATTGCAAAGAGAACCATTGAAATTTCTTTTTTTGCCTCTATCTAGGTGCGAACGGCTTTTGAAGATGGAGAGTTGGAACATGCATTGGGTAACATCACACTTCATAGCGTCGAGTAAGTCCCCATTTAATTTTTGTATCCAATGGCTGGAACATGTTATTAATATTATAATTTGGTTTCTTTTTTCCTAAACTGTGATCTTTAATGCGTAAATTCTACGCATTTTTTATAGTCAAGATTCGTAAACATTGGAAATAATTCTTTTATCACACGTTTTCCCTCAAAAAATTGAAAAGTTTCTTTTCCAAAACTTTCATTCACCCTTTCTTTTTTCGTATTTTCAGCCCAGTTACCAGACAGGTCAATTTTAGTGTTCATTTCCACAAGTTAGATGGATACGAAATGCTTTTCTTACAAGATAGTATTGAAAAAGATGGTTCCCTTGGCAAGTTGGAGGTCGTCAAGTCATTCAAACCGACTTACGGCCTGTCTGAAGGAGGTATATAGATTGTTTACCATTATTTTAGTCCCATTCTTTTAACCGGCGAGATAGCGAGTTAGCTATACCTAATTCATATTTCAGATACATCTCTTTACAAGTTTTTTTTATAAGAACATCTAAAAATTTTGAAGCCTTAGGATCTTCTTAAGTCTTTGAGCTTTAAGCCTAAAAATGTTCTTATTCTTAATATGTTCTTTTTTTTACCATTTTGTGAGCATTTTTGTCCATTTTCTTAAGAAATTGGCCATTTTAGAGTCTGTAAAGCCTAAAATGTTATTACATTGCTCTCAACATTTTTGCCAGCGAAGCCTTATGTTCTTATATAGTTTGTTCTTATAAAAAACGTGTAGCTGAAAATTGTTCTAAAAGTTGACTGATTTTTTGAATGACATTAGAAAACACTTTTTCAAGACAATTACCATGTCAGTTTAAGGCCTTAATCTGACCGTATGATTGATTGAAAAGATATAAGGAGCGATGGCTAAGTGGTCAATAGCGTCAGCGTCTCAAACCAGGAATTCGCGGTTCGAATCCCCGCTTCTTTCAATGTTCCGTTCAGTTCATAGATAGCCGAGCAGGATGGCGGTGATCCGCAAGAAAACAATCGAAAGGCTGTCTAAAAGTCCTAGATTACTGGGCCATCCACGTAAAATATCGGCTCTATCTATATCTCTCTAACTATAAAATCTCAAAAAGACTTGGTTATAAAGAATGTTGATATAGAAACTAGCTGATACGCTTCGCTTCTTCATTTTATTCAATCCTCTGTTTGGTTTCAGTTCCAAGTGGACGACCGACAAACGTCAAAGTTCATGCCACGTCTCCAAACGCCGTCACCATCTCGTGGGTCGACGTGCCTGGAATGGATAATTACGTCATCTTTTACAAAAACATTCGGACGCAGTCTTTTCAATTAGAAACGTACGGCGCCGCTAATAATCCAGCCAATCTGACGTGGTTGATGCCCGGCACGACGTATGCGTTTTTCGTGGTGGGTTACGTGAAAAATGTTGGGAACGGGATTTCGTCGGAGATAAGATATTGTAAAACACACGAAAAAGGTTTGTCCAAAATTATATACTAAACAGGGGGCGATAGGAAAGAGGGAATACGGGTATGTGTTGCTGAGTAAGGCCAAGGTTACCCTTTTGACCATTTCTATTCCCAGAAATAATCCCAATCTTTAAAAGTTTTATTTTTACAAAAATGTTTCGGTTTCATATCAGGGCTTGTCTCCCTATTATTATATTGTTCTGAATAAACAAAAGATTTACTTGCCCCATCATCTTGCCCCACATCCGTGTCAATTCAATGTGAAAAAACTTGTAAATCAAAAGTACGATGCCACTCTTACTTAAGAACAAAACCTTTAAGGATTCGAAAAAGCTTTGTGACCTCAGTCCCAGGGTATTGATGACTTTATGACCAACCATGCTGGGTTGCATTAAACCTTAGACGATTCTTGTTAATTCGAACTCGAATTGAGAATCTAAGACCATGTTTGCACGTAACGGTTCCGTTTCACTCCGAAATGAAACGAAATGGCTTCTATTGGTTAGAGGTGACTAAGCATTTTATTTCGGAGTGAAGCAGAACCGTTGCGTGTAAACATGGTCCAATTTCTTCGAATTTCTGGAATTTGAAAATACATGGTAGTAAACTAATTAATATGGGTTTCACCTCGAAATGGAGCAAAGAATGGACTCGAATCATTGAAAAATTCTATTAATGAAAATTCAAATAAGTGAAAGTTGGCACCCTTAATAGGAAAGAGGGAATCGGGAGTAGGGGGTACTACCCTTGCCGACCGACGGAGTTGCTCCGCTGTGGTTTGAAAATGGACCCTACGTGGGACTCGTTTTTTTCAAAGATTTTGCCGAAATTTGCGAAAAAAGTGACCCTGAAGTGGGACTGAAATTCCCAAATTTTCTCAAATTTTCTACTTTTTCCGCAAACTTTCCAGACAAGGCACCCTACGAGGGACTGATTTTTCTACTTTGGTGTTTTTGCGACCCTACCTGGGACTCGTGGAGGTTAAAAAAGGTACCCTGATCAGCGGCGCATCCCCGTAACACATTTGCTCTACTACCCCCCCCCCCCCTCGGGGAGGGAATACGGGTATGTGTTGCTGAGTAAGGCCAAGGTTACCCTTTTGACCATTTCTATTCCCAAAAAATTCGTGATCTTTAAGGATTCGAAAAATATTTGTGATCTCAGGTATTGATTACTTTATGACCAACCATGCTGAATGGCTTTATTTCATTTTAGAGTGAAACGGAACCGTTACGTGCAAGCATGGTCTTAGATTCTCAATTCTAGTTCGAATTAACAAGAATCGTCTGAGGTTTAATGCATTTGCACGTAACGGTTTCGTTTCACTATAAAATGAAATAAAGCCATTCTATTGGCTAGAAGTGATTTCATTTTATATGGTCTAGTTTCTTTAAGTTTTAGGGATTCGAAAATACATAATAAACTAATTAATATGGGTTTCAAAGAATGGACTTGGAATCGGAATGGAAAAATTCTATTAATGAAAATTCAAATAAGTCAAAGTGGCCACCCTTACGAGTATTCTTTTCTTTTTCACCAGTACCTAAAAGTGCACCATCCATTACGAAAGTTGAAGCTCAAGCATCATCCTATGTGTCCATTGAATGGTATGGGATACCCAGAGATGACTTCAATGGTGAACCTCTTGGGTACTTTATACAGGTATGAATATGTTTGTCCTCCTAGCAATGCTCTTCTCGGGATGTATAGATTTTTTATTATCAGCCGTTTACACCGTTTTACAATTGAAAAAAAGAAGTTATCTCCAATAATATTTTAGCTATTGCATCACGATCAAATTTCATTGATCAGAGAGCTCTGTTTTCGGAACTATAAAAAAAGTTAAGTTTCCGGAATTCGACTAGGCTGAGTGATATAAGCAAGGCCAAAAACAAGTCCTAAAAATGTGTTGCGTCTATTTTAATGTATAGGTAAGAAACTTAAGACTACTTGTGTAGGGGTAGAAAGAATGTGTTACGCTACAGATTGTAAAGCATCAGGACCATTTTCCATTTTGATCTTTATTCACGAAATGTAAATTTAAGTACGAACCCTAAGTTTCCTTAGCTCAACGTCGGTCGTTTGATCTCCCTAAGGTCTACTCGAAAATGATACGCCACAATTCGATATTTATTCCCGAAATGTAAATTTAAGTACGAACCCGTAATTTTCCTTTGCATAACGTCGATTGTTTTATCTCCCTAAGGTCTACTCCAATGAGACGCTACAATGTACATTTAACGTGTCCGCTATGGAGAGTAATTACGTCATCAAAAGAGGACTCACTCCATCGACACCTTACGTTATCTCCGTCTGTGCGTACAACAATATGGGAAGGGGACCGCATGAACGTGCTTCCGTGACCACGAAACCATCACGTAAGCAGACAGTTGACTCACGCTAATAATTCGAACTCGAACTCGGGGGATCTTGTTTGTTCAAATAAAAGAGAGATTCGAATTATAGAGAGTATTTTAAGACGGTTTCACCCTGACCGGAACTGAGAATAAGTTTGAATTATAGAATATAATTCGGGTAATAGAAGTTCGAATAAGCGAGTGTCTATGTATTTTTTTTTGGTAACTTTTAGTATCTCTACCCAGGTAAACTGAAGAAAAACTATTGGTTTCTTCTCTACGCTATACGCAGTAATTTTATAGCAAAACTTTCCATCGTACGCTCTTACATGGATGTTGTGATTCCTTTAATGGATAATGTGTTGAGCGCTGAAAAAGAATCCGGCTATTATATTTTGATTTTTCCTTTAATGGATACTGGTCACTCCAATCTTTTGTTGGATATTTCAAAGAAAGTTAAAGATAAAAACAAAATTGTCATCCCTTGATCTATCTCGGAGAACTGTAAGCCAAACTGCAAAAGTCACAGTAGTGCTGTGTATTACATAATATAAACTCGTGAATTTTAAACTTCCTTAAAAAACCGATTTTTTTTTCTAATTCCACTTACGGCATGTTGCTCCAACTCCAACTACCTTATTACACTTATATAACTACTGAAGTTATTAACGCGAATCGGTTACCCTCGCTTTAACTACAGCCGTGGGATATGATTCTCGAAAGCCCTGCCTTTGGCGTTAATAAATTGTCGCATTCATTTTTCCCGCGTTAAATACTTGATATAAGTGTAATAAGGTATTTGGAAAGATTTTCAATCAAATTACTTGAGTAAAATAATAATTTTTCTATAGCACCTACATTACCACCACGTAATTTCACAGAAAGTCTCATTAAGTCACACGACCATGTCGAAATGAGCTGGCAAATGCCTCCAACCAATGGTATCCATGGTGATCTAATGTCATACATCGTGATCGCCCGCCCAACTTCTCCTCAATCGACCGCGCGGCTTGCTTATTATCCAGTACATGGGGCTTCTACTTCAGTGTTGATTGAGTATCTGGAAGCAAACACAGAGTATAATGTATCGATTGCTGCATTAAACCAGTTCGGGATAGGAGAGAAAGCTCAAATTATTACAAGTAAGTGTGAAATAACAGAGACAGATATTATATTACCTTACCTTACCGGTAGTCTGACGTCATTTTCTCAATACACCTTTTCGACAATATCGGCCAATTGCCTTGCAGACACTTTTTTGTCTGTTTATCACCCTGAACTCTTTGGAAAGAAGAGTTTGATACAAGCTATGTTTTCACATGATAGATTAATTTCACTGTAGTTTTAATGCCATCAATTCTGTTTCTTGTATCACCAGAGACGTGTCAATGTCCAGCCACAGTATCCAGTAACTATTACCTGCTACCACCCTACCTTCATATGATTGGCAAGAAAATGCATGGTGTTTTCTATGAAGTGTTAAAGCAAATGATACCACAGGCTTGTGGTATATGTAATCGGGCGCCAGGTCAAAGTCCAACTACTTCCTTGGATATGTACAAAAATGGACGAGGTAGGTTTTTAACTTATTCTTGCCTCCCGAATAGACGGGGGGTCTGAATAAGCAGGGGGTGGGTAGGAAGATTTTCTAAATTCTAATAAGCGGGGGGATGGAATAAGAGGAGGGGGGGTAATTTGAAGACAGAACTTTTTCTAACTGGTATCAATTGCAACAACAAAAAAGAAACTTTAACAAATGAACACGTAAAATAAGAACCAAGTACTAACAAAAAGGAAAATTTTAACAAGTTTAAGGTCTATCTACACTGTAATAAAATATTGAATTATTCGAATTTAATTAGCGGGGGGGGGGGTCTTAATAAGAGCGGGGGTGGATTTTTTTGTCTCTTAACAATTAGCGGGGGGGGGGCATCTATTCGGGAGACAAGAGTATTAAGTGCCATTACTCCGTAACTTTAAATTCTTTTGATTTCGAATGAGCAAAACCTCAAAGTAAATTTTTTTTGTTATATTGTTTTCGACCTCGACTTTCGGTTTTATTCAATTATTGTAGTAAGAGCAGGGATTTTTCTAAACGCTTTTTATGTCCATATACCGGCCAAAATACTCGATCTAAGATTGTGTTTTTTAAATTCAATCCAAAGAGTTTTTGAAACTCAATCTAAAATAAATGAGATTTTTTCTAACGAAATTATCCTTTCTTGTTGTTTATGAGCAACAATAACCAATTATTATCTATACATTGTCAAGAGTCTTTGAGAGCTTCGCCCTCTGAACACCCACAAGACCCCCAAATTCATCAATGCACAGCTTTGTGAACAAGTTCCCTTTCAGGCATATTAGAAATTCAATCTAAGTTTACAAAAACGGCCCCAGCTCAAAGTACTTGGAAAAATCGCTGCTAAGAGATATGTCCACGATTAGCACAAGAGGAGATGAGAGTAAAGAATTTAATCTGAGAGTATATTTCTAGATTCTAATACAGTGAAGTCTCTTTAACTCGAACCTACATAATTTAAATTCCCTTAACTGGAACAAATTTGTGTCCTCTGTGAGTGTTTCAGAGTGTCCGAGTTGTGGAGACTCCATCGTATAGCCAAAGACAGATGATTACGAATCGATCACACTTTTGAGAGCTAAACACGAGTCTTCTACAGTAAACTTCCTCTAGTTTAAATCTCTCTGTAATTCGAATTAAATCATTGGTCCCTTTAAGTGTAATTTCGTATAAAATGCTTTCTAGATATTTCGAATCATTCCCCAATTCGAAGAAAATTCTCGGTCCCTATTATTATCAGGCTTTTTCGGATTTTGTATTCTCAAGGGGGGGATGTTTTCCACCAGCCTTGCATAACTTTTGATCTAGAAAAGATGTGGACATGAAATTTGGCAGAAATGTTCTCTATCATAAAAGGAGTTCATAGAAAAAAATTTGGGTTGATGACGTCATCATAAAGGTGATGACGTCATCACAAAGTTTCACAATTATCGCTGACCAATGAAAAAGTACTATTCAATAAAATAGCAATTAAAGTGAAACGAATGGAGATTTTTCAATTCTGTTTTGAATTTCTAAAAGCCAAAAAGAATATCTTTCACATATTTGCCGGTTTTTTACATACTAATAAAATTGACGTTTAAAATCCATGCAGAAAATGAGTAAGTTTTTTCAAAAAACAATGTCGTCATTTTTGATGACGTCAGCAGTTTTTGAAAATTTTTAAAATATTTTTTAAAATTTAATATTGATACCTAAAACCTGTTAAAATTTGAAGTCAGTTGGATGCCTAGATCGAAAGTTATGCTAAATTTAAGATTTTGGGATTTTACAGGGTTTCAGCTGGATTTTATGATATGCCTACACAAAAAAGTCATAAAACCTGATCTGGTCGGTGTAAAATTGTAAAATTTGGTATACATGCTGCTAATAGGATTATATTAAAAGTCATAAACTTTCAGAGTGTTTAAAAATTTTTTCAGTGAGCTATTAGCAAAAGAGTGCCAGCCTGGTGGAAAACACCCCCCCCCTGATAAAAATAGGGATAAGAGAGGGTCAACTGTAAACTCTGTAAAGTGTTTATTTTTTTGCTTTATTTTTTTTATTAGGTTCTTACTCATTAAAGATTAACGAATTGCGTGTGATTCTAAACATGGACGAACACACAGATCTCTCCTTCCCGATTATCGGAACTAAGAATCAACGTTACTTCATGGGATATCCATACGTTTCATTGGTGGATTATCCCGGTGCCGTACTTATTGTCAAAGATAAGACATTAGAAGAAATTGTATCTGGTAAAGTGTGGCTTATGATGTGTGCATGTTGGCCTTTATTATTGCTCATGTTGTTAATGTCGGTGGCGATGAGCCTTCTTGTTTGGTTACTGGTGAGAGAAATTATTGGTCAATATACACGTTTTTTAAAAGACATCCAACATTTTTGAAGCCCTCGGATGTTCTTAAACTTTTTTAGTTTTTTAAGCATAAAATTGTTATTAACAGGTTCTTATTTTGCCAATTTTAGTCAATATTTTTTACCTTTTTCCTAAGAAATAGGGTGTTTTTGAGTCCACAAAGCCTTGAAATGTTCTTAACTTATTCTTAACATTTTGGCCAGCGGAGCCTTATGTTTTTATATAGTTTGCTCTTATAAAAAAAACGTGTAGGCTTAATTTATATTAATCGGTATTTGTTGTGAAAAAAAACAAAGCTCAGCTAGAAGGAGTCACTTGCCGAGGTCGCTATTTTGAAAATTATCTCTAAGCTCAACAACAAAGCCGTACAACCAAGCTTTCAAATCGAAAATATTGTATTCAAGTTTCTTTGAGCTCTTGTTACGTTTTACAGGAATCGTCTAGCAATCGAAATCAAAAGACACCCCCAGAATCGTCTTTTGATTACAGCCTGGTCAAAGGAACTAAAGAATCGTGGTACTGGTCTATCATTACTTTAGGAACTCAAGGGTAAGTCGTATTCCCTCGACTCTTCCAAATTACAGAACTTCAGAGAACTTTTATCATTCGTTATGGAAGAAGGATAAGAAAAATTTTATAAGAAAAATGAGACTCAAAATTGCCAAAAAATAAAAACAATTTAAGAAAAATGCTGGGCCTGGAATTCCCCTGGAATTTCAAGCAATTTAGGGGATCAAAGTAGTAAAAATTTGGTATAAAGCCTCAATTTCAAACTATAAATAAGAACAATTTGAGGCTCAAAGTGCCAAAAAATAAGAAAACAGCCGAGCTTCATCAAAATTTACTGGTTCTTATGAAAAATAGTGTATGAAATTTTGTCTTCTTTTTTTTCAGATACGGTGACTTTGCACCACAATCGTACTTAGGACGTGCGTGTACGATCACGTGGATGTTTATTAGTCTGATCACGTGTGCTCTTTTCACAGCCGCTATTATTGCCACCCTCAGTTCGCCCGATAGCTCTAGTAAAGCACAACTCTATGGAAAAATGGTAATATTAAGAATTTGTACCACGTATTATTTATGAAACAATAGGTAGAGGTTCTTTAAATTTCCCAATACAAGCCACGACAGGATAAGCGAGATAAATTTACAAAAAGGACGGGTGGTTTCGGTGCCGGCGATTTATTCAAAACAACATTCCAAGCTTCCACTTACTTGTTGTTTGTTTTGATCGAACATTATTGCCGGCATCGATTTGTTAAAGATCTAAAGACTGCATGCAATTTTGCTTCAGCTTGAAGTGAGGCACGGAGAGCCCCAATGTAGTGTTTTATATGTACATAATGTATGAGATATCTTATGGGCTTTTCCAGAAAAAAACCGTACACCCCCTGTTGAGGAGGTCCATCCCTCTGTGACTGGAAATGCTGTAACCCCCTGAAATTCTAGGCAAATTCAGGTTTAAACCCCTCTGGAATTCTGAATTTTAGTAGGATTTAAAAAGCTACCCCATGGAATTCCAGTTATTTTTGACAGATTTTTGTATCTCCCTATGGTATTCCGCCACATATCAAACCTTGCCCCCCCCCCCTAGAACGGAAATGACAGGGGGTATACGGTTTTTTCTGTAAAAGCCTATTACGAAGTGTGATCCTTTTGTTATGTTTCTTTTTGATGCCTATAATTAGAAATTTTTAAAATCTCTTCGAAAGGGGAGGAAAATTTTTTTTAATAAGGCTTTACAATGGGAAGTTCTTAACAAGTCTATTTGATATCGGATAGGTCACTGTTTTATTTATTTTGTCACGTTTAGGTTGGAGCATTAAATGGATCGTTTGAACAAAAGATTGCGTTGCAAAGGAATGGAAAAGTCAACCAAAGTAAGCTCTTCATAAAATCTTTTCTAATTTCCATTTTTCAGTGAAGATAAAAACCGAAGGAAGGTTTGAGGAGAAAAGACCAAAGAACTCATATGCACGTTTTTTTTAGAAGAACGGAGTATACAAGAACACGAGGCTTTGATGACCAAAATATTAAGAACAAGTTAAGAACATTTTAAGGCTTTGCCGACCTAAAACACCCCATTTCTTAGGAAAATGGACAAAATTGCTCAGCAAATGGTGAATGCATAAGAACATATTCAAAGGCCTCAAAAATTTTGGATGTTCTTATATTATAAAAAAACAGTATTTGCCAAAGACCTAAAGATGGTTGTGTCGACATCGAATTCTTAGAATTCCTTCATTTATACAGTGGAAGTCTCTTTAACTCGAACCTCTGTAACTCAAAATTTTATAAGAACATCCAAAAATTGTGAAGCCTTCGTATGACGTATGTTCTTAACTTTTTGAGTTTTAAGCCTAAAAATGTCCTTAATATGTTTTTGTTTTCGCCATTTTTGAGTATTTTTGTCCATTTTCTTAAGAAATCAAGTGTTTTAGAGTCCACGAAGCCTTCAACTGTTCTTAACATGTTCTTAACATTTTGGCCATCGAAGCCTTATGTTGGCCTTATGTTCTTGGATATAGTTTGTTCTTATAAAATAAAAAACGTGTAGAGACGAAGAGATAGAAATTGTGAACTATTCTTTTCTATTTTTCAGAAAATATCTACACCTCTATTCACCAATTACAAAAAGCCTTATCTGAGGGTGAAATCGAGGTTGTTATCTTGGACGCATTCACCGCGGGTACACACAAACTTGAATTCCAGCATTCTTTACTTCGTGTTGCGAAGGTCTTGGACGTCCCTAGAACGTACGGTTTTGTACTATCAGGAGATTTGGCAAATTCACATGACAAATTTCGAAGTTATGTCAAAGATAATGAGAATTTAATTTTCGAGATTTTAAAGAATAGCACAACACCTATAACGGTTAGTGTTTATTTTGAAAATTCCTTACTCGGGCTGAGTTGTATTTTGCTGAAGTAATTTACAGACCAGGTTCATAATCCATAACCTGGACTGAGTACATTCTCAGCTGTAATCTTTGAATCCAGAGTAATTTACAGACCAGAATGGCTCCTAGTCCATAACCTGGACTGAGTCCATTTTCAGTTGTAATTTTTTAAGTTTTCTAGAGTAATTTAAAGACCAGAATGACTCCTAGCCGCTAACCTGGACTGAGTCCATTTTTGGATGTAAGGTGTGAAAAAAAACTTTCCATTGGTATATGGTATAATGGTATGATATTTTTACTTGCCTTGTTGCCGTTCCCTGTAACGAATACCTGGGTGGAGTTCCTGACTTCTTGAAGCAGAGAAGCTTAAAATGCTTTTTACCCCCCCCCTACGGTACCTTTGTACCAGATTTCAGGATTCCTATTCAAAAATGCACGATTGCAGCCTTATTTCGCACACTTATTCCTCTTGACTATAAAGGTATTGGGCATCTTAAAACAAATTTCATCAAAATGAAACAAACAAGTTGCAGTTCGATTGTTGAACTTTGTTTCAAGTGGCCCACCTCATTTAATGAAAAGCGACAAATATGAATTTATGTATCATAAACAAAAAGTGTTTATCTAACTTCTACTTTTGGAGGATGGGAAATAGTACAGTAACACGAGACAGATATTCATTCATTCTTTGGCAATATTGTTGGCTATCTATTATTCTTAGTAATGTTTTACAACTTTTTGCGCTTTTCAGTTTTTAAATGATGGAAAATGTTTCAAGTGGCCCCCGACCTTTTAGGATTGATTTTCTACTAACTCTATGAACAAATTACTTTGCTTCTTCTTTACAGGGAACTGAACCTTACATTGAGAAATCAATCATGGATCCAAGTTCTGAAGTGTTGAAGCATTTGATGGTGACCATGGGTGGTATCTTGTTCGTCCTTTATGTGTTGGGGTGTTTATATGATTACATCAACAGAAGGAAGGATAAAAAACATCCTGAAATCATGGGTTAGTTTTGTTCCCTGTGTAACGAATACATCTTTTCGACTGTAGTCGCGCGGTCAGGCGCGTGCCACTTTACTATTTAATCTACCACCCTAAACTCGATCCAGTCATTTTTCTATTGTCTATAGGTGCGAAGAAAGACTGGGACGGTTTTAGGGTGTTAAAACGGACAAAAAGATGCCCGCGCGGCAATTGGCAGCTCCGGTCGAAAAGTTGCATTAGTTACAACTAATAGACTGAACTACCTTGAAGGAACTAGTTTTACCGGAAACTAAATGTCGCGGTCGAAAAAAAACTTCGAATAAATGTTGCGATTTTGCCCTATTTTGGACACATTTCTTTCATTTTCGTACAATCAAGGTTATAATATTTGAGAAAAAAAGGGAAATACCATCGAAATCGTAAAGCCACACACGATTTGGAATTGTAGGATCCAAAAGTTGATTGATAAAAGAATGGTCCAATAGGGCTTAGAATGTAGCCTGGACGTCTATAAACCTCTCTCGAATTGAAATATTCGATTACAATTAGCCTTATTATATTTTAGCTATGAAAAAATTGGAAAGAGACAAAATCGCCATGGAACAATTCGTGACAGATTTCGTGAATCGATACACCAAGACAATTGAAAATATTTTATCGAAACACGATTCTCAAATCGGTACCCATATCATTATACAAAGACTATTCAAGTGTAAAACGAGACTTAGTAAAGCATGTTGTCCACCGCGAGACGATTGCGAATCGCAAGAACTATTAGTTTGGTATGAGGTAGACAACGATAAAACTCTAATACGAAAGGGCGGTAACGCCATTGAAGAAGAAAAACCGCCAGACCCGCCCAAAGAAGATGATACTTTCTTAAATGAAGTTTTAACTCACTTATATCACATTGCAAGTATTAATTGATAAAACATTGAGTCAGAATCGTTATCAGAGATCGTTAAAAAATAAAGATGAAAATAATGACAGTTATGATGAAGATGCCGATTGTACTGGTGATTATGATGAAATGTTAACGGAAAGAACCATACTTGATGACTCCTTTGTCTAGAACCGCTTGTTGCGCTGATATTATTGTATTCACTGTTTATCGCAGTCTATGCTCGCTTAATTACGCGAGCTGCACTGATGAGTCCTGGGAAGGACGAAACACGATAGATGTACTCGTTGTTTATACCATTTTGACTGATGTATACTATAAGCTACACGGTCTTCTCAAGGTGGGATACGGGATATACAGGGTCAGTAAAAACCGTATTGATGGCGCGGCGTGTCGAGGAAAAGGAAAACAAATAATCCAACCTCCACTTCCATGTCTTTTGACCAATGAAATCGCTAGAATCTTACTGATACGGGATAAAACTTTTTGATCGTAGCTGCAAATTGTGGCGCTGGCGAGTTGTCTATTTCTCACCCTAAACTTGTATCAGTCTTTTTTGCAAAAATTCAAAAGAAAAAGGGTTTTAAAAATATTGTATCTTGTTTAAGAAGATACTACTATTTTTCCCTCTACGCTTGAAAACATGTGGGACTACATTTCGGTGAACTTTTGGACAACTTTGTGATTTGTTATAAAGCGGGTATGATGCCAGTACTACTTGTGTCGTCTTTTGTATAATTTCTATTCACTACATTTTTGTAGTTCATATATTTATTCATTATTTTGTAGAATATAAAAAACATAGTTTCTATGTTTACTGAATTTAGTTGTTTAAATTTGCAAGTTTGAACTTTAATGCTATTTGTACTTGTGGCGTCCATGGATACTTACTTTGATAAATCTTTTCAACGAAGCGTAAAAATTCGCAAATTATCCGTTTTTTCTCATAAGATTAACTCGAAATAATTGAATTCTGCCTCAAAATAGATGTGAATAAATTAATATATCGCCATCATATCGTAAAAGTTTAAAAATCTTTATCAAAGAACATATCCATCAACCATTTCAAATCGATTCTGAATAACACGAATACAAATCGATAATTTTTTGCGTTAAATAAAAAATTCTTTATAAGAGTTTATCAACTGTATAGGCCGGAAACTTGAGAGGAAAACAACCCCTTCTCATAGACCCGGTAGGATTTTTTCTGTCAGTGGGGATAAAAATAACGGACTGAAACTCGGTGGGGATTTATATTCTCATATTTGTTATGACTGGGGAGTTTAATTCTTTTGTTTTCAAGTCAGAAAAGTCGCAGTGGGGATAGGAAAAATACCATGATATTTCTACAGTAAGGATTGGTTTATTAGAAAGTGGGGACAAAAATTGGAGGATAATTTTCCACCAGGGACGATATTTTGGCCTGTGAGAAGGGGGTGTAGGAAAAGCCTTTCACCGAATCCGGCCAGCAAACTTGTCTGTGTTGAGGGGAGTCATAGAGACACCATTGTATCATTATAACAGGATCTTTAGCCTGCTACCACTGCTACAACCATTTCTTTAACCCTATTTTTATCAGGGGGGGGTGTTTTCCACCAGGCTGGCACTCTTTTGCTAAATAGCTCACTGAAAAAAAATTTTAAGACTCTGAAAGTTTCTGACTTTTAATATAATTAAGCAACATGTACCAAATTTTACAATTAATACAAAACCAGATCAGGTTTTATGACTTTTTTGTGCAGGCATATCATAATCCAGCTAAACCTGAAAACCCAAAATCTTAAATTTAGATAATTTTGATCTATGCATCCAACTGACTTCAAATTTTGACAGGTTTTAGGTATCAATAATAAATTTTATTTTGTAAAACTGTATTTTAAAAATTTTCAAAAACCGATGACGTCATCAAAAATGACGTCATTGTTTTTTGAAAAAATTTACTCATTTTCTGCATGATTTAAACGTCAATTTTGGCATACGGATAAGTGGATGGGGGAACCGGGAACCTAAAGTGGGAACCTAAATGAACCCTGAAAATGGGATGGGGGAACTAAGTGGGAACCTAAATGAACACCTGAAAAGTGGGATGGGGGAACCTAAGTGGAAACCTAAATGAACACCGGAAAAGTGGGATGGGGGACCTAAGTGGGAACCTAAATGAACACCGGAAAAAGTGGGATGGGGGAACCTAAGTGGGACCCCTAATTTTTTATTTTTTTTATTTTATTTTTATTTTTTTATAGCAATATATTTCGCACGTCTATTGACTCCTATGAAAAGAATTTTGATTTTACATTTTATAAGTTTTTTCTCCATTTTTATCAAACGCTCTTGAAGACTTGTAAGGATGTACTTCAACAATATCTTTTCTAGATCATTCCAAGGTTTCACCTTCTGTAAAAAAGAGAGTTGCTTTGGTAGCCTCTCATACCGTCATTAGCAAAGTTCCTTTGAAGCTCGTAATCATGCTGATGTCGTGGTCGTGTTCGAGGAGTAAATTTCTATATCTTATAGACTCGTCATAAAGGTGGAGGTTCTTGAAAACGTCCACCATTCACACTTGCCGCCTGGTCTTAGGCTAGGTAGATTGAGATTGTAGCCGATCGTCGTATGAGTAGTTCTTAGCAATACTAGCCTTGTAGCTCTTCGTTGGACGCCCTCGATTGCATTGATATGTTTGATTAGCCTTGGAGACCATACTACATGTGCATATTCCAAATGGGGTCTGACAAATGCAATGAAAAGCGTTCGAAACATATCTGGTGAGAGAAATTCGAAGCTCCTGCTAATCAAGCCAACGATTTAGCTTTCTTGATTTTACTGAATATATGGGCTTCAAAGGTCAGGTCACTATCGATTATCACTCCTAGATCTTTTTCTTGGTCAACATGTTTCAGAACAGATCCTGAAGGGATGGACATATTATGTTCCAAATTTACCAGTGTTAAAACATGACATTGTTCGATGAAATTTAAAAAAAGCCGGACTGGCTTTAACCAAATTTTAAACCCTTAGAGTGCACTTATTCTCATTTTTGCTAATTTCCACCCTTACAGTGTACTTTGGGAAGCTTGGAAAAAAGGGCCGCACGTACGGTAGGTCGTTTACCTTGAGTGCCCCCCCCCCCGTGATCTATCTTATGTGTATTGAAACGTGGCAGCCTGCAATATTTCTATTTTATATCAAAAATCAAACATTTTAATTAATGAAGTGATTCACACGCTGTACTGTTTGGTTGGTACAGAAAGAAAAACGAGCTAGAATCCGTTAAATGCTAAGCGACCCCAAGCCTGACCCCAAAATTGGAGCTGCTAATTAAAAACAATGTGTATTGCATCAGAGTGAAAAAACTAGATCGTAAAAATAATGTGTTACTAGATTCTGTATTCAAGCAAATTAGATCCGTGCAAAAGAAAGAAGAGGCTCTAAGTTATCCATCGAGCTATGAACGAACTTCTAATTCCTTCTAGATTTGAAGATATGACGGTTTAAAGTTTAAAGTTTAAAGTCAAATTAGTCAATTTACTAAAAAGAACCTTTCAAAAAGATGCACTATACCCGGGGGGGGGTACTACCCTTGTCGACCGACGGGGGTGCTCCGCTGAGGTTCGAAAAATGGACCCTACGTGGGACTCGAAATTTGCGAAAAAAGTGACCCTGAATGGGACTAAAATTGCAAAATTTTCTACTTTTTCCCCAAATTTTCCAAAAATAGGCACCCTACGGGGGACTGATTTTTCTATTTTGGTGTTTTTGCGACCCTACCTGGGACTCGTGGAGGTTAAAAAATGTACCCTGACCAGCGGAGCATCCCCGTAACCCATTTTGCCCTAGTACCCCCCCCCCCGGGGCACTATAAAACTGCTGATAAATAAACATGCTTTTTTGAGCTAATTGAATAAATAAATTCCCTTTGTTTTATTTTCAACATTATTGTTTGCGAACCGTAATGTAAAAAGTAAATAACTGGTGTTCTTATTATGATAAAAGGTTTTTTCTTTCCTTGCATATAATATCTTTCTTATCTGGGTTGGTGTAATTTAAGATGTGCGATCTAACGATTTACGATGCACGATTCGCGATCCGTGCATAAAGTATGTTAATCCATGCGTAATTATGCTAATCATGATAAAATATTTAGGTAATTTACTAAATTTCATTCGCTGAAACTTAATTATTTAAAAAAATATCATTTATGCAAGGTTATACAAATTATATTCAAAGAAGCCACGTGCATTCACCTTCTGTACTTGCTCTCTTTTTCATAACTTGAATCAAGATAGGGGAATTGTTTACCGAAAGAAAATTCTTTCTCATAATAGAGCACCCGTTTTTTGCATCGTACATTACGGTCCTCAAAACATATTGTTTGCCAATATATTCTTTTATTTACTTTTAAGAAAGAAATTCCTATATTCGATTATGATAACTGAGAGCAAAAATATTTCTTGTGCATTGTTTACTTTCACTCTCTGTTAGGGTGTTAGGATTTACTTTAACTCTCATTATGAAAAATATGTAAGTTAGTCTTTCTCATAATTTTATGATCGTAATTATTCGTAGTTCCATTGCTAACTTATTTCTTTTTTGTTGCATAAATTTACCGTGGTAAACAAAAGCGAAAAAAGATTATGCCATTGTTTTAGAATTATGTTAAATAATTTAAGTTTTATGATAATTATTAGGAATAATCAGCATACTTTATGCATGGATCGCGCATCGTGAATCGTAAATCGTTAGATGGTGTATCTTAAATTACACCAACCCTTCTTATCTTTATGTATTTGTTTTTAAAGAAAAATAATAATAATAACAAATTAGGTTCCCACTTTAGGTTCCCGGGTTCCCCCATCCCACTTTTCAGGTAAAAAATATGGGCACATCTTTTCAAAATTTTCAAAATTTGAAAAGTAAACACAAATCGCCATTTTCAATAGACCTATTTATTTAAACATAAAGGAATTCTTCTTAAACTACGATAAGACTTGCTATCGAGCAAGTCTTATTTTTCGCTTATGTATTTGTTTTTAAAGAAAAATATTTCAATTCTATTAATAATTAAACAACTTAGGTTCCCACTTAGGTTCCCCCATCCCACTTTTCCGGTGTTCATTTAGGTTCCCTCTTAGGTTCCCCCATCCCACTTTTCCGGTGTTAATTTAGGTTCCCACTTAGGTTCCCCCATCCCACTTTTCCGGTGTTCATTTAGGTTCCCACTTAGGTTCCCCCATCCCACTTTTCCAGTGTTTATTTAGGTTCCCACTTAGGTTCCCCCATCCCACTTTTCAGGTGTTCATTTAGGTTCCCACTTAGGCTCCCCCATCCCACTTTTCAGGTGTTCATTTAGGTTCCCACTTTAGGTTCCCAGGTTCCCCCATCCCACTTATCCGGTATGCCCAATTTTATTAGTATGTTAAAAACTGGCAAATATGTTAAAGATATTCTTTTTTGCTTTTAGAAATTCAAAACAGAATTGAAAAATCTCCATTCGTTCAACTTTAATTGCTATTTTATTAAATAGAACTTTTTTATAGGTCAGCGATAATTGTGAAACTTTGTGATGACGTCATCACCTTTATCATGACGTCATCAACCCAAATTTTTTTCTATGAACTCCTTTTATGGTAGAGAGTATTTCTGCCAAGTTTCAAGTCCATATCTTTTCTAGATCAAAAGCTATGCAAGGCTGGTGGAAAACACCCCCCCCCCCCCCTGAGAATACAAAACCCGAAAAAGCCTAATGATAATAGGGTTAAGGAAACAGTGATCGATCTTTCGTCTACATTTATGATATAAACTTGTCGTTGGATCTTCCTTTTCTCTTCCTTATCAAAATAGACGGTATGGCACAGTGTGAAGGATTCAAATGAAAGCCTTCTGTGAATTAGATTCTGCAGGTGAAAAACTACAGTTGACTCTCGCTAATTCGAACTCGAATAGGGAATCTTACTTATTCGAATTAGAGAAAGTATTTTAAAAGAGTTTCTTCATAATGGGGGCCGGAAACAAAGATTTCAATAATAGAGATTTCGATTAAGCGAGAGTTTACTGTATAAACATTGCTTTCGGTCTAGCTAAAATTATTATGCACGTCATGTATAAAGTTTGCCAAATAACAAAAAATTATTTTGTTACAAACACAACAACAGTGGAAAAGAGTCCCCAAAAGTCCTAAAATGGACTTTTCCAAAAAAAAATTGAATATAGGGGGTGGAGGATATAAATTAACCCTGTGACTTTCGATCCCCCGGACAGCAGGTCTAACCCCCCGGACAGGTATCAGTCCACCCCCCTGGACACTTCTCCCCGGACATTATATCCTCTCCCCTCCCCTGTGCAGACAATGATCTATTATCCAGTTGAAAGTGACCGCGAAGATTCCGGGTACTAGGGTTGGAGGATGAAGGCTGTATGTGCGGATGGGACCACCGAAAACCAAGTCTTAGAGAGAGAACAAATTTTTAGTAAATAATTGCCCCTTAGAGGGACGTTTTTGAGAGATTTTATTCGAATTTTGCGGAAATGTCTTGCCCTTTTTTACAATTTTTACAAAGCTGAAATTTTCCTTTTATTATTCAAACTAGGCTCCGACAGTACGTCAAAAACACTCTTTCAAGGGTAAGATGGTTACAGCCTATCAAATGATGGTTTTCCTGCCTAGTCTAGTCTACAACGGTCAATCAACAGACTGTAAAATTGTGCAGGAAATCCAAACAATACAGACGTTGGAGTGTCTTTCTTTGTAAATTAGGTCATAAAGGTATTGTAAAACACTCCACCGCTTTAAAAAAAGCTTTTTCAGCAGATCGGAAGCTCTTATGACCGGTAAGAAAGCAAACCAAATTTTTCTTCACACTCAATATATAACTTCCGATGGTCCATTGATAATTACAAAATGAGAGAAAGAAAAGTCCTCCCTTTAAAATACTTTCTTTATTTTTTTGAAGGTATTAAATGTAGTGTATGGTGACTTTTTACTTTATTATCATATTGATGGTTCATTGAGTGCATGGAGATTTTGACTGTTTACTTAATTGCTATACCTCTTAGGCGTAGTGGTATAGTGGTTATCATCCTTGACTCCCGGATGGGAGGTCCGAGTTCGATATTCACAGTGTCTCTACCATTCACTTAACAAGTGAAAATATCTTCGCCCGGGACAACCCATGCCATGTGAGGGGAATTGGGTACCATTACTCTGATACAATAGAATGGGTAGATAAGACGTCTGTCTTAAGTGTGACGTGTTGTGGCACTCATAAGCAAGGTTCGGCCTCGCCCCCTTCCCAGTGTCGTTCGAGTGTCATGGTATACGCCATGGCTTGGCAGCTCGTGTCTGTCAAGTCGCAGCCTACTCCTTCGTGATAGGCTGGAACGGTATCACGCGGGAGCTAGGTGAAGGTAAGAAGAAATTTTGTCGGCGGCAAGGGCTGAAAGTTATTCAGCAGTCTCTCACTAACTTTTGCTCGTTCTCCTACGCAGCTCCTATTCTAACAAGCTTTACTCTATGTTCCCGCCCTCTGACACGATTAATAAACAGACTAGTTTGCTAGTACATTGAGTTTCTGCATGGAATGCCGTGTACATATTCACAATGCTGTTACACTCCTGTCTCGCAGCCCCGATCGAGCTTTTTCTCACAGCGGGGATAAAGATTTCTATCGAAATCCTAAAAGGAATACAAATTTAATTGCTCCAACCTTAAAATATCCAATGGGATGTGCAATTTCTTACATTGAATTTCGAATAGGGATGAAATGAAAGTCAATTTCCGAGTGGGGCTGAAAATGCAGGGTATTGTTCCCACCGCCAGTGACACAGGGGTGCGTTGTAATAATGTTTATTTTTCTGCCTTACAGATTTAATCAACACAAATGGAAGCAAAATATTGCATGTAGAGAAAAGAAAACAAAACAGACAAGCACGCAACACGTCTTGTCAAGCTCTTGAATGCAAAACTAGAGCATATTCTTCTACAAAACCAAAACATCAACATTGATGATCCACTGGATTTTGAAGTACTGAAAAAACTGTTTGCTATTGTGTATGTATTGAGAAATCTCGATTTTCAATTTTTAGCGATTTTGCACACGCTTACTGAAGTCATTTGTACGGAGAGCATTTTTTACTAACGTTCAAAGAAATTCTGAAGAGCCAATTTATAAAAAAACTAAAAGCTAACACCACTCTCATTATAGTTGGGAAGACTCACCAAGCAAAACTGAACACAAACTTTTATCGAAGAAAGGAACGAAAATTTATTAAATATGAAGAATACAAGTCTGTAATCTGACTCTCCTCGGCTGATTTTTTGAAAACATGGTTTAGTTGTTATATTCAAGCCAGCAAGCACCCTTTGCAAATTATTTCCACACACGTTTGTTGATCAGCAAAACCTCAATTGACGTCATCAAAGGCAAAACCCAATTGATTAAAATAAACAAAAAAAACAAAAACAGTCGCCATGTCTAAAGTAGATTTGGTTCGATTCTTACCGACAACAGACTCAGAAGTACTTGCAAAGAAAATCAACTATCAATTTGAAAAGCAACTTATAACACAACTTAAAGGGATTGAGAGACAAGAAAAATTCGCTAGGCTGACTATTGAGAAATCGAATTCTGTTCTTAAAAAGGACATGATGTTGAAACGACAGAGATCTTTACCGACTTCACAAAATCAAGGATGCTTACGAAGGACTGAGAACAGTGCAGGGGAATCGTTTTTCCAAGTCAATCGAAATACGCGATCAGACGAAATGAACTTATACAAACAGTTTTCTACCGATTATTTGAAACGTAATAACGGTAAAAACGGTTATGTGCATCGGGCGTTGAGTAGAAGCTCCAGTGGCGGTCGTGCAATGCGTTCTATGCAGCCGACAGCGATCCCGAGACGATTAACGCAATCGGTAGATGCCGGAGACGTTCCCACACATGGAGAACTGGTACGTGTTCGGAGTGCGACGTCATTAGATTTGAATTCTAGATACAACAAGTGGTGTGAATCTATCGATGAAATGGATCATAAGAAACTGAGCAGTTCACCACCAACGATAACACGTCCTCGAAGTGCTACAGCAGTGGACCCTGAAGACTTGCTCATACCGGAGCTTGAGCTTGAAGCACAAGAAATGGCCGAGTCGAAAGCGCCAGTACCACGGAGGCCGAGTTCCGAAAAGCCACCTTTAAGACGTCAACAGCGGCTATGTAGAGTAAGCTCGTTACCTGGTTCTTTAGCGATCGCTTGCAAAATAGCAGAAGAGAGGGAACTATCACAAGAGGACAGTAAAAGAGTTGTTCCAGAGAAGGGCCAGAAAACAAACAGAGAAAATTCAGTAGGGAGGATACAGCTAACGAACCAAACTGAACAGACATTTCCAAGTGATATTGGTACATCACATAAACATAATATACGGCCCTTTCGATCCCCAACTGAAGTTAAAAAAGACAATTTATTTCCTTCAGTTATGAGTTCCTCGCCAAAGAATGGAAACGGTAGTCCTCCATTGAAAGTATTTGATATCAATAATAATGATATTGAGCCTCTATCCGTCGCCAAGACAACCAGAGATGATTTTCAAGGTTCGAAGAAGAGAAACACTTGGCACGAAGCTGATGAAATTTTACCTCAAATATCTAAAATTTCCAAAACTAAATTAAGAATGACGAAATCGGTACAATAAATTGTCGCGCAAAGGTTTCCAGAAAACTTTGAAAAATGATGTACATATAAAACATTTGTTGACCATACAAATTGCGTCGTAAGACATTTAAAACTTAGACGTGATATGTTTGAAAGACCTGACTTTTGGGTGAATATTTGTCAAATAATGTAGTAATTTCTCTACTTTTCGTTATTTTTTTGTAAATAAAAGAATGTACATTGTTATTGTAAATCTGCGGGATTTGAGCTCTTCTAGGAAAAACTAATTCAAGTGGTTGAATGAAGGAGGGCATATTTTTATCATATTGCCAGGCAAAAACTGAAAAGAGGAACAATTTACTATAATCAGAAGTAAAAGAACACCCCCTTCTCACAGACCCGGTAGGTTTTTTTTTAGCCAGTGGGATTAAAAATAACAAATTCGATGGGGATTGATATTTCCATGTTTTTTATGGCTGAGGATTTGAACTCCATTGTTTTCGAGGAGATGGAAAGGATAGCATAATATTTTAGTGTGTAATTTTCCACCGGGGACGATATTTTCACCAATTTTTCCTGTTGGAAGGGGTCCCATCGGGCCTGTAAGAAGGGAGTGTAATAGAGATTATTGATCTATATATAAATTAGGTCTAATTACCAATGAAATTTTCTTAATTTTTTTACTTTTATAAATACTACAGGGTGTCCCTAATTAAAGTATCGAGTTCAAACACAACTATGAGTAGAAAGTTATGTGTGTGTTCACAAAATTGTATTTTAAACTCTCCCTCTTTTTTCTTTGTCATTACGATTAATTTATACGTTGTAACTACCTTTTGTAATAAGCCTGTGTGATGGAGAACGTTCTTATATTTTAGCTATAACACACACAAACTTTTCTACTCAATCGCATGTTCAAACTCGATACTTTAATTAGGGACACCCTGTACAGTGATTTCTCCCATACATACCAGAGTTTTAAACTTTGTACATATGATACTTGTAAATTTACAATGACAATCATTTTATTAACAATGTGAATAATTATAAAAGATTTGAAATACTAAATTTTAAAAGTTCAGATCTTTGTTGCATGTGGAGTATGGATTTGAAATTTAAAACTTTTTCTCTAATTTGCCAACAGTCGAATTTTTGTCAAATTCAAACCACAGTGTGACTGTTCTTACGCATATTGCAGGAAAAAATTACATTGAGAATTGAGATCATTGAGATACTTACACGTTTCTTTTATAAGAACAAACTATATAAGAGCATAAGGCTTCGATGGCAAAAATACTAAGAACAAGTTAAGAACACCATGTTAAGGCTTTACAGACTCTTAGGCACCCGATTTCTTAGGAAAATGGACAAAAATACTAAAAAACGGTGAAAATAAGAACATGTTAAGAATATTTTTAAGCTTAAAACTCAAAAAGTTAAGAACATCCGAAGGCTCTAAAAATTTTGAATGTTTTTATAAACAAAACATGCATACTTTTCCAAACAACAGAAAACAGAGGAGTTGTTTTTCAAAAATAAACACTACTAGTATAGTACAAAGTTCCAGATTCCAAATACGTCTCAAACTTGCTTTAGGTCAATTCAAAGAATAGTCCATTCATCCATTCGCTTCTTTAAAAACATATCAGATAAAAACTTATAAAATATACTCGAAGTAGAAAATCCAGGGCCTTGGTGGTCCAGAAAGGGGGGTTCAATTGACCATATAAATAATCGAAAATCGCGTTCCATGATAACGACATTTGTCGGGCTTTTCTGGTAATAGGGACTTTTTTTATTGTTGGAAATTTGTTAAATATCATTTATCCGAGTAGGGGTACTTATTCACCATGAAAATATAAACGACTGGACATCTATATTCTTTTGTGTCTAAAAAATCCGACTTTATTCCGTCATAATTTTATTTCTTTGAATTACTTTGGTAAAAGGATTGATAGAGCTTGAACATTACTCGTAATTCACAAAAAAAATATTTTCCAATGTTTTCATAAATTTGCAATATATTTTAAAAGCATTTTTCAACGCTAAAGTGCAAAATTTTAACTGCGTGTATATTTTTAAATCTCTTTTATCGCTGGAATAATTTTTTCTATGGCTTAAAAAAATGTTAAAGTTCAGAGCCTGTTTTAAAAGAATATCCTTGTGTGAATTCCATACTCTCTAAAATTATTCCATACTTTGAGTCAAAAATTCAAAAGATTAGCCGGAGTATATTGACTGAATATTTTGCCTCTCTTATCTTCCTCATAATGTAAATTAAAGAGATGTAAAGAGTTGGACTATTGAGGTTTCTGTTGAAGTTTTGTCGTTGTTATCAAAGTATTTATTTTATGATTTTAACGAGGCGGCAACGAAGCTAGCAGTGTTATCTTCAAAAATACAAAGGAGATGGATGTCCAGTCGTTTATATGTTCATGTATTCACTAACCAAAAATGACGCAGTAGCCAGAATTTACCCTGCGGATATGTAACCCTTTTGGAATTTGTAGACCCCTGGATATCCGATGCTTTAAACATCAAATTACAATTTTAACCTTCTTATTCCGCGGGTTACATAAGAGTTTCTCTTACATTAAATTTAGAAGGAGAAAATGCTAAATAAATGGGGGAATAGTTACAAGAATATCTTTTAAAAAGTTGCCTCGAATCCTATCATTATTATCAAAATTACATAATTGAGAAAAGTGAGATACCAGACTATATCAACAAAAAATATATAAAAATTTAAAGCATGCTAACTAAAATGTAATAAATTTGCGAAAATTTATCCCAAATAAATACAAGTAGACCAGCGGCCGAGGTAGTAAACTGTGTCACTTCGTAGGGCACCCCTTAGATCAGGGAAAACTTTTGATATTATGCTCCTAATAGGCTGTAGAATTGACAAAAAAATTGCCTTTCGAATCTCCTGCAGTTTTTGAGTGAATCGATTTTTAGTTAATCGATAGAATTTATACTAACTTAACCCCTTTACTAACGGTTTTTTTCGAGGTCTGAAAATCAAATATCTGATGCCACCAAAGGATTCAACGTGAAAAGTAGATAAAGAAAATGGGGTTATTTTTTAAGTTTGACATTTCTAAGGCGAAAAATCGACGTTTTGGGCGTTTTCCAACGACGTCAGCATTTTTCTAGGAGAGTTTTCAGAAAAATCGTTCCCACAGCTGGAAAGTCGTGAGTTTCCAAAAATGGTATGGTTAGTGTTAAGTTTCAGTGTAAAGATCTCGAGATAATTCATTTTTAACCTTTCCAGCGCGCAACATTTTTATATCTTCAGCCCGTCTGCGCGCAACGTTTTTTGATGAAAATGCAATTTTCACGATAACCGTTATAACTTTTTGAAAAATTAACTTCAGAAAAAAACCCTTATATTTTTGGAAAGCCCTACCTTTCCCCTTTCTAAATATGTTTAACTGAGTACTTCAAACAATTTTGGACAGAAATTAAGAAGCCAGACAAAAGGTATATGAAAAAACAATGTCGCGAAAAAGTCATTTTTTGGTGCAAAACTTCAAAAAATTATAGAGAACTGAAAAATTGATAAAAACACTTACTTTTTTCTTTAGAAGGTTTCTTTATAGTTAGGTAATACAATTCCATACTTTTGAAAAGCCAAATAAAACTCTAAAACACTTTTATAAACCCTTACTTTCATAGCTAACTTTCTGCCTCCTCCAGTTTCACAAAATCACGCAACACAGCTTGGTCTACCATTTCTATTTTTGAAAAATGTTGCGTCATACCAAAACAAACCCCGATTGTTTTTTATCGGAAATTTCACGCTGATTCCGATTTTTTAATCGGTTTTACCGTACCTCTGACGGTTGGGGCGTAATCCGACCAAATATAAAGGTCACCTTAAAAACGTATCAGATACGTCTTTCGGGGCGGAAAGGTTAAGGTGGGTAAATACGCTGAAAAATTGCTGACTCAACAAAAAATATCGATAGTTTTCAATATTTAAAGTAAAATATCTCGAGATCTAGACATCAACCATACCATTTTTGGATAAAGATGTTAACCGTATGTTTTTTTTTTCAATAACGCTGTACTTCAAATAAAAAAGCGCTGAACTAATTCTTATTCATTCCTAAAGCTTTGATGAGAAGGAAGTTCGTTTACAAGCCATGTAAAGCTCAACATACAATTCTGGTGACAGCAGCAGTACAGCATACTTGCTACAAACAATTCGCAAACACTTCAAATCATCAGCGACCTTCTAGTGAAATTTTAGTTTCATAGACGAGTGGGTCAACGGCTAAATTGCTACCGGTTAGAAAATTTCGGAAAATTTATTCCTAGATTTATTCCACGTCAAAGCACCGTGGTTCTTCAGCAGAGCTTAATCTAGATAGTAGACAAGCTTCTACGTTTCTTCTTTATATTCAGTGATCTGTTTCTTCATTTCTCCGTTAATTTGTGTTTTCTCTTGACCATTTACATTGTTAAGTTCATCGTGATAAACTATTGGGATTTTTTCTGAAGATTCTAAAGCTTGTTGCGGATTCAAATGTCGATATATGGAATTGGTTTGATATAAATTGTCAATAAACGAAGGATTTTCACCAGTGCTCATCACAGTATTATAAGTAGAATCATTTTTATCAATCAAGTTGGCCATGAAAGATTCACGTTGCGTTTGCATGGAAGTTAACATATCTTTGGCAGGATTTCGAGAGCTGCCGTTGTTTTTCTTCTTTTGCACTCGCTGTAGCTTATATTCTGAAATAAATAGTAAGACATAAGTGTAACCTAAAAGACGTCCCTGTCTAAGTCAAGGCGGGGGGGGGGGTCAAATAAAAGACGTTAAAACGGACTTTTTATGTGAAATTGGGCTCTTTCCAGAAAATGTATGTACATAGGAGGGGGTGTAGGATATAGTGTCCTGGGGGTAATGAAAAATCTACAAAGTTTTCCTTGGGGTAAACTTGCTCTGTTTAGGGGTAATTTTGCTCTGTTTAAGGGCAATTTTGAATGTCCAGGGGGCTAACTGATGCTTGTCCGGGCGGGGGAGGCGTTTTTGACCTGCTGTCCTGAAGGTAAATTTCCGAAAATAATATTATATCCTCCACCCCAATATTCAATTATCTTTTTTGTGGAAAAGCCCATCAGACTTTAATAAAAGAATTGAATAAAGAACAAAATTAACAATTTTCCTAGTCTTTATCGAGTTAGATTATCGAGTTATCCTCATTGAACTTTTGGTATTCAGTTTTTATAAAATAACGTTAAGTGATGGTGTACTATTATGAGACCTGAATAACAGACGGCTACTACAAAAGCAAACGGCCAGGTAATGTGGTAATAGGAACTAATTTTCACTACGAACGTTACTATCGTGGATAAAACCTCTGTACAACTACACTTTTCTCAAAAATTTCCCAATAGTGCCAAAAACAGTCTTTTTCATACTTAAAAAATTCCCCCAAATGAGCCGCAAGTGCTTAAAAAATATCAACAGGCTTGCTAGGAGTCCTTGATCGTGTTCACACTACTACTTCCTTAATAAAAATGTAGTTAGGAGAATCTTTTGTTGACTACAATACAGAACGTGCATTTAACAAAGAGTCGAACGCGTAGTATTGTAATTTTTAATCGATCTTCCTTAATTAAGAGTCGTAGGCTCTATTGTCTTAAGGGTAGGGTAGAGGCTTCCCTTAAAATAAAAGATTTTATTAAGGAAGCATAAACAAAGAATGTGTGTAGTGAACAAAAAGTTTTACGATTTCAAAAACGAATGAACTGAGGAAAAAATTAGAAATAGTGCAAACGGTGTTGTTGATGTCTAAGATGAATGCAGTTAATGAGTAAAACCATTAGAAAAAATATGTTTGCGGATTTCAAGTGATGTATGGATACCAATATCAACCAATCACAGGTGAAATCGAAACTCTCAATAAAAAATCGACCAATGAGAAGCCTTAAGCAAGATCAATTACCGTGTTATAATAGATCTCGTGAACCTACAAAGAACTGTAATAAACCAGTGTATTCATCCATCATAAATCTCTTTGTTTGTTGGTAATGGATTTAATTAAGTAAGGTTTGCAGTGTGAACACGACCCTTGTAACTTTTGGACTCCCAAGGGACTTCAAATGAACGTTAAAACAATGTCGTGTGCCTGCTGGCGATTTTCATTAATTTTTGCGTGGTCGAATTTGAGGATTATTTTATGATCGTGATAAGGGCAAAAATTTTGCGTGATGACGTGATGTTAAGGTCTAATCAGTTTAGTATCAAAACTCATCTTCTTAAGCGAGTTAAGGTAACTCCCGAACCATATTTTGCGTGACGGACACCGCTTCCTATTGCTCCGGGGGGAGGGGGGTACTTATGCAAAAAGGGTGCCGGGTATGTGCGAGTCATAAGGGTCCCTTTTTCATATCCTCTATTTTCTATCCGAAAGTTCCTCCAATTTGAGAGGTAAAAAACCATTTAAAAGCAAATTTAGTCTCTGAAAGGGTTCCAAAATTGCGAAAATCAGAAATCGACTCCCTCAAAGGGTCATAAATTCTTGAAATTGGGACTAAAATTTAAACATTTTGGCTGAAATTCTAGGGAAATACATATTGCTATTATCCCTCGGGCTATTGCACTATATCTTTCGTTTATAGCCAAACGAAGCGTATTAGCAAGATGATTTCAGTAAGTGCTTGATCAAAAAGTTAAATTAAGCCAGTTTAAAAATAACTGATTTTGACGTTACAGGGTTCCCAAAGCTTTCAAAATTTCAAATTTAAGGAGAATTGAGGAGAACTAAGGAGGATTTTTCACTTTTTCGAGGAGATTTCTGTAAAAATTTGAGGAGTTTTTCTTGACAGTAAACTTGTCAAGTTAAAATGAGGCTTTTTGTTGTTAAAAAAGCAACACTGTGAGAGAAAGAGGGAGTTTTTTGTTGTAAAAATGAGCTTTTTACAAACTAAACAACGGAAAGGTTTACCAAAGTCTCCTTCTTGGGGGGTGGGGGCTAGGTAATTGTCCTTAGACATATTTTATATACAGCATGAACCAATAGCGGCAATAATCTATTTTCGAAATAACGCCCTTAATTTTCCGAAGTCGCAGCCCCCCCCAGAGTTTCTAAACTTTTACTAGAGTAGGTATTTTATGAAGAGGAGAATATGTAGTGGATAAGAGTTGATATCGTCGTGGCCGTGGCCCCTGTCCCTGCTAGAACGCCACTGATTTTGAGTTATTGAAAAACAATGAGGAAATGGAAACATGATATTAGAGTAAAGAGATGTGCGAGCGAAGCGAGCAGAAGATTTTGCATGTTATTCTTGAAAATCAATTTTCGAAACATCTTTTAAAGGCCAGCGATACTACTTTGAATGTTTTTTTATTTTTGGTCAAATTTAATTGAGGAGATTTGAAGAAAATATTGGAGAAATTCGAGAAAAAGTAGGAGATTTGAGGAGAATTGAGGAGATTTGAGGAGCTGTGGGAGCCCTGCGTTTATGAAATACGTCGCGTGTAACAACACGTCAAACCGTCAAAGTCCAAAAGACGATAAACGACGTCATATTAAAAACAACTTCAATTCTATTACTGCAATCAGCACTAAATTTTGACAGGAAACGTTGATTATTGATTCTGAATATGGTTGCAATTAAACCCCAATTAAAACATATGGCGGTGATGAGATGAAAAAAACCATCATAATATCTCACCAAGCGTTGAAGAATAGTTATCATTGATTACAGTTTGTACAGGTTTTTTTCTTTCCTTTGATTCCTCATCTTTACCAAAGTTATCATCAAATCCACAAACGCCTCTTCCAGCATTCACGTTATTTCCCCAAGGATCATCTGGATTCATTTCTTCAAGGCTTTCTCTCCCCAGAAATACATCCAGAAACTTTGAAGTTGATGAAGTTTTTACCAAAACCTTTACGCTTTGGTGGTTGTTGTTGTTTTGATTTTCGAATTTTACTTTCACTTTCACTTTTGAAGAAATATTCAAGTGTGGCGATAAAACTAAAATTGTTAAATACCATATTTTTCTGCAGTCAATATTTACGGGATGATTTTTAACTCCGCTCGTAAGTATATTTCAAAATGGGGCAATAGTTGCGACGAATTAATTTGCACTTGTGATTTCTGCTCAACAGAGACAAAGATAGGCATCGGTTAAACTTTGAAATTTTCAGTACACAAATGGCTTTATTCAAAAGTGACAAACAACTATTTCAACTCATTCAGATAATATTGATGCTTAATGTTATTTCCTGTGATGATTGTGGCCCATTAGGATACAACGCGATAAACCTGCTCAGGTAATTAAACTTACTACTTACTTACTTTTGATACTTTTGATGGGTTCTTTGAGTCTCTCAATCATCCAATTTGGAAATCCGATGATTCACCATTTCTCTCACACTGTTTGAATCCGCTCTCCTGTAGGGATAATAATTCGGGAGCAGTGGTTCGTCCGGCAGTGTGGAAAGAAAAAGGTCAAGTTGTCTTTTGAATTTAATTTTTGTGCAGTTTGTGATATTACGAATGTAGAATGGGAGAGAATTGAAAAGCTTAGGTCTTTCTTCAGATAGTGAGCCTCTCCAAATGTTTTTGTGTTTAGAATTTACTTCTTTAAGGTGGCATTTTCGTCCGAGTCTCTGGTTTTCGTAGCAGGTGATACCCCCTTTGCAAAGTGGTTGAAATTTGGAGAATATTTCTCTAAGATATACCAAGTATAGATGATTTGATATCTTTCTCTACGTCTTTCCAGACTGTATAGTTTTAGAGTTTTAAGTTTTTCCCAATAGTTCAGTTTTTGTAAAGAGAATATTCCATTTAGGAATGATTTTTGAAGCTGTTCTAGTCGTTGCATTTGGTGTCTCTTGGATGGTGACCATAGCTGTGAACAGTAATCAATGTGAGGGATTGCCAATGTCTTCCATAGGGTCAGCATTACAGTAGGGTCCCTTGTTTTGAAAGTTCGATATATCCATGAACTGATACCTTTGACCTTGTCGAT
The DNA here is from genome assembly GCF_902728285.1 of Clytia hemisphaerica. Lineage (NCBI taxonomy): Eukaryota > Metazoa > Cnidaria > Hydrozoa > Leptothecata > Clytiidae > Clytia > Clytia hemisphaerica. Next base: position 469,527 of record NW_027104101.1, on the reverse strand, counting down.
TACATTTTCTATATGATTGTCATATGTCATACCCACATCTAAAGTGATCCCAAGGTCTTTGACTGTAGTCTTGGTCTCTATCACCTTTTGGGTATCAGAGAAGTATTTGGAGAGTTCTTTAAGTTCTTCATTTCTACCATAATTGAGATGTTCAAATTTAAGTCCATTCAATTTCATGTTATTCAATCCAGTCCACTCATAGACTGCGTTCATGTCATCTTGGAGCTGAATGATATTAGCATGGTTTTTGATTTCTTTCATTAGACGTGTATCATCAGCAAATGATGATAAGAAAGAGTGTAATATCTTTTTGTCAATGTCTTGTATCATTATCAGAAACAGTAGTGGTCCAAGCACAGATCCTTGGGGAACACCAGAGATGACTTCTGACCTTTCTGATAGTGTGTAGTCAACAGAGACTTGTTGCGTTCTACCTGTTAGAAAGGATTTGATCCAAGCAAGCAGTTTGCCTTTGATGCCATTGGTTTTAATTTTGTTCAGAAGAATGGTATGGTCGACTCTGTCGAAAGCCTTGCTAAAGTCAAGGTAGATCACGTCCACATTATTGCCGTTTTCTATATGGTGGATAAGTCGTTCTGTGTGAGAGAGAAGTTGGCTCAGGCAGGATCTACCAGATCTGAAACCATGTTTGGTTGCAATTAAAAAGATTGTTGTCTTCAAGATGTTTTTGTATCTTACTTCTGACAATTTTTTCGAAAATTTTTGAGACATTCGAAGTTAAAGCGACTGGTCTATAGTTTTCTGGTAAACCTTGATTGCCTTTTTTGAAGATTGGTGTGATGTAGCTTGATTTCAGTAGATGGGGAGTTTGACTTTGACTTTTATCTAGAATATTTCTCCAGATAAGACAAAGAGGAGTTGCAAGTTGTTGCAAGTTGTTGTCTGGCTTTTTTGAGCAGGATGGCAGGGAAACCATCAGGTCCAGGGGCAGAGTTTGAAGATAGGGTGTTGATTTCGTTGATAAAATCAGCTTCTGTGAGGTCTATATCACATAGTTGAGAAGTGTTGTTGTCATTTTCATTCAGGTCGTATCTCTCCAATGGTTGAGTAAAGACAGAACTGTATTGGTTCTGAAGTATGTTAGCCATACGTTTACTGTCATTTGTAAGTTCATTTGTTGACGGATCTATTAAGGGTCCAACCTTGGGTTTATGCTTTGAAAACTTCTTTGCATAGGCATAGAAATATTTAGGATTAGATTAATTTTTGAAATTTTTGAAGTAGCATCAAGTTCTTGCTTTTGTCTTTCATTTATGTGTGACTGTTGAAGCTTGAGTTCAATATCGATAAGTTTCTGTGCGGTTTTGTTCGTTCGATGCTTTTTTTTTAATTTTGATCTATTACGCATTAAAACACGTCTGTCTCTTGGGATTATTTTATAAGAATGTTTTGGTTTTCGAGCTGGTACTTTGTTTGCTGAAATAACTGATATACACTTATCAATAAAAGTTTCGTATTGTTTCTCTGGGTCTGAGGTTGAGTGCAAAGTCTTACGCCAGTCAATACATTGAAAATCTTTGTTTATGGCTTCCCAATTTATGTTTTAGTATTTTTTCTTGCTTCTTTGACCTTTGAGCTTTGTTTTCCTTTCTGTGGGCAGAACTTGTTGGGTGTAGAACTCATTTTAAACAAATACCCAAGCAGTCATGTGGACCTAGTATCATTTACAGACTGAGCTTGATTCCATTTACCTGATGACAGATGTTGAGTTTTCCTGTGGACAGTTCTGGCTGGCACATCCTTGCAATCACAGTACATGCAACGGGTTTCACATACCCAGTAAATGTGATAGGATGTGTGGGGCAAAACTATGCTAATTTGACGTTCAAATTAAATATGGAAGAAAAAAATTAGGGCAGGGGAGCCGGTTCTCCAAACTCGACTTGCCACAGAAAACGTCAAATGGATGTTTAGGGGGTAGGGGTATAAATTGTTGATGTTCTTTCCTGGAAAAGAAATTTTCACCAGGAAAATCAATTTTAGAGAGTTTCATTCCACCAAATGTTACTTCGCCATGTTTGTTTTTTATCGCTTCGGTTGTTTTGAAAACCATAACAAACAGCCCAATGTTTATGCCTTGGGTTCTCTTTGTTTAACGGCTCGTGCAGCCTATAAGTTTTTACAGAAGGCCATTTTTTTCTGTCGCTTTTTATATTATAGAGATAAAAAATTCCGGGATTATTGGTGAAAAAGTTTAGAAAATATCTCTGTTATTTTCTAAATTAAAACTATGTGGGCCGTAGCAAAAATAAAGGTGTCTGACTAAACAACAATGGAATATTTATAGCGAGCGATGGGAGAAGGGTTCAATATTTTGAGATCAAGTTGATTGCCACGGCCGACGTTATTTGAAGAGGGGGTAGGGGTTCGAAATCAAAACGTCCATATTTGATGTTTTTCGTGGCAAGTCTGAGTTTGGAAGGCTCCCCTTACCCCTTGGAAAAGAATTTCACTATCCAATTTTCTGAAAAATACAATTTCATCCATTTACCTAATGCAATACAGGGTATTGGTGACTTTCATCTTCTACCCATTGCATTTGGAACCGAATGCAATTGCGAATAATCCCATTGGAGTCTCTATAACTTGAAGATGTAGTACTTTTAGGGTACTAACTGCTATGAGGGGTGGTGTGCTTTAAATTTCAAATCAATCAAATGGTACTTTTTGGGTACTAACTCTAAAAATAGCTGGTCTCATCCAAATCAATTTAAGCATTTTTCAATGTAGGAAGCTTAAAATTTGTCTTACTGTCCAGACTTAACAAATTAGCTCGAATCTTAATTGTGATGTAAAAGATTGCTTGTTTTGAAATTGTGTGCAGCTACTAAATTACGTCATTATGATTTACGTTATGTTATGCTCCTCAGCTAGCTTTTTGTTTTTATCAAGTTACGCAGCATTGCAATGTCTTCTTAACCCTCTTGCACCCAGTCGTTTGTCAAACAATGCAAAAGTGATGTTTTTCATTTCTGGGGCTTTAGATCTAATAATATGTTGGGAAGACTTTATATATGTTAGGCATAATAGCTTTGCACCATATATGCTTGGCTCTGCATTTATTATAAATCAAATAGAGAAAAATTACCAACGTTAGTATAATGTCAACCCCAGGGCTACCTAGGGTACTAACATGTTTCAAATATATATATTACCTTGACTGTCGGTTACTCAAGACCACTAAATAGGGCAGAATAGGGGGTGGTGTCAACCTGCCAATAGTCAAATGCACTTAGTACTTTTGGGTACTATAAAACTGCTAAAGGGTGGTGGGTGTACTCAGGTGTACTCTCAAATTTTCAATTTTGCAGTTAGTCATCATGATGTCTGGTACCAACTGCATGACCCCCCCTGATTATAAACATAAAAAAATTCAAAAGAGTATCAGTAAAAGTCCCTTTGTTTGAGGAATGTTATTTTATTTGATGTATTTTCATTTTTTCAAAACCTTTTTCTAATCTTGTTGTACTTGTTTTTACTACATCAGCATCATCAGACCTTTCAATCAAAACAAAACTTTTAACTAAAGGGACCATAAAACTTTTTGAGTTAAGGAGACATTCAGAGGTTCAAGTTAAAGAGAATCCACCGTATCTCGAAACTTTCTGTTGGTTTTTTCAAGCAAGAAAGGTTATCATAATTATTGATTGTTTGCAGAATTACTTAATTTGGAGGAAATATATTCTAAATGTTCTCATCATCGTCAAAGGTTTTCATCGTCATCATAATGATTGATTGACACTGATAGGGTTTACCGCATATTGATGTGCTCTCTCCACCAACTGTAAAAATTGTATCCTTCTCCTCAGATAAACATTGACATTGTTGCTTATTCTTCAAGAAGATTACTTTTTTGGACATATCCAGTTGAAAAGCTTGACACTTTAAAGTGCACTCAATGCTTTACCTGGCTAAAAATGGATTAAGCTGTGTCTCTTCCCTCCTAGAGATAGTGTTTCGGAGATTTGCTTTTCTTCAGCTTTAAACCAATTCCCAGAGATGATCTTGGCCAGTCGTATAAACCTTAACAGCTGCATTATGAAACTCTTAATTATCAGGTTTGGCTGCCAAACTTTTACATTTGAAATCTATATGTTTGATTTTGAATTGTTAAAAAAGTGAAAATCAATTTCTTAAAATATTCAATAAAAACTTTACATTACGGCAATATATTTTAAGTATTTAAAATCTTCAACATAATCAAAACTTCATTTCCTTCACTGAATGTTGAATTCAAATTTCGTATATTTGACGACCATCGATACATCCTCTAACTTTAGAAAAATGTTTTTGTGTGTGACATCTTCCTTTTTTTTAAATCTTATGATCAACATGACACTGGCATGATTTTTGGACCTACCTGGACCTACCCTAAGGTAGTCCTTTAAATTAACCCTTGTCCGTCCGTCCGTCCGTTCGTCTGTTGCCAGCTTTTCTCGGGATCGGCTCATTAGTTTTTTCTAATTTTTTGCACAATGATGCAAAATGGCAATGCCCAAAATGTGACGGAGCCCGATTTTCGAAAAAAAATTATTTCCGGCCGAAAATGCCGGAAATATGCCGGAAAAACCGGTTTTTTGGCATTTTCTCAAGATTTCATCATTAGTTTTTTCTGAAATTTTGCACAAAGATGCGTATTAGCAATGCTCAAAACTTGGCCGAGTCCGATTTTTGAGAAAAAATTTTTTCCGGTCGAAAATGCCGGAAATATGCCGGAAATCGCCATTTTTGCAGATTTTCATCGGACTTTTTCCTTATATTTCGTTGTTTTTTCACTCAAAAACATTATTGATAGCAATGCCCACCATGAAGCATGGTTCAATCGTCAATAGAACTGAGTTTTGAAGCCGGAACTTTCTAAAAATCGCCGGTGCAGCCCATTTTCGCCGGAAAAACGGTATTTCTTGATTTTCTCGAGCTGTACTTTATATTTTTTTATGAAATTTTGCACACTGATGCAAAATGATAATACCTAAAATGTGACGGAGCCTGATTTTGGAAAAAAAAAATTTCCGGCCGAAAATGCCGGAAATATGCCGGAAAAACATTTTTTTTGGCATTTTCTCGAGATTTTATCATTAGTTATTTCAGATTTTTTGCTCAAAGATGCGTATTAACAATGCCCAAAACTTGGCCGAGTCCGATTTTAGAGAAAAAAATTTTTCCGGCCGAAAATACCGGAAATATGCCGGAAAAACTGTTTATTTGGCATTTTCTTGAGATTTTATCATTAGTTTTTTCTGATTTTTTGCTCAAAGATGCCTATTAACAATGCCCAAAACATGGCCGAGTCCGATTTTTGAGAAAAAAATTTTTCCGGCCGAAAATACCGGAAATATGCCGGAAAAACTGTTTATTTGGCATTTTCTTGAGATTTTATCATTAGTTTTTTCTGATTTTTTTTTTTGCTCAAAGATGCCTAATAACAATGCCCAAAACATGGCCGAGTCCGATTTTTGAGAAAAAGATTTTTCCGGCTGAAAATGCCGGAAATATGCCGGAAATCGCCGTTTTTGCAGATTTGAATTGGGCTTTTTCCATACATTTCTTTGTTTTTTCACTTAAAATAATTATTGATAACAATGCCACTATCAAGCATGATTCAATTGTCAATAAAACTTTTGCAATTTTGCAACCAGAACTTTCTATTTCTTTTTTCCCTAAACCCCTCCCCCCATCAACAATCAATGATGACATTTAATGCATTTTCGCTAAGCGCTATATTTTCTTAATGATTGCTTTTCTCCTTATTGCTATCTAAGTTTCATCATCAGGTAGGTCCATTCAGCATGTTGCTTGTTTAGATTAATATTTCTTGATTTAAAGGTTTTATTTTTACATAAGTGTTCCCGTTTCATATCAGACATTTTATATTGTTCTGATATAAACAAAATATTGTTTTCTTTTCTTCTTTCTGACAAATTTTGCTCCACGTCCGTGTCAATCCAATGTGAAAAAGCTTATAAATTAAAATTGATGAGTAAGCAAACGATATCACTCTTATTTAAAACCAAAACCTTTATGAAAAATTTCAACAAACAAATAGTGTATTTATTTACTTTACAAGATTTTCGTTCCCCTTCAAGAAGAATTATAGTTAATTATAGTTTTTATCCATTATTCAATTTTTAGGCCGAACTATTGGTTTTTTGATTTACCATTCGATCACTGTCCCTCGCTTCCTGAAGACCATCGTTACGGTAACGAAAGCTATATCGACCCGGAGAAGAAATGTCGCATTTATTTCAATTTGTGTCAAGACCAAAAATACCAGTGTAGTGGTGCCATATGTGCTCGATATAACTTTGATTTGGTGTCACTAATGGGCGCTTACGAAGCAGAGATACATCCATTCCATGAAGGTATCACCTTTTAAAAAGTACCAAATTTCCATGTTTTCATTATGCTTTCAAAATGATAGAAAATCTACCAGGCGAAACACGGTGTTAACGTTTGAAATTAATTTAGCATTTGATATTCAATAGACCTTTTCATAAATTACGTCACGAACATCACTTACCTCGTTTTGAAATTATTTCCAAGGTTGTTAACTCCCAGCGGATTTTATCAAAATAATTTTCTATTTATAAAAAAATCATTTAATGTCATAAGGGACTATCACCATGGTAATTGTTTGAATACGAGGCAAGTGATGTTCGTGACGTAATTTATGAAAAGGTCAATATGACTGTGGAAACAATGTTGTGTGCCTTTTCGTCAGTGTCGAAATTTCAATGTAAGAAAAGTTTGCGAGTTTCAATTTTTTTTCAAATCTGATCCTGTTGAAATAAATTATCTTAGAAAAGAATTTCCCGAGTATATAGCGAAAGTATTACGATAGCCTTTCTATGTATGTGGAATATTTTTGGGGCGCAAATTATGGCGTGGGCGTTTGGCTGCGGGCGTACTACGGCCAATATTCTAAATGTGGACTCACACAAAGATAAAAAAACAGCGTTTTTCTTAATAATTAAAACTAGCCGCTACCCGGCATCGCACGCCGGTTTAGCTGTTGCTTAACGCATTTTAAAGTCCTTTGGATGTTGGGAAGGTGGTTCAAAACACGATGAAATCAAAATTAAAGGGAAGAGTTCTCTTCAAAGTTTGGCTCTATCCCTCCCGGGTGATGTATCTTTTAACTATATTTAGAAAAAAAATTTTAAATTGTGGCAAAAATGATCAGAAAGGGCGTCATTCAAACTATACCATACCGGCGACTTGCGACGTCCGAGACGGCTCTGCAATTAGATTTTTTTCTCGCTTCGCTCGCTTTACATTTCATTTGCCATAGTTCTTGATGATTAGGAAAACTTTGATGTCAAGATAAGAGGAGTGAAATTATAGACATGCATGACACGAGATTCGTCAAAAAAAGTCAGCCCGGTGGGGGTACTTAGGCAAGAGAAGGATACGGGTATGTGCCGCCCTTAAGGGTGCATTTAAAAAAAATGGCAGTCCCTGTAGTCCCTGTAGGTTGGAAAAATCAGAAAATCAAACTTCAGTCCCACTAAGAGTCGGTGAAAATAGGAAAAAATTTCAACTCCTCCCCCCCCCCTAGAAAGATAGAAATTTGGTCAAATTAGTAATAATAATAATAATATCTTTGTTTAATGTTGGGGTACCGTAATTACAAATCAAGTAAATTTATAACTAATAAAATCCAACAATATCAAAATAATAAGTAAAAACGACGAGATCCTTAGGGCCAATTACCTACAGATGTTACATGAACATTTAGAGCCTTTCCAACGTTTTATCTCTGTTTTAAATTTGGCTAGAGTTTGAATGTCATGTAATTTCAACTTCTTAGGTAATTGGTTCCACAATAAAGATGCTCTAAAGGATAAACCGTAAATACCGAAGGTATAGCGAGTAGCTTCAGGGAGAGTTAAGAGTTTTGTGGATCTTAGTTTGTATACCACTGTTTTTATTTGAAAAATTTCTGCCATGAAGCTTGGACTCAAACCTTTGATTGATTTGAAAATTTCCACCATCAAATATTGTAAATTTTGGATGTGGATTTTTACAGTATTTGTACGGTTTAATAAAACTCCATAGTCTAAAGAAAAGTTTGAATGTACCACACGTAAAGCCCGTTTATGCACTCTGTTTATTTCATCGTTGGATGCTCTTGAGGAAAACATCCAAATGAGGGGGCAATATTTAAGATGACAAAGGATGTATGAGTTACAGAGTGTGAGGGCTTTTTCGGGATTCAAATATTTCCTTATCCTTTGAAGAGCTGTAGTATTCCTACTTACAGTAGAACATATTTTGTCTACATGTTGGTTAAAATTCAGTTTCTCATCAAAAATAATTCCTAGTAGCAAAACTGAATTTTTTGCTTTTATAGTAACATTCTTATACTTGATTGAAATATTAGAGTTATCAATATTTTTTCCTAATAGCATCATTTGGAATTTTCCTGGGTTTGCAACAAGATAGTTGGATTCGAACCAAGATATTAAAATAGTTAAATCGTTTTGCAATTTTTTCAAGACGATATTTTCAGTGGTTCCACAACTATCGATAGTGTTGTCATCAGCAAAATTGCAAATGTCGCATTGCTCTACAAATTTAATTATATCATTAATAAAAATATTGAATAGTAAAGGACCTAAGATTGAACCCTGTGGTACTCCTGAAAGTATCTCGAGCCATTCGCTGAAAATTGATCCAATTTTAACCCTTTTGCTTTCGTTTTTTTAGGTAATTATAGATAAGAAGCAAAGCTGGACCCCCCCGATTCCATAGGCTTGTAACTTTGCAATAAGTAACTCATGGTTCAGACAATCATAAGCTTTTGACAGATCCATAAGGACAGTGCCTACAATCTCATTTTTATCTAAACATGCTTGCCATCTTTTGAGAAGGCGTAACATAGCATGTTGTGTGCTGTGACCTCTCCGAAATCCACAGAGAAGTTTTGCTAAATTTAGGTTCGATAAATGTGTTAAGTTGATTGAAAAGCACACGTTCAAAAACTTTTGAGATTGCTGGCAGTATGCTTATGGGTCTGTAATTCACTTTATCCATCTCGTCTTCTTTCTTAAAGACGGGACTGATGTCAGCAAATTTTTAGTTCGTTTGGAAAAACGTTGCTTTGGATTGATGAATTAATAAAATTTGTTATAAAATCTAAATAAATATCGACTGATAATTTTAAGATATTAATCGGTAAATCACCACTGACAGATTTTCTTGGATTTAGCGAGAGGATGATTTTACGAACCCTATTATTATCTACACATCGAAATTGAAATATATCTTGGAGATTATCATTACAAGTCTCTGCTTTAATCTTAATGATACTGGGATGATCTGAAAAGTGATTAAGGGCTTCGAGAACTGGCTCAGAGAATTTATCAAAATTCTTTCCAGTATGTTTAATGGGCAGAGTTCTTGTAATGTCTCTAAAGTATTTATTAAATATGTTAACAATCTTTTGATCGTCAGAAACAATGTCATTTTTCTCAGCTAGGACAATTTTGCCTTGGTAACAGCCTTTGTTGGTAAAATAAGGCTTGCACATATTCCAGAGGGATTTTTCTTTGGTAGTATCTATACTCTCAAAATAAGATTTTTTTTGTTTTTTTATTTAATTTTACTACCAAATTCCTCTTTATGTTTATAGGCTAGGCTTGGATATCCTCAGGAAGTTTTGTTTTTCTTGAAATATTTTTTAAGCGAGAGCGCTTCATGATTTGCTTCCTAAGTTCCTTTGTCATGTGAGATTTGTCATTGCCTCTGATAGTCTTTTTCTTTAATGGGGCATATTTATCCAAAATATTAGTAAATATTAGCTCAAATTGACTATAATCTATCGGTTGGAATATTCTTAGGGTATGAGAAAGTTCTAAATTAAAATCAAAGCCTTTAAATTTAGAAAAATCTCGATATTGAATGGTTTGTGGAGGTAGACTTTCGTAGCCTTCTCTAAATATAGTTATTGGCATTAGATGAAAATCACTTAAATCAGTCTCAACAGCATGGGAATGTTGAAGGCTAGACTTGCAGTTTGTTAAAATAAGGTCAATACAAGTTCCCTCTGGTTTTTTGAAGCAAGTTTTTTGTTGGATCAAATTTGATAAGTTATATCTATCCATGAATTGTTTTAAGTCAGTTTGAGACGGTTCAGTGTTGAAATCACCTAATACCAATAAACGATCAAATCTTCCTAAGAATTCATTCATGAGGTCCGACAGTTTTTCAATGAATTGCTTAATCTTAATTTTTGGATTTTTGTATATGGCTAGAATGAGCCAACTGTTTTTCTTAAGCCGTAATTCAAATATAATAATCTGTATGCCTTTGCTACTGTATATCTTCAGTTTTCGAGATGCAAGACCCTCTCTTATATACACCAACATACCCTCTGATTTTTTATTTACATCAACTCGGTAAGGAAGCTTAAAATTGGGTTTTTTCAAGGAGGCGTTGGTTGAGGCAGCATCTAATTTTGTTTCTGCAATAACTAAGATATCAAGAAGATGGCCAGTAAGGGCAAACAGGTTAGGGAGCGTCTCCAAATATTGTTTCATTTTTAAACGAAAATGAAACGAATGCTTCGTTTATGTTTCGTTTAGCTTTCGTTTTGACTTCGTTTCGACTTCGTTTCAGATAATGATGTCTGATTAACTTTAATTACTTAAAAAAACAAGATAATTGAACTGAAAAAAAGAGAATATTTTGAAACGAATAGTGAAACGAAATAATTTTTTTCTCTGAATTTCATATAATTTCCATGTCATCCAAAGCTTTTTAGAACTTTTAGCAATAGTCTGATTTTGTTACTGCAACAATAGATAGTTCTTACTTCCTCAAAATGCGTAATATTTTTTCGATGTTTAAAGGGATTCAGTTTCTGAAGTTTCTTGCTTTCAAGCTTAACAAGTTTTCTAATATCTTTTGGCCTCGATTTAAGAATTCTTTTAAACCTGGTTCTGATAAAAAAAAAATTATGATAGAAGGCTGCGAAAGGAGGATCAAGAAGATCATACTTTCCGACATAACAACCCGAAAACACTTTGCAAATTACTTCAATATAATTCATACGGGAATACCGTAGTTAATTACCACCTGAGTTGGTAATTAATTACAAATTGAGTCGGTAACACCGTCAAGACCTGTTAAAATTGTTTCATTAATTATATCCCTGTTAAGATAGCCCCGAACAATAAGAAAAACATATTTCAGAAAAGTCTACATCATAAAATACGAAAGCAGACTTTAATTTGGATTGATCTTCGACCAAATCTTTCTGTTGAAAATAAAGTATATGCTTTTGTGAAATTAAACATGAACTCTTTGTCCTATCCGTTTCACAAAATTTTAATTGAGAAATTTCTCTAAACGAAATGAAACGAAAAAGAAAAAAGTTAGAGATAATATTAGATAATTATCTCTAAATTAGAGCTAATTATGCATTTCGTTTGAGCTTCGTTTGAACTTCGTTTGAGCTTCGTTTTAATTCGTTTCATGAAACAATTTGAAACGAAAAAATTGAAACAATATTTGGAGACGCTCCCTTATCAGATTTGTTACGAAAAGAATTTATGTTTAGATATCCAATAGTCGGGTTTTTTGACTTCTTTCTTAGAGAAATTAATTTGTCTAAGTTTGTGTCTTTCGTGCGTCATTCCAAGTCCCTAATATATTTGATAAAATTTTGGGCAAGGCGAGAATTCCCATGATTGTTAAGATGAAGTTTACCTCTTGAAAGCTGGTTTTCTGTAATGTTACCGTTGTCTATAAGATCAAATTTCATATTTTCACACATTTTCTTCAAACCTGTATTCAAATTTGTAACTTTATCAGGACCATCTGGAGTATCAGTACGAACAACACAGTTTGGAATTACCAATTTCGTTCTTGGTGAGATCTTCTTCGCAATGCGATTTATAGCTTCCAAGTTTTTCGTTGTTTCACCATCACTCGTAAGGTCATTTTGTTCCACCATGGATGATCATGACATCAGCCTTTTTCCTTCTCAAAATAGGCTTTATGTGATCGATCAAATCCTCCGTGTTGGCACCGGGGTGTGGTCTGATCTTTACATCATGTTGAAGTTTTCTAAATCCAACTTCTTTCTGGCCGTTCAGCATAGAGTCTCCAATAATATACACCTTTTTCCTTTCTCTCAAATTCTCTTCTGTATTCTCTCTTCTTTCATCTGGTTTCTCGTTTTTGCGTTTTTTAGAAAGGGCTTTCTCTTTTTTATCTTTTCTGTCATTTGTATTGTCTTTTTTATTACTTTCCTCTGTAACAGTGTTCTGACTTTCTGATTTTTTATTACCATTAGTGTTTCCCTCATTACGAGATAACAGCATTTCGATTAGTTTATTTTTTGAGATCAACTCTTCTCTAAGAAAATCTATTTCTTTTGCCATGTGATGGATCAGGTCTTTGTGATCATAACTTTCTAAAGAAAAGGACTCCCTTCCAAAAGATGATTTTTTAAGTGGTGCAATACTTTCCATAACAAATTCATGAATGTCCTTTTTGATAGTTGATGCAATTTCGTCAACGATGCTTTCTTTAAAGTTCTCCTTGGCTTCTTTAGATTTGATATACTCAGCCATATCATCAATATATGCTTCAGCATCCCTCAGTGAGTTGTCATGATTCTCCATTTTGTAAAAGTTCAAATTCAAGTTTGTAAAAGTTCAATTTCTTACGCCCACTTCGTACGAAGTCAAAACGCGTCATGTAAGAAGCGCATACAAATTTCGAGAGAAAATTCATCTACTGCTGGTATGTCCCAATAAGGAAATTAAACTTCACTTTAAGCGAGATAACGTTCATGACACGTTTGATGTCGTTAAAATTCCCCTTGTTTCTTCTTCTCTTTAGTCCCGCTAAGGATCCGAAGGCCGAAAGTCAGACAGCTAGGACACGCAGATAGAATAACGTGATAGCGAACTTTTATGTTGCTTTTTATAAAACCTTCGTCATAACCTTTCGAATTCAACAATGAATGACTTAGATTTACAGCAAAATAATTATCGACATAGATGTCCCTTTTTACGAAGAAAGAGCTCTTGTTTTTACTGCCTTTCGAATGTATTTTTAATGTTGCTGTTTAGTTGTTCTAACAAACTTGTCTTGTGATGAATCCCATGTTTTATTTTATATTTGTTCTTTTCTATAACAAATTTTGTTTGAAAGATTTTTCTTTTGTTTTGAAAAGAATTCGAATGTCTCAAATTAAAGAAGGTCGTTAATTACATTCGAAAACATAAAACAAAAGAAAAGAGAGGAAAAAAAAAACAAAAACATAATAGGCGGCCTCGGGCATGTCAGGGCAGAAATTATAATCTATCAATCAAAACAAACTTATCGAACAACTCAAAGTCATCTTTTAAAAGAACAAAAACATTGCTTGCGAAAACGAAAGTGGTGACATACAGACACACAAAGCACCGCTATTAATATATAGACTAGCCAGTACCCGGCGTCGTACACCGGTTAAGCTGTAGCTGAACGCACTAAAAGTCCTTTGGATGTTGAAGCTGACGATCAAATGAATAAAAAGATATCTTCAAAGTTTGACTCAAATCTTTTTTGGACCTACCCCGGTGGAGGTCCTATAAATTAACCTGTGTTTGTTCGTCCGTTCGTTCGTTCGTCCGTTCGTCTGTTCGTCTGTTACCAACTTTTCTCAGGATTGAATCATAGGAATCTTTTGATTTTTGGTACAAAGGTGCAAAATGGTGGTGGCCAAAATGTGACGGAGCCCGATTTTCGAAAAAAAATTTCTTTGGGCAAATTTGGGCCAAAAAACGGCTAAAAAACGGGTTTTTTGGACTTTGTGAAAAATTGGATCATTACTTTTTTCAGATTTTTTGCATGGAAGTAGGGTACCATCATAGGTAAAAGATGGCTCAAGCAGATTTTGGCAAAAAAAATTTTTTTTTCTATAAGAATCACTTTTAATAAGCATACATCAATGTTCTTAGTCAAATTACTCAATTTTTTTACGAGATAGATGTTTTTATTGCTCATGAGGGCTTACTTTTGAAGAATATGTGTGTTTAGACATGCAATTTGGTTGCTTGGCGTGTTTTTATAGAAAAATTGGTCAAATTTGATATTTTTTTATTAGCACATTATCAATTACTTAGGTATTAGCTTTTCTCGAGATTGGCTTTTTCATTCTTTATGATTTTTTGCACAAAGATGCATAATTATAAACCTTCGAATGTGACGGAGCCCGATTTTCGAAAAAAAATGTTTTTGGGCAAATTTAGGCCAAAAAACGGCTAAAAAAGAGTTTTTTGGACTTGGTGAAATATTGGATCATTGTTTTTTTCAGATTTTTTGCATGAAAGTAGGTAACAGATTGCTCAAGCAGCTCAAGAATTTTTTAGCTCAAAAAACGTATGTTTATCTATATGAATCACTATTAATAAGGATACATCAATGTTCTTAGCCAAATTACTCAATTTTTTGATTGACGAGATAGATGTTTTTTTTTGCTCACGAAGTCTTGAATATGAAAGAATATTTCAAGGGCATGAAATTTTGGTTTCTAAACGTTTTTTTTAATAAGAAACAAACGACTAATTTTAATAGATCGTCACTATTTGTGTTCTGAATGATTGTTTAACGGTCATGCCCACGTAGATATCAATTATATATGTGTTAAATGCATAACCAGGTAGGTCCATAAAAGTATCACTTGTCTCGCTTCGCTCGCGTTTATAAATACGCTGTCCAGTTTTCGACAATTTGAGAAAATGTCACGGTAAAGAGGAGTGAAATGTAGAAATGACAATTCTTCAGGAAAAAGCGAGAAAACCACAAAGAATAGTGCAACTTTGTTTTTATCAGATTTAAAAAGACAAATAAGTCAATTCTAAATTGCTTTCTTTAAACCCTTGTCATAACTTTTCGAATTTAAACATGTAAAATGACGTACACAGTTCGACAGTTTTTAACAATATCAACCACTTGAATGTTTTTATTAGAAGAAAGAGGTGGACTAATTTCTTCTCTTGCTTTTTATCGCCCTTTGAATGCTGTTATTGTTTGACAAACTTTTTAATTTTTATGTTTTGATTTACATTTGAAATGTTCTTTTCTATAAAAGAAACTTGTTTTGTTTTGAAAAGAATTCGAATGTCATTAATAAATACGATCGTTAAATACATTCGAAAACATTTCAAACAAAAGAAAAGAGAAAAACAGGATCAGGCAAAGCTGGGCAGAAATTAAAATTACTAAATGTAGATGGGCCTCAAATTTCAAAACAAAGGCTGAATAAAGTCTAAACCAGGCTCTATCCAATCTGTCAATCAAAACAAACTTATCGAGAACAAAACATTGCTTGCGAATTCGAAAGTGACACACAGACAGAAAATAGACATACAGACTACGGCTATTAATATATAGATACGCTAGTGCAAGAAGTGTAACCAAGCCCTTGTAAACATTCATCGTGAGTAGAACTTTTTAATAATGGCTGCTTGGTTGCACATGCTTGCTGCTGCTTTATAAATTTTTATTATGTTTTCTGGCCTTTTTGTAGAGTATTTATAGAGGTTGATTTAACTTTTATTTTAATGACCAGCCAGGTCATTCATTTGAGGGCTATGCATATTAGCCTCCACTGATGCAATTTACCTGATCTCACGGTATTTCCTAGAAATCGTGTCAATTGAAATTCAGCAATCATTTTCGTATAATCGAACTGTCGAACTATCCAACGAAATCAAACGATATAGCTGTTTGATTATCGAACCTGATTTGGTAAGAAAATGTTTTGATTAGTTTGATTATATAATTTGGACAGTTTTTTATCCGATGAGTTTGGTAAGTAAAAGCTCCCAATGGGCCCGCTCTTTAAGCTTTAGCGTGAGCGTCTTCTAATAAGCCGTCGGAATGTAAAAAGAATGGGCAACAAGGTAATAAATCAAACTACAGTAATTAAAAACTCCAGTGGTACCGTTGTTTTGTATAAGATTCCTATCTCCGCACTAAGATTTTTGTTACTTTTCTGGAATACTTCCAGAAAAGTAAAAAAAATATAAAAAATTTGCTTTGTCCAGGGGTAAACTTACTCTGTTTGGGGGTAATCATCCTCTGTTTTAGGGTAATTTTGATTGTCCATGGGGGTCAACGGATGCTTGTCTGAGGGTTAGGCCGGGGGTCAAAAGTCACAATGTCCAAGGAGTAAATTTCCACCCCCCATATTCTATTTTTTTCTGGAAAAGCCCAATGATTTTGATATTGGTGCGCCATCATTCATATCAGAAAGCGAAGATTGTATACAACAGATTTTTCTGACTAGATATAAACTTTGCGCAAGTAAAAGAAGTCTTATCACAAGTGACTTGGCATCAAAGAATGAAAAGTTCATTTTTTCTTCTTCATTTTCAAAAAATTTTAAAATTATTTTTCACAAGTATTTTGCACTTCTTGTATTCTGAATTGAAAGATTTTTTACGCTTATAAAAAGGAATTCTTTAGTCGCATTTTTTTAGGAATCTTTTTTATTGAGATTTTTCATAAGAAAACAGGATATTTACGACCTGTGTGTACAATACAATGTGTATATTTTGTGTAACGCTTCCTTTAAAATCCATAATGCTGCAGGTTTCATGCGTTTTCGTCGTTGATGTTCAAATGTTATGTGAAATTTTCGACTTTAAAAGTCGTCTTGTTTTGATTTATCTTTAATCTGACTTTTAACCTGTTCTAACTGAACTGAACATTTCAATACTGGAAATTTTTGTTCTTCTTTGCTAACCATTATTGCATATTTTATTCTTAACAGTAACAAATTTTTAATTTCACTTTTCTTTCCTATCCAATTAGGGAAACAACAATTTTCAGCCATATACACGGGTGAGAAAATCATGTGTGGAGCTTTACAACATCCAATGAACGTACAAACAAGATTCAATTTCATCTGCAATAAAACGGCTTTCTGGAACCAAACGAACGCTTTGTATCATGGCGGGAGTATAGTTCCTCCTGGCAGATTGATCAATGCTACTTTCAATAATATAACTTGCCAGGTTTGTCACTTATCTCTTTCGAATCAAAGAAAACTTATAAAGGCTGTTTTAAACATAGGCAAATTTCATTGACGAGTCTTTTGTAATTCTTCGAAAAACTAAAGATTTCCCATAATGAATTTGTCAGGATTTTTAAAACATATTTGCTTTATATGTAAAAGATCCTTCAAAGCTTCCAAAGTTTTTTATTATAGAAACCTACCACTCTATTAACCAACACACTATTTCTTTCCTTTTTACTACCAATTCACTTTGATTTGCTGTCTATACATCAGAGATTCTGAGGGGCTATTCTGAGAAAGAATGAATGAAGATTTCGGCAGGGCTAACTTTGGATATAGAATATTTAGTTTTCCATCCATTCATTTTTAACAGTTTACGGTGAATTTCAACTCAGCAGAAGCATGTCCGTATATTCCACAAAACGATTCACCTACAAAACCACTTAGTTATGGATCACTTATTCTCATACTGTAAGTATATGTTTTTCATCCATTGATTCTTTTTCTTGTCCTTCCCAAAAGCATGCTGGCCATCAAACATCCTTTCCTGGAGTCTCTATGACTCAAACACTCGGCGTACTAGGTTTGTGAGGTGATGGATCAAAAAGTGAAACCGACTCTTAGAGAGAAAAAAGATGACGTTTTTGGGACCCTTAACGAGACTTTTCCCCGAAATTTGTGTGGATTCTCACTCAAATTTGGTCTAAATTTTTGAAAATTCTGACTCTTTGAGGGGGGGAAATTTCCTAAGTACTTCCCCCGGGCTCAAACAAGCATATAATTGTTTTAAATTAGATACTGCATCTGATCCCTGATATAAATTATGAAAACTATTTTGAATTGTGTCCAACCTCAATTCAGGTGGTTTTCAATACTCTCTCTTTATGTATGGTTGACATCACCTCAGTTAAGTCGAACCCATCCCCTTTGTGGCCATTCTATGTAGATACTCATGCTGAAAAATCGGACCATGTCTAAATAAAGTTTATCATCTTTTAGGCCATTTCACGGTCGATAGGAATCCTGGGTAATCAGGACTACAATAAGAAAATACCAACTAATAATGGTCGCTAAGTGCTGTTGGTCCAAAAATGTGGAAGCTTTTTGGTCTAACCAACTGAAAGCCGTTATAGGGGACGCGATCAGTTCCGAATACCCATCATTAATTTCAACTGTAAAATTGTTTGTACTGCCCCTATATAATAATTAATAATAAAAAAACGGATTTTGATTATAGATTCTTCCCTGGGTTATTATTGTATTTTATCCTTGGTTGTTTGTTCAATCGAATGCGAGGGAACGAAGGGAAAGATATGATCCCTCATCGAGCCTTCTGGACCGATCTACCTGAGCTCGTTATGGTAAGTCCATCGTTGTTTTTTTTCAATTGATCTTTTTCCAATCTCCTCCCCGTGTATCCCAGGCTTTATTTACGTTACTGATTGAACGAGGTTGATTTTTTCCTCCCGTTGTAGTATTTCCAATTGTTTTTCACTCTGATTTTTCAATTCGTAGATAACAAAAAGCATTTCTCCTTTTTAAACCTGGAACATTATTCTGGTTGGTAAAAAAAAGGGTTTTGACCGTTTCTTTTCTGACGGTAAGATGTAAATACGGACTCTAAAGGTCAAGTTTCAGGTTTTAAAGTGTAGAAAAGGTTATAGGTAAGTCATGCCACCCCTCTGAAATCTCCCCAGTTGACGGACTCTACTCTAGTGTGGCAAGTAAGTTTGCGACCGCAGTCGGAGGCGACCCAACGGCTTCTCTTTCGATAGCTATCTACAATAAGATAGGGGAGGGAGGGCACCACTCTTCTCCCTGGATTGCTCCACTTACCCTTGATCCTTCTCTTAATTGCTTAGCATCAAGCAGAGTGGTTTCAAGTACCATTTTGCGAATTTTTGACCCGACTGGGGGTTGAAACCACAACCTTGCGCACAGTAGCTGGATGCTCTACCACTGCATTACGGTCGCTTCTTTAGGGGGCGTTATTTCACTTGCAGAATTAGGAAAGGTATTTTGCTTCCTGATGGTCTTCTTTTGACCAATCTTTAATGTTCTTCATCTCATTTCACAGGATGGATTTTTATTTACCATGGCAACAGTGACGTGTAAACACGAAGATCGTTACGCTAAAGATTATGACCCGGTTCAATAGATGATCAATAACAATTAATAAATGATGAAGGTCAGACATTTTAGAATAAGACAATAGTATGAACTCGAACAATTTTAACAGCGCAAATAATTAGAATAATGAAATTTTTTCGACGTAGTAAATTATACGAATTCAGTTTATAGTATGGTAAATTAACGCATCTATCGCTCCTGATTCTTCGTATACATTATCTGTAAATTGAATACAAAACAATAATCGAAATAGACATGCATTGGAGAATATTGTGATTATAATGTGATTATAAACTTGATCTGATTGTTGTCAACGTCTGTGAGATTAAAGGTTTGAAAGTGATTAGGAATGACCAAACTCAATAATGTGTTGTTAACAATGATCGTATGTCTTGGTGATTGTTTCATTTCAAATGCGCACGCGTAAATGGGAATCACTCAGCCAATTCGATTGACTTCAAAATATGCCAATTTTGCCCTGTTTGCCAATTATTTTGCATTCGATTGACAGAAATTTGGCAAAGTTGGCAAAATTTGAGTGCCATAAATGCCAAATAAAAAAGATGTGGTGAATCTGGCATTCTTGGCATTTTTGGAACTTACCTCTATACGTCTCCATACAAAACACTGTTCCCACGAGACCTGTGTTCTTTTCGCTCCAATTTTGCCACTTTTGCCAAAGATTTTGAAAAATAGAAGACCTTCCAATGCTAAAGCAAAACAATGCGATCGGCAATTTTGATTGGTTAAAAAATCGTTCGCTTTACAAACGCCGACAGAAAACTGCTGACTAAGCATCACAAAACGGAAATCATAATGGTGGCGTAGCGATGTACAAATTTGCCATGAAGCTGTGATCTTTTGACATTGAAATTGTGAATTTGGCAAAGTTGGTAAGTATGGCAAATTTGGAAGTCAATCGAAAGGGCTGACTATTAAAAGATGTTTATTTATCCTGAATGCGTGGCCGTGTTTTGTTATTGGATATAAGTGAATTGTCAATAAAGGAACAGTACTCATTGTCTCTTTTACCTTATTTCATTATGAAATAGGAGTAATGGTTTTGTTCGGGTCAGCCACATCTTTATCATGATATTAGCGGGGTTAGTATATTCGAGATAAATCGAAGGAGATGGTATAAAGCAAAGTTGATATGTCGTCAAAATCGCCGTCCACTTTGCTGGACGATGGTAAAAACGCCAAAATACCGTCGTCTGTTAATGTGAGCAAAGGCGATATAGAACCACACATAATTTATCGGCTTTGTTTTGCATCGACTTTCCTTCCCGTCGCCCTCGATATTGTCCGATACATAAACTCGTTATTAGCGAGATTGGGTAGATAAATCACAAATATTGACGAATTTTCTCGAGCCTTCGTTCGCGCCACATCAGCTTTCTACAAGTTAATTGGAAAGCACCCGTGTGGTATATCCGCTTTGCTTGTAGAACGAAAAATTAGGCATCATTTCAAAGTGTTAACTAAGAATACTGAAGTTTGAGCTCTAGTCTTTTGGTACAAATTACATTGTAGAATTATAAGATTCTTCATTCAGCATCTTTTTTGAGTTAAATTTCATGTTGATCAATTTAATAAAAAAAATCGCGACTTTTATTTTTTAATTCCCGTATTTTTGTATTTTTAAGTTTTTTTTTGTATTTGGGTTAATATTTTTTAAGTCTAAGTATTTTACGCATTCTATTCTTTCTTACTCGTTAAACAACAAGCGATATATCTGTCGTCCACTTATAGTTGGAATGTTGAAAGAATTTTTTATTGAAACTTGTCTTTATCTTGACGGATTATTAGTTTACTGCGACATAATTTTTTGCGGACATTTTTTCCGAAACCGTGATATTTTTCCGTACAATTCTATACTCTCTCTAGAAAGTCTTAGCTAACATTTAGGTCATTGTAGCTATTTTGACAATTTTCTTATACATACATTTTTTTTTTCAATATGGGATATTAGGAAAAATAGGACTTTTCCCTTCACTAAATTTATAGGTATATTTTTTAACAAAGAGATGAACGGTAATGTTTTTACTCGGAAATTCTTTCTGTCATTATATTGGATAACCCTTTAAGTACCAATGACGAGTATACTAGACATGGGCTATATAGGAGGGTATGCCCAGTTTGAGTTAGAAATCGTCATTTTTGGTATTGGATTGAGTTTCATGGTCAAGCAAAAAAGAATCAAAAAAGTGAGTCTTTCCAGCGAGATTTAAGCCAAAAATTCAAAGAATTTGACAAAAAATCCACTTTTTTCAATATCCAATGAGCTAGAGTGAGTTCTGAAAATATTTTGTGAAACAACGCGTTAGAGATCCACAAATATCACATAATTTAGATTTTAATATTTAGATTTTATGATGATACGCACACAATTTTTTCAACTTATAGAAGTGGACTTTTTTCGGAACACCCTATTACTTATAAAGAGGCATTATGCTCTTAAGCTGAATTATAGCTTAAAGGGAACTGTTGAGGAGAGAAACAATCTGAAAATGTAACTAAAAACGCTTCTTTTAGAAACACAATATCCTGTATCACCACTTCCAAAACTTTTTGAATCAATGAAGTGTAATCGCATTGTACTGTGTGTTAGAACAGAGAAGAATTTGACGGCTGGAAAATATTTCAGGCTGGTGTATAGGCTTATATTTTGCTAGGATATCTGCAAATTTGAGCCTTCATATGCTTATAAGCGTTGTGAAAATACAAACATTCATACAAAGGATATTGTGCACAAAAAAGGTCATACCATAGATACCCTTTACTTTCTTTCTCATAAAGAATTTCAATCAAGATTTATAAAAATATCAAAATCCCAAAAAAATCTCTTTTTAAAAGGATAGAAAATGCTTTACTAGATGGAAATATGTTATTATACAAATGGCTTCATAAAAAAAACACTGGCATACCCTAGGACAAGTTTATCTCTGCACCAACTTCTCTCTATGAAAGGGTTTAATTCTTACGTTTTTTCATAAGAACGAACTATAAAAACATTAGGCTAGTGCCCAAAATATTAAGAACAAGTCAAGAACATTTTAAAGGCTTCAAGAACTCTAAAACACCATATTTCTTGGGAAAACAGAGGAAAATAGACAAAATTAAGAACTACTCAAATCTATTGACTTGCTTGTATAAAGGTATTTGGACCTTTTACACTAATTTTTTCTAGCCAGGAAAGATTGAGTGGGAAAAGTTTCACACCTCTTGGAATGTGCAAGAAATTTTTACCTTGGTGTACTTTTCCCACCCAGGTGATTTACTCAATTTTTCCTGCGAGGTTGATCCTACATTCTACTGAACAAAATTTTAATAAATTCTTTACACCTGGGTGAATGTAATATAACAAGAAAGCCTAAGCGGCGTAAAGGCCCAGCAGTGTTGGCACTTTCAGCATATTTTTCCGCTGCAGAATCGCCATACAACAGGAGCGAATTTTTTCAATGTATAGACTCGAGTCGGGCGAGCAATAAAGATTTAATTACTTTAAACTTTGCTCTACTAAGAAAGAAAGATTTGACCATATAAGTTGGAGGTAATAATCATATGTGGTTTTTTCTTACGTATGCGCACATTAGAAAGCCAGGTAGCTCGATTTTAACCTGGGATCATCAATTGATAATTGCGCGCATAGGCCCCGAAAAAGTCAAATTTTTTCGACCAGTTGTGTTTTAAAGGCCCATTGCGCTGCGCGCTGGGCCAACAAGTGTAATACCATACCCATAACAATCCAAATGTTTGCTCAGCAATCAAACGCGCCAAAATGACAAAAATTCTGATAGTTTAGTTAAAAAGAAAAAAAGGCAAAGTCAGGCTTGCACTTT
The DNA here is from genome assembly GCF_902728285.1 of Clytia hemisphaerica. Classification (NCBI taxonomy): domain Eukaryota; kingdom Metazoa; phylum Cnidaria; class Hydrozoa; order Leptothecata; family Clytiidae; genus Clytia; species Clytia hemisphaerica. The sequence continues at coordinate 446,511 of NW_027104101.1, read as the reverse complement.
ATCCATAAAAGACTTCTTGCAGAAGTCTTTTTATCCAGCTAGCTTGATTTGTCTCTTATATTATTCAAAAATTTTAATTTTCAGTATAAGGTTTTCATTTGATTTTTGTGCAAACTTTTGAACTGTTAATGGTTATAAGTACATTAGCTGAAATTTGATTGAGATTCCAATTGATTGGACTGTGTTCGATTGAGATTGAGATTCGATTGTGTTCAACCTTTGGCTGGATGCATTGTCATTTTGGATATTTAAAAACACCAGCATAAATCAAGATGACTCCATGTTTTAATGGGTGCAAGGGAAACGACAACAGTAAGTTTTCCTTCCTGTAATTTATGGTCTTTACGAGGCCCCCCCAGTGGTTTGCGTGATGGCGTGATTGGGGCTTTTTTCTTGCGTGATGGCGTGATTGAGATTTGTTTTTGGCGTGATGCGTGATAGGGCAAAAATTTGAGGCGTGATGCGTGATTTGGGCTATTTTTCGCTATTTTTTGCGTGATGACAAATTATTTTAGCGATTTTCGTGATGCGTGATGGAGAAATTTTTTTTGCGTGATGGCGTGATTAGGGGTGCCGCTGGGGGGCCTCCTTAATGGTGCAGTTTTTGATTCCCCAAAATGACAAATCGTGTCTAGCTGTCCAGCAAAAGGTCTCTCGAGATTTGATTATATTCAACACTGCAGCAACATTTTCATTGGAGTAATATCCCCACGCCAATTTCTGGAAAAAGAAATCTCCAGACGGTGTCAATTGAAAGAATTAAAATTAAAAATAATCAATACAATATTAATTGGATGTAATTGAACGCATTCCAAGAGTGCTTTTTGATTAAGGTTCAATCATAATGGACATTGACCTTTCAATCGTTCACGTTCGACTTGGTGGGTCATCTGCATCTGGATATAATGGAGCTTTTTATATTAAACATGAATGACATTGATTAAGGAAAAGGTTATTCATTTCGTTCATCAACAAGGCACCAAAAAACAAGATAAAAAGCAGCAAGTTGCAAGTAAAGTTTCACATCACAAGCACGTGCCTTTTAAAATTGGAAGCCATTAAAAGCTATACTCACCTTTCACTTACGTATTTGAATTATTTAAGAAAGCGCTGATTCTTATCTTTGTGTGAGTCCATCTCTATACACGTCTATAGCTCTCTATCAACGCACGCTTTCAGATCACGCGACCGACCACGCGACCGCTTCTGAATTTGCATCGACCCTGAAAAAGCCGTTTTAACAAATATTCCCCTATAAGATAGGGAAATATTAAAAAATTACGTGTTCTTTAGAAAAAGTAACAAAATTATGTTTTATTACTGGTTAGTGACCAACCAAATCCAAATAAGAGCTTGTAAAAACTCCATCTCGTCCCGAAAAAGCACAACGTAATTCAAAAGTTTTAAATACTTTTAACAATTTTTTTGCATTTTTGAGACACTCGCGTTAAAGTGGATGTGATGAATGAATGTTAAGAGTTTGCTTCAAAAGATATCAGGCATTATTTCTGTTCTTCTTTTATGTCACTTTCCCGGGGGGGGGGGGTACTACCCTTGTCGACCGACGGGGGTGCTCTGCTGAGGTTCGAAAAAAGGACCCTACGTGGGACTCGAAATTTGCGAAAAAAGTAACCCTGAATGGGACTGAAATTCCCAAATTTTCTCAAATTTTCTACTTATCCCCCCAAATTTTCCAAAAATAGGCACCCTACGAGGAGCTGATTTTTCTATTTTGTTTTTGCGACCCTACCTGGGACTCATGGAGGTTAAAAAAGGTACCCTGACCAGCGGAGCATCCCCGTAACCCATCTTGCCCTAGTACCCCCCGGGGTCACTCTCCCGCCCTTTTTCAACTTTTTCAACTGGATTGACTCATACTTTTTTTCAGGCTCAAGTTATTACCCAAACTTTAAAGGACAAAGTTATCATTAAATCATTATCAATGCTGACTTAGTTATCTCGTTTTTCTTTGAAAATATTTTACGCATTAAATTCTGCAAATCACGAAAAAAGGGTCAGATGGGCGAACATTTTATTTGTCATTAAAATAAGCCGGTGAGATAAATATGAATTAACCCCTTCTCACAGACCCGGTAAGATTTTTTCAGTCATTAGGGGCAAAAATAACGGACCAAAACTCTATGGGGATCGCTATTTCCATTATTTTGCAGTGAGGATTTGCTCATCTGATTTTTTCAGGGGGAATAAAAATTAAAGTATAGTTTTCCACAGGGGACGATATTCTAATCAATTTTTCCAGTATGAACGGGTCTCAGTGGGTCTGTGAGAAAGGGGGTGTCTATATATACTATTTGCTGTTCATTTGTTACAATCAATTACGACCATTTTATAAAAAATTATGAAATATTTTACAGGGTTGCAAAAACAGCTAATTTATCAAGCAAAATAAAATAAAAATATTTATTTTATCAAATTCTATTAAATTCCTACTTAGTGGAAACAATTCTTCAGCTGCCTAAAAGCTTTAGAATTTTTCGGAGCATACCACTTAAAGCATCTGTTATTATTACTATTAATATCAAATTTTAGTCATTCTATGATTTTCAGTCCAGTGCGAGCCATAATGGTCCCTTTTCACACCCTCAAAAGTCTCAACAAAAGTTACAAAGGGTACAAAAGTTGGATAAGCAGGCCCGGCGGAACGACAATAAAAGTGAGGAGGCTGAATGCTAAAAATGAGATAGAATTCGTTAGGAATTTGAGAAAAAAATCCCCTTTGCTCAAAAGTGGGGAGGCTGGAGTCTCCTCAGTCTCCCTACTTTCGTCAGGCCTGAGTTTTTAAATCTTTTCAACCGCTCAACTAATTAAAACACAGAATTAGTTTCAGATGGGTATGCAGCACAGATCTGTAAAGCCCGAAGGGCTAGATAAGCGACTTTTATCGAAAAGTGAAGCCAAGGTTTGGAAGGATTTCCTACCAAAGTCACGTGACTAAAATATGCAATTTCACCAGTTTGAGAGATATTTGCCGCCTACTTTTATTTGATCTCGCGCTCTAAAAACAATTAAAATGCTAGAGCCTATCCGCGGGCACGAAATTTAAAAAGTAAATTTTTTGCTTCACTTTTTTTTGCTGGAGAAAGCTTAAAGTTTCATATCTAGCCCTTCGGGCTTTACAGATCTGTGGTATGCAGTGCTTTATTCTCTAGTGTGTGAATTACTGGATCGACTGCTAGCGTATTACAAAGTGTGAGCAAAGCGAGGCAAATTTAAATGCCATAAACATCTTCCAGGTCTCTTAAAGAAACAATAATTGTGACTCAAATAAAACATAAGTCTTTCGGTCTATTCCTCTTGTTCATTCTTCTCCAACCCATCATCAATATTGCTCAAATCATCCATGGAAAAGGCGACTGACACTTTAAATACAGGATGATTGTCATCGAGATCTCTGGTGATCTGATTTTCCTCACAGCTTCGGCGCCTTCTGTAACTTCTCATGCTGCTTCTTGAGATTCTACATTGCTCATCTTCGGAATCATTTGCTGTTGCCAAGGAACTGGTATGTTGTGCGTTATCTACGTTTAGATTGCTTGCTCTCCCGTCATCATTTTGAATTGACCGATCTCCGTGATTTGTAGAATGCGAATGACTGGATGGGGGGACACTTTCGTTTTCTGAACCAAAACCTTGGCCATCATTTTGGCAAATGATAGAACCACACGGTGATGGTAATTCCATTTCCTCGTGATATTTTGATGAAGTATCCGAATCGGTTTCAAAACGGTTGATATCATCCCCTAATCGGGATTCTTGGATCATTGATAATTGTCTTTTTGAGAATAAGTGACTGACTGGACTCCGTCCTGCGTTACTGCTACCACTGCTTGAACTTCGACTGATATTGTCTTGGTTATCACGTGGTCTATTTGAATGGCTCCGTTGATTATTATTTAATTCTTGATTGAATCTTGCCTTGAAAGAATCATGGTAATCTGAAAGATCAGTACTATATCCCGAACTGTTCGGGGTTGATGCCGAAGATCCCATATCGTACGGTGCAAATTGTCTTTCACGTTGATATGTTTTTGATTTGAGTGTAGGGCCTTGAAATGCGTTTTCGAATGGATCGTAAACGGGTGTAAATGGTTGTTGAAATGTCGCAGCAAGAGACGGACGCAAGGAAGTTTTGTCCTTGGGTTGGTCTTGATCTCGTTCGTCATTTCCTTCTTCAATTCCCCGAAGTGATCCTGGGTTAATTTTAAAAAGATTTGGAATTATTTCTTAGCTCCTCCCCCCTACAATCGTTGCCAATATATTATGTGGCTAATTTCCGGTGGTCAAATTTAGATACATTTCAATATCCTCCCCTCCCCTCCGAACATTGTTGGCGGGAAAGAAACATTTTTTGACCTGTCCTGAGCAACAACATTGTTTCGGGGGAGAGGGGATGCTCGTTTTTGTGCTTTGTGCCATAGGTTTTGTCAATGGCCATCCCCCTCTTAGCAACAGACTCAGATGAAGTAATTGTTTGTACGCTTATTCAGTCGGCATCAAAAACGAAGGGAGGAATGCTTGTAAGTCATGTCCACTTTGAACTGAGCCATTCCATTTTATATCCATACAGGAGGTGGACGATCCTTTCCAGGGGTTATTCGAGCAGAACTTTCAGGGAGTCTAAAAGAGTTTTTTTTCATTTTTCCAAGGGGGTAAACAATCATTTCAAAATTTCTAGGGGTGGATTACTGATTTTAGTTTTTTCCTCGGTAACTTTAAGGTATGAGACGAATTTTTTCAACGGTTTTTTGTAAATCTTGCTATTTTCCATGGGTATCCACCCATTTCTATGATTTTTTTTTTGACTTGATTGAAAAGATTCGCCCATCGCCCTATATGGAAATTTAATGAAATGGCCCATTAATCTTCAAGAGTTTCTAGATATACGACTCGTTTCTCAAGTACCATTCAGTATGAAAATCAAAGGTTTATACTTACTCCTATTTTTATTCCAAGTCCCAAACTGCTGGAACAGCTTCCCAACAAAAGTTGATCGTCTCGGTGTCGCTGAAGAAATTGTTTTTGAACGTTGAATCCCACTAACATTTCCCTCAAGCCTATCATCTGTTCGATCGAAACGGTCTGGAAACAGCTTTGGATCTTGAATACAGTCTATGACATCTGTCGTATTTAGCCGATCTCTGGATATAGCACTCCAACTTCCTGTTGTTGAGCTTTCAAGTGTGCTATAAAAATGAAGAATTGATTATGAAAATAGGAGAATTTTCTTTTCCAGAGATCTACAAGATCTTTAGTGTAACCGAACCAGAGCTTCGTTCTTTCTTCGATAAAGTCTCTCTGGAACCGTCAGTGCAGATTATCTCTATTACAATAAGGACTTTTTTTGTAGTTTTCTTCACGTGATTTCATGAATTTCCGTAAAGCAATATAGAAATTTTTGGGACTCGACCTTGTGAAATATTTCAAGCCCCCTGGTTCGAATCATCACTCCTTCCAATATTCGGCTGGCCGTGGACCCCCTAAAAACAATCGAAAGACCAACTAAAGGTCCTACATTACTGGGCTATCCACGTAAAATATAAAATATAAAATCTAGACACTATCCATCTATCTATCAAGATCGCACTTGCGGTCTAAATCTGTTTTTACCCAGATGGTTTTTACTCCCGTTTTTTCGACGTTCATCTAACGTTATATGGACGTTGTGAATATTAGAAAAACGTTCAAACGACGTTGCGTGCCAACTGGGTAAGATATGGCTGTATGGTATTCATTCTTACCTCATGCTATTGCTTCGTTGCATCCCGTATTGACTGCGCTGTCGAATGTGACTTGTGTTCTGAAAATTAAGAATAGTTATCTAATACACCCCTGTGTCACAGACCCGCTGGGACCTCAGCCCTACTGGAAAGTTTGACAAAAAGTTTGTCCCCGGTGGGAAAATACACTGAAATTTCAGCCCCACTGGGGAATTGATTCTGATTTTATACCCATTCGAAATTCAATATTAAAAAAATTGCACTCCAAAACCTTCCCCACTGGATCTCTTAAACTTTTAATAACAGGATTTCTATCCCCATTGGGATTTCAATAGGAATTTCTATCCCTATAGAGGAAGAAAGTTCCACCGGAGCTGTGAGACAGGATGTTTTAATAGTTACTGGCAATTTGTTATTGTTAAAGTTGTTGATACCCAAAGGTAAATTTTGGTATTCTTGGAGCTTGTCCAGGTGGGTTATAAATCGTGACTATGGGGCCCGGCGGGCACTCATATGGTTCGACCAACGACATTTGCCACCCTTAAGGGTAAATTTTTCGTGACCCTCAAGGTCTACTTTTGATAGAGTGCACTACAAGGGTCTTCTTTTAGCTGGATACACTGTAAGGGTATGTTTGGTGACTACTGACAGTAAAAATCTGATGAATAATTATATTTTGTCTCGCACCCATTTTGATTTGTTTTGCTCATTTTGTCGACACCTCTGACTCATTTTCAGGTGACTTTACCTAAATAACTTATGAAATCAAACTACACTGTAAGGGGCAGAAATGCACTGTAAGGGTAATTTTTCATTGCTCAATGGCCGCACTGTAAGATTCCGATTTTAAAAGCCATATTTTTGGCGGCACATGCCGTCGTTTAAAAATCGAGTGCCCCTTCCGGGCTATGGGGCCAAAATGTCCAGGGTCAAATCATCAAAAATGATTCATCCTTCATCCTCATTTCTGGAAAAGTACATTCATTACCAACAGAATATCCCCTGACTCACCTTGTTAACAAATCGGTCAGTTCTTTCTTTCAATTCTGCAATCCAATCTGTAAAATCGTCATATGATTTTGTACATAGAAACCATGTTCTGTCATTGGCCACAATTCGAAGTACAAAAGGAAAGCCATTGACTGGTTTGTCTGAAACAGCTAATACTTTGATATCTAGCAAATTGATCGAACCTAGATGATAAATATTATTTTGAGTGAAAGGGTTTATATGTATGATAAAATTTACGTAGAAAGATTTCATGGGTATCTTCGAAAAATATTTGAATTCAGCTCGAAGCACTAATCAACTGTTTTGTTTTCCTTTCGGTCCCCAGAGAAGTTTCTCATCCCTACTAGCTACTAGGGAAAACTATTGGAATTTTGAGAATCTCCGTTTAATAATTGAGCTTTAGATGATAAAATTGAAACTCCTACTCCCGACTTGATAAAAACAAAAGACCTTCCATCTCCGCAAGACTTTTTATCTCATTCATTTCATCCCCACTGTCTGAAATATTCTCCCGGCACTTGTAAATTCAGACAACAATTAAAAAAAATGGAAATTTGTGATGTTTCAGGGTTTTGAAAGTTAGTATGAAACGTATTTTAACCTTTTCAAAATATCTTTACCACTAAATTGTAATACAAAGGGCAAAATTAATGATCTTACCAATATACTTTTCACCCCTGCTTGCCGCTTTATCGTTCTCATAATAAATCAATTCCAGTTCTCGACCCCCGTCTTTGTGGACATCAGTAAAGGTATCATATAGAACGAAATAACGATATTTCCAACGAGCAACGTGTTGTTTTTTCAACGGTGGTGATTTCCATAAGTAGCCTGCATGTGCAATACAGTATGGGTTCAATTTCGGCATACTTTTAATAGAGCCTCTTTGTGTGATATCTTGTTGTTCTTCAGTTTTTTTTCTGCCTAATCTTAAAAAGTGTAATATTTAAAAAAAAGTATAGGATTCAATGCGTCAAGGTTGTAACGCACTTTGTTATAACACTACACCTTTAATACCTAACATGCTTTGTAATACACCTTGACTCGCACAGCTTTTCGTATTACAAAGTGCGTTGATTTTTATTACAAAGTGTGGTAGGTCGATTATTACAAAGTGTGTCATTTTTTATTACAAAGTGAGACGTTTATTACAAAGTGCATTAGTACAAAAGTCAATGACAGTGTCAGCAAATCATTATTGGTTAAAACCCTGTTAAAACCGCTCATTAATTTTAATACATTTTCAGTTTGTGCAGAGAGAATTTACTCTACTCCCCCGATGTATGTCTGTCAATGTCTAGAAAAAACCCTTTCCTTATCGGTACAAATTGGTACACGTTTCTTTTCATAAGAACAAACTACATAAGAACATAAGGCTTCGATGGCCGAAATATGAAGAACATGTTCAGAACATTTTTAGGCTTAAAACTCATAAATTTAAGAACATTCCAAGGCTTTAAAAATTTTGGATGCTCTTATAAAAGAAAAACGTGTAATATAAATGTCAAAATAGAGGCAGAGATCCTCGCCTTTCCGCATAACTTTCAGTAAGGACTTCAACTAAGTTCTTGGTTTAAAAGATTAAATTGATAAATCTTTATTGATAAAACAAGTCAGTCAGTGTAGGCGGTTTGAGCAAGAATTTTATCAAAGAAACTGTTTATTACATTATCAGAAGGGGAATTCTCCGAACTTTTACACATTTTTCATAAGAACAAACTTTATAAGAGTATCAGGCTTCGATGGGCAAAATATTAAGAACAAGTTATAACACTTTAAGGCTTTGCGGCCTCTAAAATACTCACAAAATAGGGAATAAAGTCCATGTTAATAACATTTTTAGACTTGAAATTCAAAAAGTTTAGAACATCCGAAGCCCTTAAAATTTTGGATGTTCTTATAAAACAAAATGTATTTCGTTTAGATTCTCTTAAACTTCCTTGATTGACTGTACAGAAACTGTAAAGAAAAATACATATATGTTTTAAACGTGGGCTAAAAACCGGCCAAAAACCCAAAAACAAATTGAGAACAACCTACTGAGCCTCAGATTTCCGAAATTATACTGAGACAGTACAGATTTTAACAGATTTTAACCCTGAAAATTTCAAACAAATAAGAACAGCCCAGCCAAAATTTACCCAAATTTACTGGCTCTTATGAAAAAAGCTTTTAAGCTTATAAAAGCCCAATATTGCAGATGTAGAACGATAAACAACTCGGCTTGATGATATTACTTTTGGGCTTTAGTAAAGAAAGATACATTCATAGCCACCTTCCTGCTAGTACCTACCTAGTAATGTTATTGAAGGAGTTGGAAACGGTTACACCCCTTTCTCGCAGCCCCGGTGGAAATATTTCCCACAGTGTGGGGATAAAAATTACATTGAAATCCGAATGGGGATATAAATTCTATTATTCGAAGCTCAAAGATGAAACCGGATGGTTTTGAAGTGCAACTTCTTACATTGAATTTCAAATGAGGACAAAAATGAAAGTCAATTTTCAGTCAATATCCCAGTGAGGCTCAAGTTATTTTTTTCCCACCGGAAACGAAATTTTGGCCAAATTGTCCAGTTGGGCGGGGGTTTCTGCCTGTTAGTGACACAGAGGTGTATGGTTTAAAATTTTCAGCCTGCAGCCATCTATACGGTTCATTCTGTGTCTTATATTGTACTGTTCAAGTCTTGGTCAATTTAGTCTACTGGAAGTTTTGAAAAAGCACTGACACAACACTCACCTGACTCAACCACAGTGTTTACCAATCCAATCAGAAAATTCTCTCGTGTTCGAATTCTCGTGCACCGTCTGTAAACATAAAAAACATCGAAACTTATCTACCGCTGTGACATGCCTTACATCTATAATCTTTTCTTATAATGCTCTGTACAGGGAAAAAAGAGACTATAGATCGACTTTTTTATATCATGAGAAAAGTTTGTTAGCACTATTTTTAATTTAATTCTTACATCGAAAAATATCTTATACAGTAGACGAACTAAAAGCTCTCAGACTGGGGTAATTCAACATTACTATGATGTTTCTTAGAGACTGCAAATGAAATATATTCTTTAACGCTTGTATGTTTATAACGATTTCGCAAATTAATTTTGCCTGTTTAAATTTGTTTTTAAAAATAAAATCAACTGTCATATGTGCTTTCAATAAATAGGTTTTAATCTCGGCTATCACAAAAGACTTAACTTATAAAAAACTAGTTAAAATCAAAATACGTCAAGGTATTATTAACTTATAATCCCTTTGAAAATTGATCTGATTGTGACTGAAAGACTATTAAAATGCTGCATTGATAGAACAAGGCATATACATCCATAGGTTGTAGGTATTCCCCTTTAGCGACAAAGTCCAAATATCACACTGGCGAGTTGCAATATAGGAAGTATAACTTTCTAAAGGTCATTCAGACAGATTTTTGTAAAGCCCAATGTGTTAGATATTGCTTTAAGCCTTTCTGATTGGTCAAATGCTGAGATTCTATTGTAATGTCACGTGACCTGGTTAGGATGTCGTATCTAACCACGGCACACCCGAAAAACCTTATTTGAGATTCAGGTTAGACACCGTAACTTTTCATTCTTGTCTGTAAATTACCAACTTAATCGTGCCGACCAAAATTTCTCTCGATTCGTTATCTCAATCAATACACAAGCTGCAAAATTAAAGTCTGAAGACATCACGCTTTTACTCGAAGTTTTTATGTGCTTGTTACATGACATTTATTTCTGATTGATTCGAATTTATTGACACTTATATTAGTGTCATCAAATGAAGCCATCAGTTGTAAGTTGTAAAGCAAGTAACATGGGAATGAAATCACGTAAACCTTTTCGAGTTATCACATATTTTGACTTCATTGATAATTTGCAACCCGTGTATTGATTTTCCTCTGTCACTGGTCAAAGTTTTAGGTCCTTAAAACTTTGACATCCCAAGAGAATCGAGATCCTAACAAAAGAAAGTAAACGCTCTATACCGTGAGCACTAAAATTTAGCTTTCTCTGGACTTTAACCTGTGGCAACGAACTATACGAAATTGGTTGTGTCTGTCTAAATCATATTACTATTCAAAGAATCTAAGATTAAGGGCACAAATCCTTACGTTAAGGTTAAGCTGGTTATCAAAACAGATACTATGCGTGCTGGATAAAATCCTTATTTGACTTCACAGTGTATTATTCACTGTGATACTGACGGTGTAATACACACCCCTGTGTCACAGACCCACTGGGACCCCAGCCCCACTGGAAAGTTTGGCAAAAATTTCGTTCCCGATGGGAAACAACCCTGTAATTTCAGCCCCACTGGGGAATTGAGTTTGATTTCTTCCCCATTCGAAATTCAATGTTTAAGAATTGTACTCCAAAACCATCCCCCTACTGGGATGAATAGAAGAACCTTGGAAGAATAGAATTTCTATCCCCATTGAGATTTCAATAGGAATTTTTATCTCCTTTGAGGAAGATAGTTCAACTGGGGCTGTGAGACAGGGTTAAAACTAAGCATTAAAGTCTTTTCCCCCGGGTTTGAATTCAAAACACGAAAAAGATTTTTGTTCAAATGAAAATCCCCTTTCTTTTCTCATCTTGGTCTGGACACAGTGAACTTTCATTGAAACTTTTGTAAAATCGGGATTATTTTGGCTAATATCCCTTGTATCTCCTCAAGTAGTGTTCATAAGGAGATGACATTTGGTATATAAAGTCTCCTTATAGCTATGTAAAAGAAGGAAAAAAATATTTTTGATACATCAAATCGTTCATCAGTTATTGGGCACTTTCGTTTTTGAGAGATCCCTCTATCCCGTCCTCATCCCGGTTGAGATCCCTCTAAATCGGAATCAAGATAATTCCGGATAGGAAAGTGCTAGAAACTTGAAATTTTCACAGAATGTACTTATACTTGTCCTCTAAAGGATAAAGGAAAAATAAAGCATTTCTTCTCAGTTAATTTCCTAAAATTAGGCTAAAACAAGGAAATTTGAATCCGATTAATCCAATGAAAGATCGCCGTGGGAGTACTTAAGGCAAAATGGGCTACAGGGATCTTTTATAAGGGAAAATTTTTGGATTGGCAAATCGACAATAGGTACATTCACGGAATTCAATGGTACATTTGACATGGTCGAATGTTCATTGTCATTGTCACCATCTCTTACGGTCAGTTGTGGGAAAAGTGTCTGATTTAGAAGTTGCCAAAGTCCAAATTTCTTCTGCCAATTTTTGCTAAAATTTGATATCGGATTGATTCCATCGGGAGCACTTATATGAAGTTAAGAGACGCAAAAGATTTCAGGGTCGATTTCTTTATCTTTATCTGTTTACATTTTTCCTTTTACTTTAATCGTAGAAATTTTAGCGAGACTAATTTTAGCGTTTTAGCGAGTTTTCCCTATTTTCGCTAAAATTAATCTCGCTAAAACACGCCGAATCGACAGATCGCTAAAATTTATCCGCGCTAAATTTTTCCAAAACGCAATTCGCTAAAATAGATCCAGTTTTTTTCTTCTTTTTTTTAACGATTTTTGCGAAAACTAATAAAGATATTTATTTTTGTCGGTCCCTAGAGTTCTGGAAGAAAATGTAGGCTTAAAAACACACGCTTATCTCGAACCTCCGTTATATCTCGAACTTTCACCAAAATACATCTCAAAAAGTTATTTGGAAATGGCGATTCGCTAAAATTAATCCACGCGAAATTTTCTCAGACAAGTATTCGCTAAAATTTATCCACGCGAAATTTTTTGAAATCGTGATTCGCTAAAATAAATCCAAAAAAAATCAAGATTTTCCTGACTCGCTAATATACGCTAAAATTACTCTCGCTAAAATTTCTACGATTAAAGTATTAGTAGAATATATTTACAATAAACAATATTTAGCAATAATCACAATATTTAAAAATAATTAAAAAATTTAACAATAATTACAAAATTATGGTTGTTAAACCAACCAATTCAGTAATACCCTTTCTTTTTAAGCTTTTTCTAAGATCAACCATTCATTTGCAAAGATTAAAGTAAAATTTATGTTGGTTACAGTAGAGACTGAGAGCCTAGAGGCGGAATTTCTCTATGAACACCATGATCTCTCTGTCATAAAACTAGTTTAAGTATTTGTTATGTTCTTACAGAAAATTTTGTATGTGGGGATGATGAAATGATTATTTTTAAATGATCTACCTCAGACCATTTTCTATTCTCCCCTCCCTCCCTTTAAAAAGTGAATAAGCATCGATAACAAAATTTAACCCTGGACTTGGATAAGATGCAGTTTCAAAAGTTTTCCTAAGCCCTTAAACATTATAACACCCCTGGTCTCACAGCCCCGGTGGAACTTTTTTCCCCAGTGGGCATAAAAACTTCTATTGAAATCCCAATGAGAATAGAAATTCTATTGTTCAAAGGTTAAAAAATCGAATGGGAATGGATTCGGAGTGCAACTTTTAAACATTAAATTTCGAATAGGGTTGAAATCAAGTCCATTTCCCAGCGGGGCTGAAATTTCAGGGTATTTTCCCACCGGGGACAAAATCTTTGCCAAATTTTCTAGTGGGGCTTGGGTCCCAGTGGGTCTGTGTCACAGGGGTGTATTATATTTCCAGAAGAGTCCGTTATCGTCTATTTTTATTTGATTGTTCTCTTGTTTAAGTAATCCCGTCCAAATATCAATTCATTTATGGAAAAAGATATTGAATACAAGATGATCATCACTAAGAAATCTGGTGATCTGATTTTCCTCGAAGCTTCGGTGTCTTCTGTAAGCCCTCATACTACTTTTTATTGTTCTGAATCGTATGCTCCCAGGCCTTTTTTCTATAGAATGTGATTGATTTTCTTCACTTTCTCTTTGCGAGGACAAGGAAACACTTTCGCTTTCTGATGCAAAGCTTCGAGCATCGTTTTGGCAAAGGATATCCATTTTCTCGTAAATATGAGATGAAGTAAGGGAATCGGTTTCATATCGGTTATCAATGTTCCCGAATCGGGATACTGTCATTGAACGTCGGGGCCATGTATCATACCCCGAATGCTTATCATCTTTTTGAGCAGGACGACCAGGAAACAAATTTTGATCTTCAAGAATTTCATGAATATCTGTCGTATCTAGCCGATCTCTGGACATATGACTCCAACTGCACGTTGTTGAACTTTCAACTGTGCTATAATAATAAGAATGAGAGGATACGTAATGTACAATCATACAATCGTGGTCATAATATTTGAGAAAAAAGGAAAATTCCTGCGAAATCTTATAGCCACAAACGATTTAGAAGCGCTTTAACTTAGGTTGGAAGGTAGAGTTTAAACTCTGAGTTTTAACATAGGACTTAAGACCTATGAAGACCTTAGGATCTGAGGATCCAAAAGTTCAAAAATGGTCCAATAAGGCTCAAAATATAGTCCGGAAGTCTATAAACCCCTCTCGAATTGAAATACTCGAATAAATCTATCAATTAGCCCAAAAGCGACTTTCTCGCCCGAACTTGAAATTTCGAAAAACGAGGAAGTAAACTAAATTCTCAATAGATTTTGGCCATGATTGTAGTGTGTGTTGTAAAGTGTGAACTTTTATCATATCTTAAATTATATTAACCAAATAATCGAAAAATGCAATTAAAGGCAGTGATAAATTTTTTTACCAAATGTTTTTTCCATTTCAAAGTATCATTAGTATTTTGACCCCTCTACTATGAGTATACTTGTATTACGGCAACGAACGTGTAAGGTTCTTAGTACCTTATGCTGTTTTTTCTTTGTATTTCATATTGGTTACGTCGATGTGTTGTGTGTCTATCCCTCTAAAAATGACAATATAACATGTGTGATTACCTTGTGGGGTGGTTTAAAAAGGTCCAGAGTTTTTACCATTTTCACCATGTTAATAATATATGCCCTATTGCTAAACGGGGCCTACTCCTGATGAAGTAGAATTCAATTTGCAAAACTAATGCAGCTAATGTCCAGACAGTGATGGATATGTGCATGGGAAACATAGATACAATGATAGATGGTGATGAGACTCTAACTCTACGCCGGAGAGCATATAGCTCGTTGCGGTCGTAGATTTCGCTTTTGGTCGTAGCTTTTCTAGCTTTTGTATCCGAGTAGCTGTACCCAATTTCTCTCACATGTTGGTTGGCCCGGGCGAAGGGATATTTAAGTGAACCGTAGTTCGGGAATTGAGCTTGGACCTCGCATACGGGAGTAAAGAGCGAAGCCCCAGTATCAAACCATTACTATAGGCCCCGTTAAGGGGGGGGGGGTACACTTTTTGGTAGACCATGGCATATGTTTTTAAGAATTACTATTTTAAGCTGGTTTGAGACCAAATCAAACCACAAAAATTATATTCTCCCCAATTAGATAATCCTTTTAAGGTGTTTTGAGGGTGTAAAAAGTGAAAAATTTTCTTCGTCGCGCAACCATGATGGGGGACATTTTTTTCGAAAATGTTGGCCCCCTTACTCAAAATGGCTCGCCGAGGCCCATGAACACGGCTTCACCCAGTGGCAGGTTCATGGCAGCTTCACTTTTATTGGACTTACCTCTTTTAGAAATGCATCTGTTCTTTCTTTCAACACAGTTATCCAATCAATGAAATCATAGAAAGATCTGGTGCATAAATACCATGTTCTGTCATTTGCATGAATGTTGAGCACAAAAGGGTATCCGTTCACAGGTTTGTCAGAAACAGCTAACACTTCAACTTCCAGCAAATTGATTGACCCTTGATTAAAAGTAAGATTCAAAGTTGTAGTGAAAAAGAAAAGGAACAAAAATTGTTTTTTTTCGAAACTAGTTTTTAAGATTGAAAGAAAGTCTTATTATTTGGTTCCCCTCATTTATTGTCCCTTTACCAGTTTTGCTCCCTGAGTGACCCTGGAACTATCTGTGAATATTATTTAGAATCTTAATTATGCTTAACAGAGTGATTCTGAAATTTTACAACAAAAAAGACATCACACAAAAGTCATACCAAGAGGTTTGCTACCATTCCTTGACTCTTCTTTGCTTTTAAAATAAAGCAATTTCAATACTCGACGCCCGTCTTTGTTGGTATCAGGAAAGGTATCGTACAGTACAAAATAGCGATATTTCCAACGAGCCAAGTGTTGTTTTTTCAACGGTGGTGATTTTGTTAATGGTCCCTCAAATACGATGTAATCTGACATCTTATCTCAATCGAGTTTCTTTTTGAGGTATGTATGAATTCTTTTTCAGTTTTAGCTCCTAAGAATTAAAAGTTTACCAATTACTCAAGAAAAGGATACACAGTAGGGTTTTTTTTAACATCGAGTTTAAAGCCCAAAGGACTAGAGTAGAATCTCTCACGTTTCCCAGGCAAAAAAGTGAAGCCATTTATTTTCCATCCAGAACACGCCTAGAACGCGCCTAGTGATAGATTTTACTTTCAATCCGGCGTTTGTGTAAAAACCACGCGTGGGCGTTCTGGATCGGAAATAAGTGGCATCATTTCCCATCCAGGAGTCTCGAGTCTAGCCCTTCGGGCCTGGAAGTCAATGGTTTTTAACTCTTCCTTTATGGCCTACCTACCGTACCCTTAAGGTTATACGTTTTACAGATTAAACAAAATGCACTGTAAGGGTCGAATTAAGCCAAGATGAGCGAAAGTGCACTCTATATGTGTAAAAAGTGAGCAAAGCGAAAACGAAACTTTGTACATACGGTCATTTTGAATAATCAAGTGTCCCCCGGGCTTTATGGGCTATATTTCCCAAATTAGAGGATAATTTTCCACCAGGGACGATATTTAGCAGTAGAAAGGGGTCTGTGAGAAGGGGATGTCTATGTGTGTAACAGCGTTCGTTTCTCTATTTTCTTGATTCACAGATGGTTATTTTTAAGTTTCTCCTTAAACATTTGCCAGCGCTGAGATCAGATTGTTCTTAATTTCTTCTTAGGTTTTGGCCAATTTTCAGCCTCGTTTACAAATTGGTCTTATAAAAGAAAAAGTAATTAACAATTTATCAGAGAATACAAACCTCCAAAGCAACCACATACCTAACTTTTAAAAGTCCCTCCATGAACTCCAATTTATGAACTCCAATTTTTTTATGGCTTATTAAAGATACACAAACCAAACTTAGATAAGATTGGTCTATTTAAACGATCTTTCATTTATTAGCTTTCGAAAACAAATCCCTGCCGTGAGATACAGGTATACATTAGATCTACTCCGCATTTACATGCTTTTTTTTATAAGAATAGTGCAATTTGGATGAGGGTCAAGTATTCTTAAAAAATTGCCAAAATTGAGTGTGGAATATTCTTAACGTATTCTTACTTTTTTAGACTTGTTCACAAACATGAGAAATTATCAATTTGATAGTTTTGGACTTTTGAATAAACATTTGGAGCTAAAATTACATTTCTGCCTCAAAGTTTAAATTCAAGTCTAACAAATGAAGCAGTTTTTTTTTCTGTTAACCAAATAAAATTGTATTCTTATCAAATTCTGTGAAACTAACCCTAGATGGTATTCTTAGGGTATTCTTACGGTTTAGCCAATTTTCACCCTGATATTCTTATAGAAGATATTCTTATAAAAAAAGCGTCTATTTTAACTGTAGTTTCCCCTTTTTGGGTATGGTACACACAGGTGAATCGAGATGAGCCAAGTTTCGTAGGAATAAATAGGTATTTTGAGTAGTCCGGGAATATTTCTTTGTGTAATAGACTGAGATGAAATACATATTTTCCTGTCATGCTTATTTTATAATTTGCATTACCAAGATAAAACTATTAATCCTTTCTCATTTTGTACAAAAGGTCAAAGCAACGTTTATTCAACGTCTGACGTCCTTCATTCTGCAAAAATTATAAATAATTTTTAACGATTCCTCATTTATCAAAGGTCGATGCCGACTTATTTATTGTAACTAACAATCACGATAAAGCTATAAAAACCGTATTGTACCAGCTTGGGGTAGTATTAACTAAACTTTCATTGATATTAGTCCATAATTATCAAAAAATAGTTGTCTATGTTTTCTTCACCTAAAACTCTGGGAGGTAGAAGCCGAAACTAGGAAGGCTAAGGGTCGAACTTTTAAACTTTTGGTTCTTAAAAGGGTATTGTGTGTTTTCATAAAGCGACCACTGCTTTTTATCTTTTCTGCTTTGGCTTCTACATTCTACATTTTTGAGTTTCTTGTATACACAATGCAATATGTCTGTAAAGAGTGGAGCAGTATCTAAATAGAATTTTAGGGCTTATTATTCTCGGGGTACTTTCCTTGCTGAAACGAAAGTTTTGGGGTTCAATAACGGATTATCCGTGCTTAGACAAAGTCAAAAAAACTCACACTGTCATATTGACCAAGTTTTAATAGTTTTCATAAAACCTATGTTCTCTGGCTAAAACACTCTTTTTAGCCAAGCTAGACGAATAATTCAGACATAGTAGAAATAAAGCAAAAATTAATGGAAGGAACAATTTTAGTCTTTATTTTAGTTTATACGGACTAAAGCCCGTAACAATAATCGTATTATCATATAACGCCTATACTACTGTAAATCTCACTTTTTTCCCTGGGACAAGGGAGAAAAATTGATTCATTGTCCCAGGGACAAAATCAGCGTGTCTTTTGGGTATTTCCTTCACTTTTTATCCCAGGAAACAAAAAAAGAAACCATGGGACACACACTTAATTTCTTGTGTTGGTAGGATAGAGCATGTTGCATTGCACCAACGCGAAAAAAACTTCTCGTCCCCAAGCCTTAGGATACTTTAATATTTTGTCATTTGAAGTAATAAAAATGAAGCGTTCTTTAGAAAAAGTAACAAAATTGTTTTATTACTGGTTAAAGACCAACCAAATCAAATAAGAGCTTGTAAAAACTCCATCTCGTCCCGGTTTTTCAGAAGACCACTAACTTTTTTGACACAGATATTAGTCCCAGGGATTTACTACCCTTGCCGACTGACAGGGGTGTTCCGCTGAGGTTCGAATAATGGACCCAAAGGAAACTCATTTTATGAAAATTTTGCGAAAAAAGTGACTCAAAATCAAAATGGATATTTTTCCCCTAATCCTCTCAATACGCTATCCTACCAGGGACTGATTTTTCTATTTTTGTGTTTTTGCGACCCTACCTGGAACTCGTGGAGGTGAAAAAAAGGTACCATAACCAGCGGTACATCCCGTATCCCTTTTTTCCTCAAATACCCACCCCAGGATATTAGTATTAACATGTTCATGGTATAATAGTTCTCGGTTCTCGGTGGATATCGTTCCCTTTCCATTTTCCTTCCCAGCTGGCACACAATGTTGTTTCAACGTTTATTTAACGCTCACAACGTCCATATAACGTTAGATTAACGTTGAAACAACCGTTGTGTGCCAGCTGGGTTAGGAGTCAAATGAGACGGGAGATTATTTCAAGCAAAAAGAACAAATAGGATGGAGAAGGTCATTATAGGGTCATTGTTACGTAATAAATTGTAATTTCCCAACTTCCAGTATCCGTGTATACTTCCATTTCCATAGAAACTAATAATTAAGAATCTATATCTGAATGCAGTATATAAATCTTTGTTGGTGGTCCACTAATACGTGATTGAATTTACACTCCCTGTCTAGTTAAGCATATATAGTTTTTCTTTTAAATTTGTTTAAGACACGTTAAGTAAAGGTAAGCATGTTTTCCTGCATTGCCAGTATAGTAGAACCATCCAATTGATATTCCATTAATTGACTTCCAGAATGCCAGATTATAAAGATAAAGATAATTTATTAAGTCACGGAGGTGGAATATACTTTCTCTGTTTAAAATAATATCATTTTTTTACGAAATTTATCATTTACATCTGACCCAAAATGGCTCAAAGATTATTAAAGGCTTAAATGATTTAATTACGCTGAAAAATATTTCCAATAAAAGTTCTGACATCGTTCAGCTATACTAATTAGAAATAGTACCACCCGAGGCTCATTTTGAATAATTTTATCTTATTATCTATGTTCTTTTACCTTAGGCACTGGAAGGTTCGTTAGACTCGTGGTCTCAGCTCCCGTTAGGTGCTTGGCATCCGAAAGTCTAAAATCCCGAAATTCCGTTGATATTTGCTTCTAATCCCGTTATAATAAAAACCACAAATAGACGGTAAACGTGTAAAAGTTTTGTATAAGCATAGTGTGATACATATATCTTTCTAGTTGTAACAACGATGAATGATTGTAATAGCTGAAGCAGGGCAGGACCACTAGGAGAGTTTGTAACAAGACACATGCTTTTTTTATAAGAAGAACTTCTATAAGAATATCAGGCTGAGATTTCAGAGTTAGAACAATAGGCCTATTGTTTAGAACAATAACACATACAGAATAATGCTCACCCTCAGCCAAAGTACACTATTCTTATAAAAAAAGCGTGTATTTAGATGCGATTGATAGTGTAGTGAAGTGGTAGTGTTCAAACCAAAATGACCAATTAGTGAAGAAATGACTGATTAGTGAAAAATGTTTAATTATTGAGAAAAAAAAACTAATTATCTAACAAAAAAAAGAAACGGAACAAGAACAAGTTGAGGACCAAACCTGTGACCACCAAGAAGCCACGGCACGAACGTGCAAATAAAAAAATGAGGATGAAACGAAAGCACAGCTGAGAGGATCATGAAGCCTGGGCACCAACGTGTATATGCAAATGAAAAAATAAAGGCCAGGAAATGAACTGAACAGACCCAAAATGAAAACAAGGCAAGATACAATGAAAACGGAAAAGGACTAAATAAGGCAGAGAGCCTGATGAAAACAAACGCGCGTGAGTGCCAATGAAAGTCCAATGAAATGAATAAAATAAATGAAAATTTAAGTTTTGAATAAATATTTTTGTAAATGCGGTGATTTTAACTATCAAAGTGTATTTATTTACATTTTCGGATAACATTATGCGAGAGGCGGAGGGCGTTTTTAGAGTTTTTTCGTGTTCGGCAATTTGGGCGTAGTTTGGGTAGGCGTTTTAGGGTTCCCCATTTTATCAATTTTGAAGCGTGGCTTAAAGATGGTAGATTTTTGCATTCATCTTCACACGTCGTTCAAAGCTTCCAGAGTCACTTTAAACTTTACTAGTAACAATACTTCCAAGTTTTTAGCGTTTAACGTGTTAGTATTTTTGTATGTTTAAGTATTGTGTCTAGAGTTTTTTATATTTTAATAGATTAAAAAAAAAAGAATTCTTTTTGTCATTTTGATAGAACGTTTTATGTGCTAAGCAGAGTTTGACAGATTCAAAGGTGTTCTATCTCTATAACTAGAACTATACTAGCCATAATTTTCATTAAAGTGCCACCGCAGAAGAACGATCAAATAAGTTGTTGAATTTGGAAAGAAATGTTACTGATAGCCGTTACTTCTGTTTAGAATGGCATCTCATCTGAAGCAAAATTTAGTCTACAAATATTAGCAATTTGTGTCTATATCTCATAGATATCTTCTGATAGAGATAATATAAAGTTATTTATCTGTTTTTTTGTCATCTTTTTTATTACCAAAATAATGGTATAGAATGGTTTATTTATATCATACTAAACGCTACAGTTTAGTAACTGCCATTTTACTGTAATAATCAAACGACAAGTTTTTAAAAAAATAAAAATTTCTAATTTGCGTTGCTCAGAGCGGTTAATAACTACTTGTGGTTTAAATAGGGAATTTCCCAACAAAAAAAGAATTTCCCTTAATTCGACTCCCTGAGGTAATAAAAAAAAGACAATATAGAGCTTCTTTGAAAATGGGTAATCAGATCAAAACAAATCCGGAAAAGTGTTTTTAATGATGATAAAACAATAGAAATACAGTCAAGCTAAGAATGTTACCGGTACACCATTTAACCGGAACTAAAATACTGAAAAACGCGCGCAAAATTATGAGATGTTTGCCCAACTTCCTTATGCGTGAAGCTATGTATGCCATCCTCGGAAGCTTTAGGCTTCCTGCGGTGGCAAAAATCTCTTGAAACTCTGCGTCGCTATTTCTTCTCACAAAGGTACCACAATTTTCAATAATCTTAGACCATACCGGTTCCCTAATTTCATCCAGCAGTCGAAAAGCATTACTTTTCATATCGTAATCTTCGAGTGAAATTTCCATTGATCCACTTAATTGAAGCAGCTTAAAAAAATCACTTGATTTTTCATATGATACTTTAGCTTTCATTTCTGGAAGAAGCAAGCGGTAACATATTTCAAGAAAGCAATCAACAGCGCAAGAATAGGTACGACTGCCAGTTGTCCTGCTTGAATTTCGGAAATGTGCAACATTCAATGCAGTGTCTAGATTAATCGCAAAGTCTTCCTCTGCCATACTGTGAAAAATCTTCAAATTATTTTAGGAGCAAAAAGCAAAAAATGTAATTACAGTTGACACTGTCTAATTTGACGTTCTACTATTTGATAAGCCCGTTTTGGATAAAAATTTGAAGTCACTTTAAAGGTTTTGAAAAACCACTCTCTTATTTGATTTCTAGTAACAAAAAAAATGCCAGATATTTTGAAATTCAAATGTTCGATTTTGTTGCGTTCAAATTAGAAACTCAAAATTTGACTCCTCAAATATTGCAAATATCAAAGATTTCTTCCAAAAAAAACTTATATAAATTTTCAGCAAGATCTTCGGTTATGTACTGATTCGACGTTCAAAAACCAATCGCAATAATCAACCTTCGCTTCGCCTTCTTCTTCCCGTGTTACTCTATAATTCAATATTTACTTAGGGATTTGGGAGACTTTCTCAATATTCAATATGCTGTGGTATTCGATGAGAATCCCTTGAAATTTGAATTAGAGAGTGTCAACTACTGTATATATAGATTTTTGCAAAATGCAAACTTTCCTTTATGGAATTTCCCTTTTATAGGGCGCCTTGTTTTATACTTTAGTTCAGTTTCAAAAATTCTTTTAATTGTCAGCTGTGTGCTGTTCTGTATCAATAGTGTTAGAACGATGATGGAAAAAACTATATAAATAACTGTCAGACTGTTGTTCTGTCAGTCTGTGTTCTGTTTCGCTGGAAAATATAAATCAATCTCAATGTCTAAAAAGGATTCAAATTGTTTAGTTTTCCTTTCAGCAAACTCACACTGGATTGTTGGGTTTATAGAAAAGTAGTGCGATTGGACTACTGGACTGTGTTAATAACTGGAATAAAACAGATTTAAAGAAACAGGGAGAAATTCAAGATGTCTGCCACCATCACATCAGGTCCACCAACTTTCCTTTTTTATCGCTGACATTACCTTATACCTAAAGCCAGAGCCATCGGCTGATCGTTTGAAACATAGTCAATAGAAGAAATACCAGATAATTCAATTGACATTGTTTGAAAGCTCCGACACGATAGGAAGAAACAAACGTCCGCCGCGCAAGCTAAAAAAGAGCTATCCTGTAAAACACGGCTTATCGCTCTTCATTCCGGGAAATCAAATAACCGTTAATTGATAATGTTCCGCTAAGCGGAACTAAAATACTGAAACGCACGCGCAAAATTATGAGATGTTTTCCCAACTTTCCCTCACGAGTGAAGCTATGAATGCCATCCTCGGAAGCTTTAGGCTTCCTGCGGTGGCAATAACTAGAACTAACTAATTCTAACGAAAAATCTGGCGATCTTCCACGTTCGTCTATCACTGGACATGAAGCTAGGGCCGATGTTAATGGCAACGGTATCAAAGAGCATTTTTTGATGTGAAGGTTTGTAACCTTTTAGCCCAAGCTACCGTTTGAAATCCATTGGCACTACATTCGCTTCCCTAGAACAGCAGAAAAAGAGAGCGTATAACGAACGTATTTTACAAATTGAAAGAGGGACTTTCTCTCCGCTGGTATTTGGTGCCACAGGAGGTGTAGCCCGAGAATGCTCGATTTTTATTAGCTTGCTGAAAAAATATCAACAAAGCAAAAATGCCAAACGAGTGAGATTGTAAACGGTATTCGACGCAAGATTTCTTTCGTTCTGATTCGTTCAGTAGTAGCCTGTCTGAGAGGTGAACGTTCGAATCGTTCGTTTACTCCAGAGCAGGTTGCATTGAAGGATCCGAAATTGACGGAGGTCTTGACGCCGATGCATGTTTGAGTGACGTGCGAAGAGCGGCGTTTGATAATATAGTATTTAGGTTTTTACATGGTTTTTCAGTTTCTCATCTTCATGGTTTTTTCAGGTATTTTGCATTTATTTTTTTCGTTGATTGTCTATTTGCTCTTAAGTATTTATTACACCATTTATTCACCCAGTTTTTATTTCCGAATTGTACATTATTTAAGTATTGTTAATTTAAGACATTCTTATTGCCACCGGAGGATAATTTTGCGCGCGTTTTTCAGTATTTTAGTTCTGCTTATCTCTCTATTGTTTTATCATCATCAAACAGACTTTTCCGGAGTTATTTTGATCTGATTACTCATTTTGAAATGTCAGTTTGTCTTTTTCTTATCCCTGGAGAGTTAAATGATTCTAAGGAAATTCCTTTTTCTGGGAAATTCACTTTTTATACCACAAGTAGTTATTAAGCGCTCTTCATAGGTTAAAAATATTACTCCACTCAAAGTATTCGTACAGTTATGTTGCTAAACGTGTACATTAGTAAAATAACATATGAAGAGCAGTATCTTCAGATATATACGCTTTTTATAGGAAAAACCAGTAAGTCGTATGATTCTGGCTGGGCTGCTCTTAAATTTATATGAGTTTTTCAGCCTTAAGTGTCTATATTAATTAAAATGAAAACATATACTTCTCAGTAATTTCTGAAATCTGAGGTCCAGATTCTTCTTAATTTGTTCTTAGGTTTTGGCCAAATTTCAGCCTCGTATTCTTATGAAATTGCTCGTATAAAAACGTGTAAAACAAGGCACGGATGTCACTCTAAGTAGACTGTAAATCACTCCCTTGACACATTTGTTAGCTTTTGAAAGAATTTTGTCTCAGATGAGAGGTCACTCTTAACAAAAATTATCTATATAACTAGAGTGACTTCTCATCTGAGAAAAAATTATTCAGTCCTTCAAATGCTAACAAGAGAGTGATTTACAGTCATAGTTTCAAAAGTAAAGCCCATTTTGTTTACATCCGTGCCTTGCCTTACACGCTTTTTTATTGAGATTTGGCCAAAACCTACCCTCTCAGTTTTTAGGGTTTTATATGAGAACTTTTCGATGCTAATTTGAAGAAAGACCTTATCAGTCTGAATTCAAACCTTTTAGGTTTAGTTTTGAGACCTTAGCCGGTCTAATTTTTACTTAGATGTTAGTGTATCATGAAAGGTCTGAATTGAAACTCTTGTGTGGCCGATTGAGACCTTGCAAGGTTTCCATTCAAGCAAGGTCTTGTTCTATACACCAAAAAGGTCTCCTTTATAAGACCTTCATGGTCTGTTCTTGGAAACGTTCTTAGGTCTGCCTGATACAAGCTTTTTCAATAGACACGCGATAGTGAACATCCGATAGACAAGATAAAAGGGCTTTTATGGAGACCTCTAAAGGTCTCGATTTCGCGCGCTGTAAAAGGTCACCAAAAAGGTCTCCTTCAAGACTTCTAAAGGCTCACTGGTTTGAAACAAGACCTTTTTAGGTCTGCCAGATACAAACCTTTTCAATAGACACGATAGTGAACATCCAATAGGTCTCGATTTCGCGCGCTTTAATAAATAGGGAGTTTCCGAAACCACGACGAGAACGGCAACGGCGACGCGGTAGTGGTTTCGCCGTCGTCGTTGTCGTCGGCAACTTTTTACATTCCGATTTTGTCTTTTTTCTCACGCCACGCAAACTATAATCCATTTCTCGAAATAACAAAACCATCTATTTGTAGCAATATCTTTTAATGAAATTCCATGATTTTGACGGGAAAATTAAAACATTCGATTTTTTTCTTTTCAAAACAGAGGAAATAACATTCGATAATTTTCCGGCTAGTTCGAAACACGGGTCACGGTTTACGGGGCACGGCTTACGGGGCAGCTCTGATCAAAGTAATTCAAACAGAAAATGTTTTAAAAACGCTAAAAATTATCGAAAAAATCAATTTGAAGGTGTTTTATCCACGTATGACTATTTAAAACGTCAAAATCTAACCACGTGCTTTCCACGTACTTTCGAAGTTTGCGTCGTGTAAAACGCAGACCAGAAAACACCGCAACATTTTACATACATATAACAAGCTTATATTATCAATAATACATGCAAGTTATATGTTATACGTAAATAATACACATATTACAATTCTCATCACCTAAAAACCGAGCGTTCTCAAGAAAATGATAGTACGGCTATTGTTAAATCATATCTCATTATATCTCCTCCATCACCTTGAGTATGAATATGATTTTAATGGATAATAACGTAAAAATGATGGTGATTTATAACGGTAGTATTTTTTTTCTGTTCCGCAAGAATCACTCAACAAGATTGTTGATTTGTACATAGTGGAACGTTTTTCTCTCACTTTGAGTGTGTGTCTCAAATTTTAAAATGTCTTTACGACCGGCAAGACAGCTCAATGATTCAAAGATTATTCGGTCTTTGAAATGCAACATCATGCCTCTGGTAAGTGGAATAAATTTAAATTTATTTTTAATTTGAATTTTTTATTTTTATGTACTTTATTCATATGGAGGGATATTCTAACGCCGTAGCCTCCTCTGTTTGTAGCTTTTTTTTCGTCCGTTACCAAATAAAATATTTGAAAGTAAAATTAATCAGAAAAGTTTTCAATATGGGCTATCACTTTCTTTCTAGATAAAGAAAAGTGACACCGTGACAGCATGCAGGGTGATGTTCACGGAGAGCAACAGACTCCTTGTTACAGACATCAGATACCGTCTAGACAACGCACTGGCAAACATGGACATTAAGTTTTTCATCTCGTGCATATCTGGCACAGAATCAAATCCGAAAGACAAAAATCCAAAAGAGTGTGAGCTTGGGGAACCAATTCCGTTTCGTGTCTCGGTGACTTATTTTATTGTCCATTTAAAGTCCCTGTTACAGCCGCACCAAATTTATCAGAAGTTCCATCATACGGCTGACATTCGAGTTTGACATCAAATCCCTAAAGTGTCATCGTCCAAAGTCTGAAGGTGATGAAGTTGACGCTATTGTGTTGGCCTACTTGAAACAGACGGTCAAGGTATGAGTGGTTTGTCTTAATTTTCTAAATTACTGGTTGATGTTGTTCTGAGTTTATTATGATTTCTAGTTGAATCAAGTCCCAGTTGGCACACAACGTTGTTTCAACGTTCATCTAACGTTATATGGAAGTTGTGAACGTTATAAAAACGTGGAAACAACGTTGTGTGCCAGCTGGTGTAAGATATATTCGAGGTTCAAGCACTTAGAGATGCCTCAAAATTAGACGCTATTTATCAATTTTTTTTTATTTATCTATCCTAAATTACACTACAACACTTCAACATTTTCAAACAAGCTGTTCTTTTTTTCTCAGGACCACAACCAGAAATGTATTAAGGATTTGATTACAGATAGCATGTTGCACTGTTTTAAAGCGGCAAATCCTGCAATGTCCGACGAAGAAGCAACCGCTCATTGTGAAAGCAATGAACAAAAACCATGCCGTTTATTTTGTGCTGACTCGAGAATCATGGCTTCCTTTTCAAACGCAAGTCGATACCTATACGAGGATGGCCTACTTCACATGAACGACTCGACCGACGAGATAGCAAGGCCAGCAGTGGAACCACCTAAAACTTCAATATCAAAAGCGGCTGATAAAATTGCAAAAGTGATGAACCAACTCGATCACAGATTGTATCGTGGCAACATCTACGCAAAAAACAAAAATGGTAACTTTCGCCTTTGAGCATCAAAATATTTGAACTTATGTTCCGTTGCGTGTATTTTTTTCAGTTGGAGAAAAAATGAAAATATTTTTGGAACTGTACCAATCCTAAACGTGAAATGGGGCATAAAATTATTTAATATAGTTGGTACTATATTTTTCCTAGCTCAACCGTATTTTTAAATTACTCTCCCATTCTGTTTTAAACCTTTCTAATTTCTTTTGCAGCTCGATTTACTTTCGAATTATTTCTTGATGTTGGAGCGTATCTTTATAAATTTGAAGAACTAGTCCTTGCAAATGAATCACAATTGAAGAAAAATATGTCAAACGTACATACTGAGGTAAGTGTTTAGACTTGTACGTCGTAGGACTGTGTGGTACATCATTAAACCTTATGAAAGACCGTAAACATTAGGAAACTTTTTATTGAAAGAATTTTTTAAAGTTTCATTTTCTGAAGTGCCTCTAAGAAATACAAATGGCAAAGAAACATGGTATTTTGAAAGGTTTGTGCAAAACGAGGAAGGCCGCTTAGTAGGCCAATAGCCCGTATGATAGCCCGTCGTTTTTATGAGACTTTGTATTGAAAAGACCATTAGGCCGTCGATTTTGCAAAATGGTTCTGAAAAATTCGAACGAGAACTTTATATATTTGCAATATTTTTCTGAAATCTAAGAAGGCCGCCTAGTAGGCCATTAGACCGTATGATAGGCCGTCAGTTTTATAAGAATTTGTACTCAAAAGACCGTTAGACCGTCAATATTATAAAGGGAATCTGAGAAATTCGAACGAAAACTTTATATATTTGCAATATTTTTCTGAAATCGAAGAAGGCCGCCTAGTAGGCCATTAGACCGTATGATAGGCCGTCATTTTTATGAGACTTTGTACTCAAAAGACCGTTAGACCGTCAATATTACAAGGGGAATCTGAGAAATTCGAACGAAAACTTTATATATTTGCAATATTTTTCTGAAATCGAAGAAGGCCGCCTAGTAGGCCATTAGACCGTATGATAGGCCGTCATTTTTTATGAGACTTTGTACTCAAAAGACCGTTAGACCGTAAATATTGCAAAACGAATCTGAGAAATTCGAACGAAAACTTTATATATTTGCAATATTTTTCTGAAATCGAAGAAGGCCACCTAGTAGGCCATTGACCGTATGATTAGGCCGTCATTTTTATGAGACTTTGTACTCAAAAGACCGTTAGACCGTCAATATTACAAGGGGAATCTGAGAAATTCGAACGAAAACTTTATATATTTGCAATATTTTTCTGAAATCGAAGAAGGCCGCCTAGTAGGCCATTAGACCGTATGATAGGCCGTCATTTTTATGAGACTTTGTACTCAAAAGACCGTTAGACCGTAAATATTGCAAAAGGAATCTGAGAAATTCGAACGAGAACTTTATATATTTGCAATATTTTTCTGAAATCGAAGAAGGCCGCCTAGTAGGCCATTAGACCGTATGATAGGCCGTCATTTTTATGAGACTTGTACTCAAAAGACCGTTAGACCGTAAATATTGCAAAAGGAATCTGAGAAATTCGAACGAAAACTTTATATATTTGCAATATTTTTCTGAAATCGAAGAAGGCCGCCTAGTAGGCCATTAGACCGTATGATAGGCCGTCATTTTTATGAGACTTTGTACTCAAAAGACCGTTAGACCGTAAATATTGCAAAAGGAATCTGAGAAATTCGAACGAAAACTTTATATATTTGCAATATTTTTCTGAAATCGAAGAAGGCCGCCTAGTAGGCCATTAGACCGTATGATAGGCCGTCATTTTTATGAGACTTTGTACTCAAAAGACCGTTAGACCGTCAATATTACAAGGGGAATCTGAGAAATTCGAACGAAACTTTATATATTTGCAATATTTTTCTGAAATCGAAGAAGGCCGCCTAGTAGGCCATTAGACCGTATGATAGGCCGTCATTTTTATGAGACTTTGTACTCAAAAAAGACCGTTAGACCGTCAATATTGCAAAAGGAATCTGAGAAATTCGAACGAAAACTTTATATATTTGCAATATTTTTCTGAAATCGAAGAAGGCCGCCTAGTAGGCCATTGGACCGTATGATAGGCCGTCATTTTTATGAGACTTTGTACTCAAAAGACCGTTAGACCGTAAATATTGCAAAAGGAATCTGAGAAATTCGAACGAAAACTTTATATATTTGCAATATTTTTCTGAAATCGAGGAAGGCCGCCTAGTAGGCCATTAGACCGTATGATAGGCCGTCATTTTTATGAGACTTTGTACTCAAAAGACCGTTAGACCGTCAATATTACAAGGGGAATCTGAGAAATTCGAACGAAAACTTTATATATTTGCAATATTTTTCTGAAATCGAAGAATGCCGCCTAGTAGGCCATTAGACCGTATGATAGGCCGTTATTTTTATGAGACTTTGTACTCAAAAGACCGTTAGACCGTCAATATTACAAGGGGAATCTGAGAAATTCGAACGAAAACTTTATATATTTGCAATATTTTTCTGAAATCGAAGAAGGCCGCTTAGTAGGCCATTAGACCGTATGATAGGCCGTCATTTTTATGAGACTTTGTACTCAAAAGACCGTTAGACCGTAAATATTGCAAAACGAATCTGAGAAATTCGAACGAAAACTTTATATATTTGCAATATTTTTCTGAAATCGAAGAAGGCCGCCTAGTAGGCCATTAGACCGTATGATAGGCCGTCATTTTTATGAGACTTTGTACTCAAAAAGACCGTTGGACCGTTAAATATTGCAAAACGAATCTGAGAAATTCGAACGAAAACTTTATATATTTGCAATATTTTTCTGAAATCGAAGAAGGCCGCCTAGTAGGCCATTAGACCGTATGATAGGCCGTCATTTTTATGAGACTTTGTACTCAAAAGACCGTTAGACCGTAAATATTGCAAAACGAATCTGAGAAATTCGAACGAAAACTTTATATATTTGCAATATTTTTCTGAAATCGAAGAAGGCCGCCTAGTAGGCCATTAGACCGTATGATAGGCCGTCATTTTTATGAGACTTTGTACTCAAAAGACCGTTAGACCGTCAATATTGCAAAATGAATCTGAGAAATTACAAACGAGAACTTTATAATTTTGAAAGATTTTTACGCAATCGAAGGAGGCCGCTTAGTAGGCCATTAGACCATATGATAGACCGTCGTTTTTAAGAGACCTTGTATGCAGGAGACCGTTGGACCGTCAAAATTACAAAGTGAGTCCGAGAAATCAAAATGAGAACTTTAAGATTTTTCCAATTCAAGAAGATCTTAGTATGCCACAATGATCTTGATTATGTTTTATTTTCAGTTGTTTCCGAAAATCAAAGTGGATTATGACTTCATCGAAGTGAAGAACAACACATACTTGAAACTTTCAAGTAGAGCATTTGTCGATTGTCCATTTTCTCCTGAAGATTATGGTGTAATTACCCCGCGTAGTTACCACGATTTTGATCCGCACCGAACCACATGTCATGGTGGTTATCTTGCTTCAGCCATTGAACGTTGGTGTCCTACACTAGAAGACCAAGCGAAATTGGCTCACAAAATATATATGTGCATGTTAGCGTTTCAAGTGCCCCATAAAAGCAAGAGATTGGTTTTGGTCGGAGATATTGACAGTGGAAAGACATCAGTGATGAACATGTTTTTCGGTCTTATTCCTGAGCAAAAGATTGCCACAATTACCAAAGAGCGTGTTTTTGGTTTGTCAATGATAAAGTCTGACACGGAGCTGTTGATAATTGATGAATGGACCAAGGATATGACACCTGCGGACATGGTAAAGGTTTTATTCCAAGGAGGAAGATTTCCACAATCAGTGAAATTTGAGGATCCAAAATTACAAGAAATGAATGCTGGGGTGTTCATTACCTGCAACCATGTTCCCAAATTTCCAAAGAAGGATAGAAAGTCTGTACTCAGAAGAATTGCCGATGTCAATACACGTGAGCTGGAGGTACTATGCCCAGAAGCACCTGAGTGGATTCGCAAAAACGCAATGCATTGTTTGAAGTATTTAATTGACATGATAAACAACAACCTCGACGTTATCGATCAGAGTGAATTGTCCTACACCCTACCACAGAATGTGCGTTGTGAATCGACTATTCTTGAGGATGAGGTAGAAAAAGAAGAACTGAATCGAATCCGAGATTGTGTCGTTGAAGCAGATGACTCTGTCCCTTTGGTCGACTCGTCAACAAAAGAGCTGGAAGTCTTTCGTGTAGATGAGGATGTTGATGAGGTTTTAGAAAGCGGTGGGTACTACTTCCTTACTAACTCTCCACACAGAACTTCTTGCTCTTTAAAGCTAAATTATTTAGGATTTACTGACAACTTTGACTTACATCCTTTCTAAGTGCATGGTATTGAAAAGATACGAGTTTGAAAAATAAATCTTTCTATCATATAGATTCGACATCAATGAGCAGGACGAGTGACATTGAACAGCCAAACCATCTTTTCGAGTCTGACGGTAAGCTTTCATTTAATTTTCAGCTTGGATTTATGTCAACTGTCGTTTCAAATTCAATATATCAAAACATTTCTTTTTCTCTCGTTTACAGCTCTCAATATCGACGAGTTGCTTGGCATCATATCATCGACAGAGGCCGAACTCTCCGATATCGAGCCACCAAAGAAAAGATCACGAACACTGTTTCTTCCAAGCGACGATGAAGACGATACTACCATCCGAGAGTTGCTGAATGACCTTATCGATCATGTCTCTGCAGAAAACAGTAAGATGATTCATGATGATTTATTAGACATTCTATCTATGTTCCCTTTGCGCATTTTTTAAGACCATGAGGAATTGTGACAATGAACCGAGTGTTGCTTTTCTTTTTTCAGCGTTTTCAATTGACGAAAGAAGAATCGTCTCAACTAACAACGGAACAGAGTCAAACGACGGTAAGTTTTTTAGCTCTTTGTTATTTTACATGATTCAGTCTATGAATGGCAAATCTATGTTTCTCTATCTTGGTCGTGATAAGTGAAGCAAAACTGCTTGTGGTCTTGGGTTTTGACACGTGGTTTTTTCCCTTTTCAGTTGTGGAAAGTCCCATCAAACAGGATGAGCTCAAATCTCCAAGAAGGTTTAAAATCGAAGAAGTCAATCTTGTCGAGTATTGGCGTTTGGTCAGAAAGTTTTTGTTCAAGAAATTGGGCTATAAAAAGCTCAACGGGCCCGTGGCCTGTTCAATCTTCCAGATCCATGACAAATATGTCAAATCATTAACAACTCCACGTCCACCAACAGTGGCAAAGCCAAGAGATGATGCTGCTTTCTTAGTCTTAAACAAACCACGTGCTACCTTTGACACCAGGGCTTTCTACAAACGTTATCCATCTTGCATTGAGCAAGTCAAGGCTATTCGGGAAAAAATCGACATTCGCATTTCAACTCCATCATTTGGTTAAATCTTGTAACTTTCTGTTTTTTTAAGGAGAAATGCAAATTAAAATTCGTGTTGATCAATAAATCTGAACTAACTTTCTTCAACATTTCCACCATAGATTTCACATGAAGCCAAAGCGCAGACTGAAGAATTTGAAAAATATTTTAATCTTTGATTTCCCTCGGTCTAACGGCCTACTCCATAGAAACTCTTATAAATTCTATGGTCTTTTTCTGGTCTAACGGTCTATAGAACTGTCTTCAAGTTTTGCACCTGGCATTTCGAATTTTACATCACACTTTGAAATTCTTAAACATTTTTGAGCCGTTAATGAACATTTTTGACCTTCCTTTTCCAAATTGGAGGTCTAACGGCCTACTCCATAGAAACTCTTATAAAATCAACGGTCTTCTTCTGGTCTAACGGTCTATAGAACAGTCTTAAAATTACCTACCGGGGCATTTTAATTTTAAGCGGGAATTTGAGCTTTTGATACATTTTTACTTGTTTTCACTTTGATTCTCAAAATTTAGCGGTCTAACGGTCTCTTCTATAGAAACTCTCATAAAGTCTACGGTCTTCTTATGGTCTAAGGGTCTACAGTATGGTCTTCATTTAGAAAACATATGTTGAATTTTAAAAGCGAAACTTGGCATTTTCGGACGATTTTTTTCAGATGTTTCACTTTAGCTACCATGATTTTATACCGGTCTAATGGGCTACTCTATAGAAACTCTCATATAAACTTCGGTCTTCTTATGGTCTAAGGGTCTACAGAATGGTCTTCACTTTATTGAAATATTTTTACCCTCAAAAGAAAAACTCTGACATTTTCGGACGATATTTTTCAGATGTTTCACTTTAGCTACCATGATTTATACCGGTCTAATGGGCTACTCTATAGAAACTCTCATATAAACTTCGGTCTTCTTATGGTCTAAGGGTCTACAGAATGGTCTTCACTTTATTGAAATATTTTTACCCTCAAAAGAAAAACTCTGACATTTTCGGACGATATTTTTCAGATGTTTCACTTTAGCTACCATGATTTTATACCGGTCTAATGGGCTACTCTATAGAAACTCTCATATAAACTTCGGTCTTCTTATGGTCTAAGGGTCTACAGATGTCTTCACTTTATTGAAATATTTTACCCTCAAAAGAAAACTCTGACATTTTCGGACGATATTTTTCAGATGTTTCACTTTAGCTACCATGATTTTATACCGGTCTAATGGGCTACTCTATAGAAACTCTCATATAAACTTCGGTCTTCTTATGGTCTAAGGGTCTACAGAATGGTCTTCACTTTATTGAAATATTTTTACCCTCAAAAGAAAAACTCTGATATTTTCGGACGATATTTTTCAGATGTTTCACTTTAGCTAACATGATTTTATACCGGTCTAATGGGCTACTCTATAGAAACTCTCATATAAACTTCGGTCTTCTTATGGTCTAAGGGTCTACAGAATGGTCTTCACTTTATTGAAATATTTTTACCCTCAAAAAAAAAAACTCTGACATTTTCGGACGATATTTTTCAGATGTTTCTCTTTAGCTACCATGATTTTATACCGGTCTAATGGGCTACTCTATAGAAACTCTCATATAAACTTCGGTCTTCTTATGGTCTAAGGGTCTACAGAATGGTCTTCACTTTATTGAAATATTTTTACCCTCAAAAGAAAAACTCTGACATTTTCGGACGATATTTTTCAGATGTTTCACTTTAGCTACCATGATTTTATACCGGTCTAATGGGCTACTCTATAGAAACTCTCATATAAACTTCGGTCTTCTTATGGTCTAAGGGTCTACAGAATGGTCTTCACTTTATTGAAATATTTTTACCCTCAAAAGAAAAACTCTGACATTTTCGGACGATATTTTTCAGATGTTTCACTTTAGCTACCATGATTTTTATACGGTTAATGGGCTACTCTATAGAAACTCTCATATAAACTTCGGTCTTCTTATGGTCTAAGGGTCTACAGAATGGTCTTCATTTTCAAAACAGAATCAATCAGATTTGACTTAGAACTTTGAAAATTTTGATGCTTTTTTCTTTCTGTATGACTTTAGAATCTCACAAATTGACGGTCTGAAGGTCTCCCCATAGAAACTCCTATAAATCCACCGGGCTACTCCTGGTCTACTGGTCTACATACTGGTCTTCATTTTCAAAGTAGAATAAATCGAATTTGAATTAGAACTTTATGAATTTGATGCTTTTTTACCTATTCTATAACATTAGAATCTCGAAGATTGACGGTCTAAAGGTCTCCCCATAGAAACTCTCATAAAATCAACGGTCTTCTGTATGGTCTAACGGTCTACGCTGTGGTCTTCAATTTCGAAAAAAAGAATTCCGAAATTAAGATCCCCCTCCGGGTTTGTAAAAACTTTTTTTGACTCGATATCCAAGTATTTTTGCGATATACTTAATAAATCGATCCTTTTGAAATTTGGAACATAATGTTTTGTTACAGTTTACCAGTGGGACGCTCTCTAGAAATTTTGAAAACTTTGGTAAAGATGTCGGATCTTAAAAGTCAAAAGGAAGATGAGATGCTCAACAAAAATTGCACTTGTTTTAGTCAGTACACTATGGAGAAGCTATACGGAGCAAAGAAAAAAGGTAATGCTGAGCAACTTCACACATCCATCCCTGATGCGACTTACTCATTGTAGTATTTCTATTTGATGTTTCTATCTAAATTTTCGCCCAAATTTTCTATTTTCAATGTGTGTTTTCTTTAATCTCAGAACCTGAGGTGATGTCATTTCGCTGACCGAAAGGTGTCACGGCAAAGACGAAACCACTGGTCAAACGAAAATTTCAAAGGAACAATCGAAGTGACGATCGAAATTGACGATATATTTTCAAAGAAAAAGAAAAAGAAAAATTCAAAATAAAACAGAATTTATGTTTTCGTTGTCCGTGAACTCATTACAACCCTTTGAGAAAATCCGTTTTCTTCTGCCTGAACATTATTTAATAAAAATCATCAAAAGTGAAGGGGCTTCAGTTTGATATTTTCTGTATGTTCTGATATATTTCCAATAATATAATAAAAAAAACACAATTGAAGCTTTCTTAAGTCAAGTCATTACAAGTTGGGCCCTACGACAAATGTTGCCCCCTGCCTGAAGAATGAATTTGAATTCAGGATCAGTCAAAATTTTTTGACCACGCACAACCATATTTTTGAATTCCTAGTTTTAAAAAATTATCTTCTGCTGAAGAAAATGCAACTTTTTTCTGGCGTTGTCCTTTAACTTTAATTTGAGTCTTGTGTTCGATATTGAAAATGGGCGTTGGGAGCGTCGATATATCCAATGTTTCTGTAATTTTAGAGAGAGCGTTTATTGATGGAGTCTCGTCTGTTAATTTTTCCATTACTTTTTTTCCTTTTGATGCAATATCTCTAGATTGAAGTTTTTGATAGTGGACTCGCGCAACAAATGAAGTATGTTTTTGGTCTTGTGAGAGAACATGTTGTTCTTCTACTGTTAATTTTGCTGCACTTTCCGTTTCAATGATCTGTCGATATCTAGTCGGATTGATATACTTTCCAATAGCTTGAAAAACTAACCTTCCAAAAACGTCACTAAGGCGTGAAAGTTGCGTTCCGTTTCTTGTCACTAGAAGATAGTCACATGTTGGATTCATCCTTGGTCTAATACATTTAATGTATCCATTTACAATATCCAGAACTTGTTTTGTAAAAATTAAAGTGTCGAATCCGTATTTTTCCATAGTCTTGAAAACTGTTTGGTCGATCATTCCATTTTGGTCAACATTCTCTATCATTTCTACTGTCAGATATTGAAATGTCATAGGTCTGGTAGCTTTTACCATAAGGAACAAAACTGCAGTGAGAAACCCAGTACAAAATGACAGATCGTGTGACGATGGACGAAAGTCCTTAGTTGAGGTACTAAGTAAAATTTGAGTAAATCTTTCGGCATGGTGAGGAATAACTGATTGCATATCTTCTAGGCTTGCCCAGCAATCTATCTTAGACAAATAATCAACACTAAGCAAAATGTTCCACTCACATCGCATTTTTCGAGCCAGCGTTTTCTTAACACGGTCAATATAAATCTCTGATACCACATAGGTTTCGTTAAGTGCTGTGCTGTTCATTCTCCTAAAATCTAGAACATGCGACAAGGAGTTCATATATCCTATTAAACCAGCATAGCCAACACACCAATCCTTTTTTAAGTATTCGATAAGTCTGAGATAGAAGAAATTTGAACCGACACAATAATCTACGATGGTTAGTGGTATGTCCCACTCAGGGTAGCAATCTTGACAGCAAAATGTTAAAAATTTTAAAACTCTGCAACTAACTTGGCTTGACTGTTTATAGCTTTTAGAGCCACCGACGGCACTACACAGCCAGGATTTAAAAGAAATGTCAAATGAACAGTCTCGATTGAAAGATGGTATGTCCGTAGTCCTACTGCGTTTCGTTCTTTTTAGGGTTGTAGATGTCACAACCTGCTTTGGTAAAACATCCTCTACATTTGGCTTTTCGTCAAAAAAATAATACCACCCATGCCTCTGATAAACATGCTTCCTGCAACCTCGTTTTGTTTGGTACGATTCACTGTCACAATTCTTTACAGGACAATTAAATAACCCATCTCTATCTGGAACCAAACTCAAGCGTTTTGGTTTAGAAGCAGCTCCTACAGCATCTTTCCAAATTTTCTTTGATAAAAGTTTCTTTGGCATTCCTTTTCCACGCACAATATACAAATAAAACCAATCTCGACCGAATTCACTCATTCGAAAAGAAAATTGCATAAACTTGTAAAAAGTAGCAAAAGCACCCCGATTTGTATTCAAAACAAAGAAAATCCGGGGACATCCTATCACTTATAAATTCTGAATTCGAATTAGCATAATTTAACAAAATTTTACATTTTAACCAATCTCTATCCAGTAAACGAGTCGGTCGTTTGTACCCCCAGTCTTTCTTGAAAATGAAATCGTAAGAACGAAAAGACTCACTCAATATAGACACCCCCTTGAAACTTCAAAAAATGCAGCTAAAATTACTAATCTCAGCTCTTTAAAACGGAGGTACTTGATGAGAAATTTCTTATAGATAAATGGGAACTACAAAGCCCACTAAAACCCCCTAATTTTCTCAAGTAATCAAGCTTTTAAAATGAGACTCTGATAATATCCAGGGTGTAAAGAGATGTAATACAGTTTTATTGAAGAACGTATAT
Source organism: Clytia hemisphaerica (assembly GCF_902728285.1). Classification (NCBI taxonomy): domain Eukaryota; kingdom Metazoa; phylum Cnidaria; class Hydrozoa; order Leptothecata; family Clytiidae; genus Clytia; species Clytia hemisphaerica. The sequence continues at coordinate 408,243 of NW_027104101.1, read as the reverse complement.
CAAAACAGTCCTAATTCGTCCCCTTTTTGGTCAGTAAAATGCTCATCTAAAATAAACGGAGTAACGTTAGGTAAAATACGCTTATTCAAAGATTTTCTTATAAATGACAATAATTTCGATAGGAACGAAAACGACCTCATTAGATGCTCTCAAAGGACCGTTTATTTTCTTTTGATTTCTAGTGAAAAAGGAATCAAAAAGTCCTTAATTGAAACACAGAAAGGAACGTTTGTAACAATTTAATTGAATACCCAAGCAAATATACTACAATCTCCTTTGAGACGCCTTGTACCTTTTAAAGTATTCCCATCCATAAAAATGGCAGATATACATTTTGGAAATAAAAAAAAACAGTTGATTTTGACTTGAACAAAAGGAACATAATTATTATGAAACGTATATAACGGTAGTGAAACTTTCTGTTCCGCAAGAAACATATCACACATATAGTGAAGACCTCTGTAAGTGTAAAAAGTGGATTGTCAACTTTTTCTTGACCGAAAATTTTTTTAATTTTGAAATGTCACCACACCCGGCAAGACAACTTAATTCCAAAGATATAATCAATGGATTGAAAAGCAACCTCATGCCATTGGTAAGTACTAAATTATTCCATTTAACAAATTGAAACTTGATTTACGAAACGCTTTGAAAGTTTGCTTTATTTTTTTTTCGAATTTTTTACTCTAATGAAATAAAAGTTTTGCTCGGAAAAATTTGGTGTAAGAACACAAAAATGGGCAATATTGACCTGATTTTTTTTCGTTTCTAGATCAAAAAAGATGATTCCGTCACAGCCTATCGTATTGTGTTCTCGGAAGAAAACAAATTAAAAATCACAAACGTCCGTTACGTATTGGACGATATACTTGCAAATTTGAACCTGAAATTCTTTGTTTCATGTATTTCTGGTACGGAATCGAACCAAAAGTCCAAAGGGGCACAGAGGAACTCGACCTACCGACCATGCATTGCGTTTTTCATTGTTTATGAAAAGGCGCTATTGAAAGAGCACGAAATATTTCAAAAATTCGACGCTACTGGATTCGAATTCGAAACCAAGCCAATGACCAGCAGAACGCAAGATGAAAGAGAGGCCATTCTCGCAATGCTGAAACAAACAGTTAAAGTAAGATGCTTAATTTAAACTCTTTGAAACTACATGTCTTTTTAGCAGCTTGGCAAATATGTATAACAGATTTTATCAATGTCAAATATTTCTTTAAACATCCTTTATAGCCTGCCCATGAATCAGAAAAGTATCTTAAAAATCTCATGTTTCTCTTCAGGATCACAGCCAAGAGTGCATCATGAATTTGATTAATGAAAGCATGATTCATTGCTTCAAAAATGCCAACCCAAACATTTCTGACAGAGAAGCTTCTGAGAAATCTAGAGTTGAAAACCATCTTCCGTGCCGTCTTCATTGCAATGACGCAAGAATTGCTAAATCATTTGCTAATGCTAGCAAAAACCTACACAAATTGAAGCACATGTGCGAATTCTTGGACAGTATCAAAGAGTTACCCGAAGTACCACCCTCTGGACCATTATCAAAGGCTGCACATAAAATCTCTGCGCTCATGACAAAATTAAACTACAGACTTTATCGTGGCATGGTCTACGCAAAGCCAGAAGAAGGTAAATCTTATTTGTTTCTTTTTAAATTTTCACGTCAAGCTTTTTTTTTTTGGAAATTTTTTTGAAAAATTGAAAGTTCTCCCATAATTTTTCTAAGAATTGTTACATTGATGACGGAATGTCGAAATCTTAATCAGCTTGAAAATTCTCAGACTACAAATATAAAAACTTTGTCATAGAACTCTATATTTTTAAGTCGAGAATTTCAATGCAGGATATCTTTTACTTTATAGCCAAATTCACGTTCAAACTTGTGTGTGATGCCGATGAATTCCTAAACAAACTTCAAACAAACCAAAGTCTCAGAGAGTGCATTCTTTCAAACAAGACAAATCTTTTGAAGCAAATGTCAAACATACACACTGTGGTAAGAATCAGTTCTCAGAAATCTTAGAATTTTCAAACTTGTTCTATTTATTTGATCAAATGTACTAACTCATTGTCAGACCGTCGAATAGACCGTAAGACTGTTTGTAGGCCGTTAGATTTATGAGAGTTTGTACTTGAAGACCGTAGGCCGTCGAATTTAGAGTTGATGGCTTTTGAAACTTGATAGAATGTTTTTCTCTTTGAATTTTCAAACTGTTTTTCAATTTTGATAAAACGCACTAATACACAATCAGACCGTCGAATAGACCGTCAGACCGTTTGTAGGCCGTTAGATTTATGAGACTTTGTACTTGAAGACCGTAGGCCGTCGATTTTAGAGGTGATCGCTTTTGAAACTTGATAGAAACTTATTCTCTATCTTTGAATTTTCAAACTATTTTTCAATTTTGATAAAACGCACTAATACACAGTCAGACCGTCGAATAGACCGTCAGACCGTTTGTAGGCCGTTATATTTGTGAGACTTTGTACTTGAAGACCGTAGACCGTCGATTTTAGAGGTGATCGCTTTTGAAACTTGATAGAAACCTATTCTGAATTTTCAAACTTTTTTTTCAATTTTGATAAAACGCACTAATACACAATCAGACCGTCGAATAGACCGTCAGACCGTTTGTAGGCCGTTAGATTTATGAGACTTTGTACTTGAAGACCGTAGGCCGTCGATTTTAGAGGTGATCGCTTTTGAAACTTGATAGAAACCTATTCTGAATTTTCAAACTTTTTTTCAATTTTGATAAAACGCACTAATACACAGTCAGACCGTCGAATAGACCGTCAGACCGTTTGTAGGCCGTTAGATTTATGAGACTTTGTACTTGAAGACCGTAGGCCGTCGATTTTAGAGGTGATCGCTTTTGAAACTTGATAGAAACTTTTTCTCTATCTTTGAATTTTCAAACTATTTTTCAATTTTGATAAAACGCACTAATACACAATCAGACCGTCGAATAGACCGTCAGACCGTTTGTAGGCCGTTAAATTTATGAGACTTTGTACTTGAAGACCGTAGGCCGTCGATTTTAGAGGTGATCGCTTTTGAAACTTGATAGAAACTTTTTCTCTATCTTTGAATTTTCAAACTATTTTTTCAATTTTGATAAAACGCACTAATACACAATCAGACCGTCGAATAGACCGTCAGACCGTTTGTAGGCCGTTAGATTTATGAGACTTTGTACTTGAAGACCGTAGGCCGTCGATTTTAGAGGTGATCGCTTTTGAAACTTGATAGAAACTTTTTCTCTATCTTTGAATTTTCAAACTATTTTTCAATTTTGATAAAACGCACTAATACACAATCAGACCGTCGAATAGACCGTCAGACCGTTTGTAGGCCGTTAAATTTATGAGACTTTGTACTTGAAGACCGTAGGCCGTCGATTTTAGAGGTGATCGCTTTTGAAACTTGATAGAAACCTATTCTGAATTTTCAAACTTTTTTTCAATTTTGATAAAACGCACTAATACACAATCAGACCGTCGAATAGACCGTCAGACCGTTTGTAGGCCGTTAGATTTATGAGACTTTGTACTTGAAGACCGTAGGCCGTCGATTTTAGAGGTGATCGCTTTTGAAACTTGATAGAAACCTATTCTCTTGAATTTTCAAACTTTTTCAATTTTGATAAAACGCACTAATACACAGTCAGACCGTCGAATAGACCGTCAGACCGTTTGTAGGCCGTTAGATTTATGAGACTTTGTACTTGAAGACCGTAGGCCGTCGATTTTAGAGGTGATCGCTTTTGAAACTTGATAGAAACTTTTTCTCTATCTTTGAATTTTCAAACTATTTTTCAATTTTGATAAAACGCACTAATACACAATCAGACCGTCGAATAGACCGTCAGACCGTTTGTAGGCCGTTAGATTTATGAGACTTTGTACTTGAAGACCGTAGGCCGTCGATTTTAGAGGTGATCGCTTTTGAAACTTGATAGAAAACCTATTCTGAATTTTCAAACTTTTTTTTCAATTTTGATAAAACGCACTAATACACAATCAGACCGTCGAATAGACCGTCAGACCGTTTGTAGGCCGTTAGATTTATGAGACTTTGTACTTGAAGACCGTAGGCCGTCGATTTTAGAGGTGATCGCTTTTGAAACTTGATAGAAACTTTTTCTCTATCTTTGAATTTTCAAACTATTTTTCAATTTTGATAAAACGCACTAATACACAATCAGACCGTCGAATAGACCGTCAGACCGTTTGTAGGCCGTTAAATTCAGAGACTTTGTACTTGAAGACCGTAGACCGTCGATTTTGAAGGTGATGGCTTTTGAAACTTGAATGAATTTTATGGAAGACAAACTTTGATCTTTGAATATCTATAGTTTAATCAGGTAAAGATTTCTGATCGATGATTTCGGTTTCTTTTAGTTGTCTGGATGGTTGGATTCCTTAGATTAATTATTTTTCTAATGATTTTTTTTGTTTTCCCTATTAGCTCTTTCCCAGAATCAAGATCAACTATGACTATATCGAGGTCAAAAACAACCAATACCTGAAATTATCAAGCAGGGCCTACGTTGCTTGCCCATTCACTGATGATGAGTTTGGAGTGATAAGTCCTCGTAACTTTTTTAATTTCGACCCATTCCGAACCGAATGTCACGGAGGATACTTGGCTTCTGCAATCGCCCACTGGTTCCCAAGTCTCCCCGACCAAGTGGACCTCGCCCATCGGATTTATCAATGTCTCCTTTGTCATCAATTTCCAGACAAAACCAAGAAATTGACATTGGTTGGAAAAATTGATTCTGGCAAAACGTCACTGATGAACCTCTTTTCATCAATCATCCCGAAAGAAAAAATCGCCATTTTGACAAAAGAAAGCACTTTCGGTTTGTCTATGATCAACGACGACACGGAGCTTCTGTTTGTGGATGAGTGGTCAAAGGAGATGACACCACCTGACATTGCTAAAACCCTATTTCAAAATGGAAGATTCCCCCAAGCTGTCAAATTCAAAACGCCGAGAATGCAGACCATGCAGGCGGGTGTTTTCTTGACCTGCAACGAAAAGCCAAAGTTCGACACTCAGTGTGACCAAGAGTCTGTCGAGAGGCGATTGGCAATATTTGAGACACGGGCTTTGAGCACTCTTGACCCTGCAGCCCCTGGATGGATCAAGGATAATGCCATGAATTGCTTAACGTACATCATGAACCTGGTCAACAACAACATTGAGATGATTGACAAGGACGACTTGTCCTACACGCTGCCGGTCAACGTTAAATGCGAGTCCACTGTTTTAAAAGAAAATCTCGACCAAAAGCAATTAGAAGGGATCCAAACGTGTTTGATCGATCAAGACAAGTCTGTTGGGTTGGCAGAATCGCCCATCGATGGATTGGAAATCTTCCATCTAGAAGAATTTGACGTTGATAGTAAGTGATCATTTTTCGTTTCATTTCCTGGTCTTTAGATTCTCTGTGATATCTTCATATGTTTTTAAAATGACTTTGCCCATAAAGTTCCATGGAAGCCAGATGTATTTCAAAATATACTTTTCGCTTTTCTCAGAACAATCGGAAACTTGTGGATCACAACAGCTTGACGACGTAGATTTAGTCACAACTAAACGTCCAATGAAGGATGGTATGTCTAATTTTTGTTTTGAAATTTTCCTCAAATGGCCTTATTTAATCATGGCAGATTTTATTCAGCTCATTGGCTTACACACAAGTCTATCTTGAAAGCTTGATAGTACGACATTTCGTTAACATGAATGAACTTCAGCGGAAGCATATTTGTGAACAGTTCTTTTCGTATTTTCTCTCAGATCAATTCGACACGGAATCTCTTATCGGGTTCATTTCCACAACAGATGTCGACTCGGACATAGAGCCCCCAAAGAAACGTGCACGTAAAAACTGGTTCAACAGCCCACAACGAGAGACCGACAAAGACGCTGTGGAAAGTGTTGTTGAATATCTCGTACGAAACGGTAAGAGCACTTTTTTGATGGTCTTTGTAATCCAAATATGTTGCTTTGCAGGTATAAAGTAATTTAGCTTTAGTTCATTCTCCATGCAGCTTCAATTTTTAAATAAGAAATTTTTGTTATTTCAGTTTCATCAAAAGACGTCAATGGATCATCGACGTTGAAAACACAAACTAATACAATGCCTACACAGGATGGTAAGTGAACTATTTACGCTATCTCCAATTTTTGAAAACAAAGGTGCTCTGATTGGCCCAATTTAAGACAACACATAACAACTTGTGGTCCCACAAAGTGAGAAAAGTTTTTTCTCTTTTTAGCGGTCGAAAGTCCCATCAAAGACAAAACGTTCATCAAGTCACCAAGACGCTTCAAGGTGGAAGATATCAATAAACCCGAGTATTGGCGTATGGTTCGTTCATACCTTCATCACAACTTGAAATTCAAGACGTTAAATGGACCTGTTGCTCACTCCTTGTTTCGTCTCTTTGAAAAGTTTGAAGGTGCATTGAAAAGTCCTCGACCACCAACGATGGCTGATCCAAAGCTAGATGCTTCATTCTTGGTTATAAATAAACAACGCCCAAACTTCAATGTATCTGGATTTTTGAAAAAGTATCCTTCCTGTGTTAACACCATCAAAGATATACGTGGGAAAATTGGTGTGAGATACAGCTCATCTATTTTTATAACTCGTTTTTAAGATATACTGAATATTGATTTTTTCTACTTACTCAAATCTCTCATCTATTCTTAAAAGTATTGACATCCCAAATTCGACGGTCTGATGGTTTCCCCATAGAAACTCTTATAAATCCACCAAGCTACCCCTGGTCTACTGGTCTACAGAACGGTCTTTATTTTCAAAAGAGTATAAATCGAATTTGAGGTAGGACTTTGAAAATTTTGATGCTTTTTTACATTCCCTTTGACTCTGGAATCTCAAATTCGACGGCCTGATGGTCTCCCAATAGAAACTCTCATAAATCCACCGGGCTACCCCTGGTCTACTGGTCTACAGAATGGTCTTCATTTTCAAAAGAGTATAAATCGAATTTGAGTTAGGACTTTGAAGGGGGGGGCGTACCAGTTTGTCGGTGTGTCGGTATTGACCTTTTTTTGCGTCGGTATTTCGGTGATCAACAAAAAATGTGTCGGTATTTCGGTGTTTGAGATGCTTTTCGGTGACGGAAAATGTTAGATTTTCAATCGGTGATACGGTAATTTTTCTCAAAATGTCGAAGAAACGGTGCTAAAAATGTTATTTCTCAGAAATCCCTCCCGTGTGGGATATGTCATATTAGAATTTTGAAGAAAAAAAAACATGATAATAAGCAAAATGTTATATAACATTTTTTATTTAGTGAAATCGTATTCAATTGAATTGAGCTCTTTAGAGACAGGGGCAGTAGAAAAATATGTGTTTGAAGAAGGATATATCACTCTCCTTCGCTACTCTTTTTATGAAATAAATAAATACTAGCACTTTTGAAGATTAATTTAAGAGATAGTGTTGCGGGGAGCAGCGAAGGAGAGTCTTGAAAAAATTATTTCTCACATGAAAATGCACGAATGAAAATAATTTGCAAATGAGGTCTGCAGTTGAAGTGTTGAAATAGAGGTGTTTATTTTTTTGTTGATGTTTTTTTGGAATAATAATGTCGACAGATATAATCAAGTGTCGTGCTTTATTTTATAAATTCGGTACCTCTGGAAAGAACTACCTGGAGGCATTCAATTTCCGTGTGACAACAACAAAAGATGCCAAAACCAATCTGAAGATGTTTGCAGAACAAATCGAGTAAGACACTTTTCTTTATAATGGGCTTGAAATCAGTACTTTCTTAGTAATTTCTGAAATCTGAGGCTCGGATTGTTCTTATTCTTAATTTGTTCTTAGGTTTTTTTTTTAATTTCAGCCTTGTGTTCTTATAAAATTGTTTTTATAAAAAAAGCATGTATCTGGCATCAAAAAATATCTCAGAGGTATTTTAAGGCTTATTATGAGGTATAAAATAGGGTTTTTATCTTTTAAGTTACGAAGTGTTTTTCCTTCGAAATTCATACGCAACTTTTAGCCTAAAATTCTGAAAAATCCATATAGCAGCCAGAACCCGAAATCGTAGTTGCTTATAAAAACAATATGCAGACAAGATATTACCGGGGTGATGTGGTAAGACTGCATATCCCGAAAATCTGTTGCCAAATAAAATAATCACCTATCTATTGTTTTTGCGTAAAGATTAAGTGATGGATATTAAGAAATAAGATAATAAACACATCGTTCGCTCAAATGTCCCGATCAAATGTCGAACATCGAACTTTTGCTTATTTTCAGAGCTCAAGGTGGAATCAAAGAGTACGCGAAAAAAATTGGGTTGACAGCACCATATGACATCAGACTCGCTCGTAAGGAAATCTCTCGTGATGGTCCAATCATGTATGCCATCAACACTAGCGAACAGTTGGCATTTGAAATACCCATGGTAATCAATGGATCAGACATAATACAAGGTAAGCAAATTAAGGATCTCGTTGCAAGTTTTATAGTTTCAATGCTGTTTCTATTCGAATTGCACTTTCTGATAAGCCCAACTGGGTCTTAAAACGTTTTTATCTCAGCGTTTTCAAAATCTCCAATTTTTTTCAATCTCTTTCGAAATGACCTATATGTTAACGGAGTCGGTCTAATTAATTTTGAATCGTTTTTCAATTTAGTGATGGTACACGAAGTGAAACTGAACTTTTCGAAAAATACACCGGTTATCAATATCGTTGTTGGTGAAGAAAGTAGTGGCTCTTCATCATCAAGAAAAACAGAAACTGCCGTCGAATTAGAGGAGTTAGATATAGATGAACCTCAGCTGACTGAGTTAAAGAAAGGTAAGTAAAATGGTAGTCTTAGACCGTGTATTTTTGTCAGTGGATCTCCATCTATACATGATACACCTAAGTCTCTCCAGAAAATTGCATTTTCAGGATCTCTAAGCCGATCAGATGAACGCAGATACTTCTACTACAATGTTCCTTCTTCTTAGACCAAATAACCAAATGCAATACAAACATTACAATGATGCTCAAAAAAGGTATTTTGTTAATATACTAATATCTTGAATTTATTTTTCAATTCAGAATTGGATAAACGGAATGGGTCACTCCCTATAAAAGGACAGACTGTAAAAATCAAAATCCGTCGTAAAACAGTGGAAGTACGCTGGTCATGGAAAATCAAATGTGGTTTATGCGGAAAGCTGATTGTGATGAGGCCTGACTCAAATGTAAATGGACGCGTAAACTTTTTTGAACGACGTAAGTCCTTTCTCTTTCGTAAAAGTAATAATATGCTGCTTCTCACTAAAATCACGAAAAGTTTAACTCTCTTCCTAGCAAGTCGTTGAAATATTTGAAGACTAAAATGAATTTTAAAACCTCTCTATTTTAGACCACTACACGGATTGCATCTCTAAACGTGGACAGAAAAGGAAATCAACAAACATACGCCCAGCTGAATTATTTTTCGAAAAAGTTAATTCCTACAAAGGAGACGGGAAAAAGGAACCACAACTCGTTTATGAGGAAGACCAAGAAGTGAATGACGACAGCTACCTGTAAGGATTGGATTTTTCGTAAAATCAAAGACATTTACCAGACATTCCATTTATGCCTACAATTTTTTAAAGTATTTACGGCGCTATTCTTATGTTAAAAAAATCTACTAGCACTAAGAAAATACGTTTCAATCAATTTCAATTATAGGAGAGATAAATTTAGTTTTTCATTCTACGGGCAGATCGCTCAATTCACTTTCATTTTCAAGCGAAAGTGAAGTTTTTTAAGACCTGCAAAAGATGCAATTTAAATATCAGAATTTTTAGAAATTGAAGCGCTATCGAAAATAAACATGTAAATTTCATATCATAAAACGTAATTTTTTATTTTGCAATATTCTGCATCTGATCAACATGGAATTGCGTGTTCTCCATCTCAGATATTTTTCAAAGTAGTTTCAGATAATTACACACAGGTTATACCTGTGGGCCTAACATGTCTGGTATTCACGATAAAGGTGTCGGTATTATAAACTTTTGGTGTAAACCTGATTTAGCGAACTCGTATACTTACCTGTTCAATAAACATGTAATAAAAAAACGGGTTTTGTCTGCTGCTTAGGCTTGGGTTGACCACTAGAGTGACGACGTAAAAAAAGCCTTTGGTAAGAATTTCTTTTTGAAGGATGACCGCTAAAAGAAGGTATGTCCACTACTAATCAGAGAGGTGGAGCTCGAAATTTTTGTAATTATTTTTGCAATTCCTTGCAAGAAACGCCGTTAAGCCCGTAGAAAAACAAATGAATTTGTCTCCCCTCATCCCTAAGCTCATTTCTCTAATTTAGTGTGGTCGCACTAATTATGTGAGGAAATAAGTTACTTTGAACCGTTAATATAAAAAAGGAAATACTGCACTAGGAAATTCTTAGCCTGTCCGCAATAAATTGGAGGAAAATACATTTGCATGTAATAGTGGGTATTCTTTGTTTTAAAGACATATTTTGATTTATAGATTGCTAAAAAAGAGCCTAAAGCAGAATTTTAACAACATTTTTTAATGTCCGAGGAAATTAACTTTATCGGTATGAATTAGGGTAAAATTAGACTCACACGCCAGTCGGGCTGGAACGGTATCACGCGGGAAAAGCGAGCGTAGGAATTAGGTAAGCGTTGGAAGAAATTTTGTCAGTGGCAAGGGCTGAAAGCCCTGTTAATCAGCAGTTTCTCACCAACTTTTTCTCGTTCTCCTACGCAGCTCCTATTCTAGCAAACGCCCGTCGCCTTTATGTTCCCGCCCTCTGACATGATTAATTAACAGACTAGTTTGCTAGTCTAGGGGATAATCAGAAATAGGTAAAAAAGCGCCCGCATTAATTTTTAGAGGATAAATAATAAATTAGTCCAACTGGGCGCACTAAATTAGAGAAGTGACATTAATTGAAAACAGGACACTTTCCAAATATTAAAGATATATATCTACCTGTAAAAATAGTACTTTTTTGCAATCAGACCTTTAAAATTATTGAATGAAATATGTGAGAACGTTTTCAAAAAAAATATAATAGCTTATGTAAGGAAACTAATCTCTCGGGAACCAATCTTCGTGGCGTAAGGGTATAAATCAGCTTTTTAGAACTAACTTCTGTGATTGGTGTAATTAGTGTGACCTGATTGATCTCGATTTTGGACAGAATTTCTAGAACCTTTCACAGATTCATGGTAAAACTCTTATTACTTCATATTACACAACCAAAAATGTGAAGTCTGTTAATTTCCAGCTAAGATTAGTTCCTATTATGCTAGTTTGAGCCATTTCATGCATTGTTTATAATTTTTTTGCGATGCTTTAGTCGATAGAAACATTGCGTAATTTTCTGTTATTAAAAAGTTTAAAACAATGTATTTGTAATTCAATTTGTTAGAGGAAATATGAACTCCAGCATCTTAATTATGAACAATCTGGGTCACTCATCACATCCCTGAAAAAGCTTTTTAATATCTTCAGGCTAGGTATCAGAACGAAAACCCTATTACCCTTTTATTGGTATCAATTTTTATGTATAAAATTTTTGTCATTTTCAGATCAGACAGTAGTGGTCAAGATCAAGAGATGAGTGAGATGGAGTTTATTTCTTCTGATGAGGATGTAGATGACGAGGATTCATTTGAAGTTGTTGACGAATACGAAGATGTATTAGACATAGAAACATGCATAGAAACGTGCTACATGCAACAAGCATCAGAGAAGGACGATTGGAGGATTCATGGTTGTAATTTCGAGAAGGTTGATGACCTAGCCGTCAAACTTAATAAATTGCTGCGAGATGGAACTATTTCGAGAGACAGAATATTTTACAAATACTTGAAAGACGTCATTGAGCGATTTTATGACCATAATCATTCTTATGACCCTGAAGTAGTTGAATTTTATTCTACCATCATTTACCTCGGTGGAAGAAGAACCTTTAACTTTATAAGAGGTCCAATGTTTTACGGACAGGGAAAAGCATTTGACGAAAATCGAGATTTCAAAAATCTTCGTATGAACCTCGGAGGTCCGTCTGAAACTCAATGCCTCAAAGGAAATGTAGCCTTTTCTTCCGAGTCAGGGATTATAAAGTGTTTGAGCCTATTAAACCTTGAACTATCCTCATCGGCTGACAAAACTGACGCGACTGAAGAAACACCAGAGCCACTCATTTCAAACCCACGACTACTTGTTTTCCCGTGTTGTTACAGTAACGACGGCACAGCACTGAAACCGGCAGTCGAATTTGATCCTGTCACCAAACAAAATATTGGGTTAGCAGTTCCTGTTGACATCGATTTTGTGAAAAATAATGACCCGCCAGACCCTGAAATGCTCAAGGAACAGTTAATAACCGAAGCTGTAGTAGGTTCAGTTACAACTCTAGATGATAAGGTTTCGTTACCTGTATCTGTCGAGTATACACCCAAAGCCGGAAAGTCAGGTAAAAATCTAAAAGAAATGTTCACTAAACACTTGAAAATTCTTCAGATTTGTAAGGCATGTACTGTTAAAGCTAAGTCAGATAAGCTAATCATGGGTCCTTACTTACGATGGTTGTGATTCCCTTTGTAAAAACTGTTATAAAAACGGAGAACTCTGCAGTGCTTGTATTGCTGATGGCCAGGTCAGCATTTATCCTCAAGCTCGAGCGTGCCGCCAATGCCTTACAAGTAAGCAACAATGTATTAAACGGGCAGTCTTGGTGATTGCAACAGACTGTGAAGAGGGGAATAAGCAAATGTTCCTTTCCCTTAAGGACGAAATCCAAAAGAAGTGTATTGACCCAGCCTTAGCACTGACCGTCCCTCTTCCAGATCCACCTCATCTAGGGAAAAGCCTGAAAGCTTCGTTTAGTAATTGGCTCTTAAAGTTATTGGATGAGAGAGGTTCTTTGGCGTTCCTTCATACCTTGAGAAATAAGTCGAGTGACACAGAAATGAAGATCGTCAAAAAGCTGATTCCTAAAAACGATTATGTTCGTAACAAGGACCGACAAGACCCCGTTGCCGTGTTGAAACTTTCAGATAGAAAGCTGCTCGAGTATCTGGAAGATGTCGGTCCTGTTGTACACACCCTTATACCCGAGACAACCAAATTTACCAACAAGAATCGTGTTGGAATGTTTAAAAACCCTATCGATGTTTTGTCTTGGTTCGGTAGGATACATTTTTTTACTGACGTATGATGACTCAACCAGTGAAAGCAAAGTGTATCGTACCCAGTTACACAATCCAGTGGACAAGATCGATATCGTTCATTCCGTTATTGCTCAGCAAATGTGGTACGTGGATAAACGTCTTTTTTTCTTCCAACCTGATCAACAAATATCATTCATTTCCTTCGGTTCAAAAGAATTGGAAAAAATGAGATCAAAGGATGAAGTTGTTGCTTTTGCTAGTTCATTTGGTCTACATATCGAAAAGAAAAAACACACATTGGATCAGTTGAGGCAACGGGTGAAAAGAAAACAGGATCAGCTAGCAAACGAATACAAAACACACGAATTTTCAAAAACCAATGTTAATATTGAAGACAAACCCTGCTATGGAGCATTATCACTTGAAGAGGACAGTCGCAAGAAAGGACAAGCTACATTCTATGCATATGATCATTTGAAGAAGGAGATACTAAAGATTGAAACCAAATTCGACGGGTAAACTTTTATTTTATTCATTTATAATTGATCAGTTCTAATAAACCATTAATTTGACAAAATAAATAAGTCCTGCTAAGACTGCAATTGAGCTCTCCACTCTTCAGTGAGTTAAGACACACTCCTGTTTATAAGAAAAGCGTACTTTGGCTGATGGTAAAGTATTCTAAAGAAATTGCAGAAATTGATGGCGAAATATTCTCGTCTTTTTTAATTTTCAGGCTAGGCCTTTATATAACCCATATAAACATGAAATGAAGTGCACATCCGGAGCTAAAAACGAGTTTTAATTTTACTCCAACGATTTAGGCATTATTGTTACAAAATGATTATATTATTGTTATCAAAATTTTTCAAACTCATCCTGGGATTCTAATCTTCTCTTATAGCTACGGCATTATTGGCATTTCTACCTTTCTGACAGATGTTCCATCTGGGATAGAAAGAGCTCAATCAATATGCGTCCACAAAGATCGATTGTTCTTATCCGATGAAAAATCTGTCTACATGAAAGGTTGGTGAACTAACCTTTGCTCATATAGAATATAACAGTGTGAGCGGAAGCCATTCTCACGTATAGCTCAATCAGGTTGCAAAGTATTAGTCTGTAAAATTTGATTTAATTCCAAACCGATTCTTTTAGATTGCAATGGTTCCAACGAAGGAGTGAAGGTAATTGAAAATTCCCCCACGCACACACTATACTCCCGTATAAAGATGGAATTATTATGTCGCTACCCACTCGGCATAAGATTGTCTTTTGGAATGAAAACTCAGGAGCTAAAGACTTAATTGGTTCAGGAATAGAAGGCAATTTGGATGGTAAAGCACTTGAAAGTGAATTGTTTCAACCGGTTGGGATGTGTACCGAGTATGATAATGTTATCTATCTCACTGACTACCGTTCTTCGTGTGTGAAAATCGTTTCAACTCTGAAAAAACACTGCAAAGTTCCTTGGAGCAATCGGCAATCTGATGCAAGCCTTCTCTATTCACGAAAAAAGAGGTATCTTAAATCATAGGAGCCTTTGTTAAAGATTTACTCTATTCTAATGAATATTTTATTCAGATTCACTTAGGTACGACACACATTATAAAGCAGCCTCGCTGTTCCATCGGGTAGATTTTATACTAACAAGTAAGCAACTAGGAACAGCGAATTGTATTAACTTTGGTTGAATTGCTTTATCTTTTAAAGGAATGTGGTTTTTGGTGTGTATTTTCCATTCCAGAGACTCCCATTTGGGTTGTGGTAACTCTGATATAAAAGATAATACAGATCTAAACATTAATTACTTTCATTTCAGCTACCTACAAGCCGAAGACTTTGGAACAAGGACTGGAGCTAATATCAAAATCCTTATCCACAATGTCTATGTTAGAAGCTGACATCAGAGAAAATGTCAACAACCTTCCAAAATCTCTCACTGGTGCACAAGGATTCGTTTCCACAAAGTCGTTTATCTCCTTGGAGATGACACAATGGTCCGTTTCAAAGTTGAAAGATACATTGGCAACTTTTCACTACGAAAAAACTAATCTTCTCAGCATGATGACATTGTCAGTTGAGCATTTCCACGCAACTACTCACACTAAGCACGTCCTGATGACTCAGCTACAGTATTCCCGAGAGTTTATGAGATCCGTTAAGGAATCTTTAAAAAGGGGATATCCATGGTCTGCGTATTACTTTACGAACAGAAAAGGCAGTTGGTATCCTCTTCCGGATAGTTTTTGTAATTTCAATGAGATAAACAAAATCCTTCCACCAAAAAATCTACCTACCAAGATCGATAAGCGAGACGAAGAAACGCTGCAGAACTGGGCGACAAACTACACGAGGGCTGTGCGTCAACGAACCGTCAGACAGGAAACCACCATGTGTAAAATGGGTACCATGCCACATTATGTGTATACCACATCTGAAATCGAAGAGACTGCAAAGCAGACGGTGCCTTACAAAACAAAAGCGAGCGAAGCCGGAAATGTGGAAGAGGAAAAGGAAGAGGAAGAAATACCCGACAGATTTGATGAGTCAAGTGATGATGACTTTAGTGAAGATGATGAAGAAAATGCTTCAGATCGTCAAAGAACAGATGAAAATATCATTGGACTAGATAGAGGGTCATTATTTTTGGTTGGACGCTCGTCACGATTTGGGCGATCGATTAAAATAAACAATAAACTTCTATTATAGTTTTTCTATTATAGTTTTATAGTTTTACATCAATATCCTGATTACATACTGCCCGGTTTTCCATCCAGATTTTGGAGAAATATCAAATATAAGTTTTTATGCTCGAAAAATAGTACCAAAATTTACAGGTTCTTACAAAAAAAAGAGTGAACTTTGTAAATTTAAAATGATTTACAATTTAATTTAAGACATTCTTTTAAAACTCATGCGTGCCTCGTTTCATCTTTAATAAACCTCTTTTATTAAGACATTTTTTATCTACTTGGAGATACTGTCTTTTGTCGACAGCTTGAAAAACATGTCGGTGTCGGTATTTCGTAAAATATGTGTCGATGTTGCGGTGATTTTGTGAAAAACTGTCGGTATTTCGGTGTCCAGGACCCCCGTACGCCCCCCACAGTATTGTGCAAATTTGGCTTTTTTCACATCCGGTGGATTTCCGGCTTCCAAAATAATAAAAATTAGTTTTCAGTGTTTCGTTTACATAAATGTCACATTTCGAGTAATCAAACCATACAAAGTGTACATACCAAAACGTTTTTTTATCCAACAGGAACAAATCACCAGACATTTCGAAAATTGAGGTCAAGTCAGGATACGTACGTCGAAGAAGTCACAGTGGAATCATGGAAATCGCGATAAGAATTGTTATTTTTGTATTATCAATGGTCGGTTGGTGGCTGAGCGCGACAGTTGATTTGCTATAGAAATGCTGAAAATCATAAAATTTTATGTTTCCAATGAGCAAATACAGCATATTGTGGAAATCGGATGAAACGATGATATGGTACAATGACTTTAAGCGCATATTTTGCAGTATCGATGTTGGCGATTGTATCGAATGTTGGTGATTGTAATGAAAATTTTCGAAACCATTCGACTCTTTGTTAATAAAGACTGAAAATGACGACGATTTAGGATATTTTGAGATTCAATGAATTCAAGCTGCATTAGGATAAGCGATTACATCAATTCCAAAATAGAAATATATATCCACTTATACCACTATTCAACGTTTCAATAATTATCCTTATAATATCAACCAAAATGCATACATATATAGATGAATCAATTCACTTGCAATGTACTTCCATATTTTTTCATTCCATATTTTTCCATATCGTCTATTTTTTAACTCTGTGACAGTCTTTTTGATTTTTGAGTAGGCAAATGAATAACAAAAAGAGTACAAGAAAATAATAAAACAATTAACAAAAGCCTATTAAAAAATGGTAGAAATATTACTTTGTTCTGAATAAAATAATTTCAAAAAATCTAATAATTATGAAAAACAGAAGAAAAATGATAAATATAAAAAATAGGAATAAATAATATCGAACGTAAACTAACTAGTGGCTTCAAATAAATAGGCCCAATAGACAGATAAAAATGAACAAGTAAATAACCAAATCCGACCATAATGCTCCAAAGCTGCCAAAAACTATGCCCAAAATAAATTTTTGAAAAATGCAAAAACCATATTCACCCAAGGAATAAAATTTCAGCCAAATCGAACAATTTTTGAAGTTCCAGTGCCCAAAAGTTTTAGCCTCGTTTTGGCGAAAAACTCGAGGCTCCAAAAATCAAAATTTTCAAAGTAAAAAAACACCCCAGATCAAAAATGAGCAAAATTAATGAACAATTTTTGAAGTCTCCATCTAAGGTTAAAAAACTAATTGAAAGATATTCCTTGCCAAATTTCAGCCAAATCTATAGAAAGTTTTTACATACATACATACAGACATACAGACCTCAGATTATAGCTCATGAAAAGACATTAAATGCCATCCCATAGGTATGTAAGTTTCCTGACGAGATAGTAATCAAAAATGAATTAATGAAAGGCATCTTTAAACTAATTGTCCTTTGTCTATAGATTTTTTCTACCATAGACCATCCATAAAAGACACTCACACATATTTGACCCATTTCTCAGACCCTCCCCAACTTCATCTGCAAATGTCAAACTCAACAGAGCCCTCCTTTTGGTTAATGCAGAAATGTCTTTTAAGAATAGTCTTTAAACGTCAGAAAACTTACATAAGAATGGACGGGGTGGTGGGATGACCTTAATTGCATATTTCCAACAGAGTTAAGCTTCAATCCTTAATTACAAAGTTAATTTTATCCAGAATCAAACATGTACTGATATCATATTAACAGATTTTCGATAACATCATTGCTTTAAAGAGTATTCCTGGTTTACTCAGTCTATCACAAAAAATTTCCTTTGATCAATTCAAACTGTTCATAAAGAAGCACCTATGACAACATAAGCAAATGTATCTTTTGACCACTCAAAACTAATCATCAGAAAGTTGAGATCATCCACCACCCCAGTTTCCAACCCCCCCCCCCCTCGTCCCGCCGGGAATCGCCTCTGACGGGTATTCTAAGCTAGCAAAGTCAGCGATAATTTGATTCCATCATGATCGGATAAGTTCACACATTTACGAATAACTTCAATACCATACTCGTGCACCAATTCCTTATGTGTCCAAATTTGATCAAGCATTTTCCCATCGATATGTGTTGGAAAGTTCGGAACTAAATCATAATCTTGGAGAATGTCAGCCAACAATTGATCATGCTCCATTTCAAAGCCGTCCATGTTGAAGTCTCCTAAAATGATATCAATTGTGTATCTTTCAATAAATTGAGCAAGATTGTAACAGAACACATCACGTTGAATTCTTGAACTTTTATAGAGAACCAAAACACAAAATCCCTTTTCAGTAAATTCAGCTTTTCTAAATTTTACAAGAGAAAAGCATGATGAATGATCATACTCATCAATGTCAATAAAAGAAGGAGAATGACAGACAGTAACACTGTTGAATTTATGCTGGTCAATATTATGACTAAGAATATAATAAGGAAGTTTTTCATGAATACTTTGTTTGTCTTCCTCAGAATGCTCATAACTCATCTGTGTCTCTGTCAGACATAACAAATCATTTTCATACAAAAATCTGTCCTTTTGAATATCAACTGCATGTCGTTTTAAAGATCTTACATTCAATAGGCAAACATTTAAATTAGAACTGCACCTCATAATATCTGCAACTCTTTCAACTTTGTTCTGACGCAATCGTGTGTATTCTTCACTAACTTTATCACTACAGACAAAAGCACTACGTCGATATTGACCAGTAAAGTACAAACCATTTAAATTTTTCACTCTGCTCATTGCAACATACATTTGACCAGCATTGAACTTTCTTTGCCTTGCAAGGTCAAAACTAACGACTACTGAATCCAAAGTCAATCCTTGAACTTTGTGCACTGTACAAGCATAAGCTAGCTTAAGAGGAAATTGTGTCCGAGAAATGATAGGTGAAGTGTATGGGTTTTTTTTTGTCAAAGGGAAAATTTACCTCACTCTTTTCAATGGGAACAGTTTCAGTGGCCTTAGCATATTGGTCTTTACTTTGAGCTTTTATTCCAGCCGTCTTATCGTCTAGTTTAACATAAATTAGCTCTACTTTATTGTTTCTGAATTTTACCTCAGTGACGGTTCCAAGTTGACCATTGATCAACCTATCCTCTATATCAATATTACTAATTAGCATTACTCTTGCACATATTTTCAAATCAAATAGAACTGATAAGCCACCTGTATCGTTAAGTGGCAGGTTTTTAACCTTGGTGATTTGAGATTCAGTAAAATCCCTTGGATAAACGTCCATAGCTTCTACATTTATTGTTTCCGAGGGCAGAGTATCTAATCTTTGAATATTGTGAAGATGGACTGAAGCATTTTCTGCAAACAAATGCAATGATTCTATTGGATAATCAGGGTGTTCTCGTGTTATCAGTCTAGATTTAATCATACTTTCATCATTACTATTCAATTCACCTACTCTTACATTGTTCAAGAGATCAATGAAGTCAGAGTCATCCTTTTGACGCATAATCTCATCTAATTCAGCTAGTTTGAATAGGTGCCATAATTTGAATGCACCAATAATAGGTCCCTCAGTTGAAAATACTGGACTTTGAAAAATTGGAGGTAATTGAAAGAGGTCTCCACAAACAATGATACTTTTCCCTGCAAATGGTGTGTTGTCATTTACACCAAAAATTTCACATAATCTTGTATGGATGTTCAAAAGCTGTTGCGACGAAATCATAGATATTTCATCAATTATTATCAACTTTACGTGATGTAATTTATTTCTAATGGCAGTCCTTTGTTTGTCAGCCATATTTCTGAATTTTCCAACTGGAATACTCAATCCTGTGTGTACTGTGGTGCCAGATATATTGATAGCTGCTATACCAGTTGGGGCCAATTTAATAATACGTGGCTTTTCTAGCTCATCACTTTTATATGCTAGGACTTTTGACAAACAATTGTAAATACATTTAATTAAGTGAGATTTTCCTACGCCCGCACCACCTGTTAAAAATATTCTCAATGGTTCTAGTAGTACAGGATTATTGGACTTGGAATTTTGGAATTTTGCACATACATTTTTTTGCCCATACAATTTTTCACATACAGTCAAATCAAAAATATCTCTTTGCTTAGAATTTAAATTAGATTCTTATATGGATCTTTGATTTGGGTATCATGATTTGTTTGATAGAACTTTGTTTGATTATGTTTGTGCAAAATTTGCAATACATGTCTATGTTCAAATCATCAGTTCATTCACAAAATTTTGTTCATATCATGACTTTCATCATCATTTTCACTGTCTGATGAGTTGCTCATTAGGTCTTGTACTTCATCATTTTCTTGTTGAGCAAAGGCATCTTGATTATGCATAAGGTCATTGCGATAGTTTTGAAGTACTAAATCAACAAGATGACCATCAGGTTCAAAAATTTGCTTGTTCTCGTTAACAACTGCATTGACTTCATCTAAATTGAGCTTCAACACATACGAGCCATCAAGTTTCAAATCATTCTCTTCTGATCTAAATGGGTAAAACAACATTAGAATATGGTGGGAAAATTTTTCTGGATGTTTGTTTTTGTTAGGAGTGTAGTACCTCAAAACTTTTGGAACTTTACGAAGCTTAAGTTTTTCCTTACTGTTGAGTAATTTGGCTGATTTTGGAAGTGTTTGGGGTTCTTGATGATTCACTGCACTTGTTGAATCATCTAGTACAGTAGGCTGCCAATCATTTTCATCATTTGTATTTTTTTTTGTGTCTAATGTATAGTTTGCACAGAATGTGGCATAACACATAGTATTGAATTGCCCTGTGTTTGGGCGGTCAATATATCTGTTTAACATATTTCGTTTGAAAAGATCATCAGAATCCTCAGGCAATTCCTCAATTTCTTCTTTTGACTTGAAAATTCTGTACCTTTGATCAGGTAAGTTAGTGTTAACGAATGAAATAGCAGGAAAGCATTTTCTAAGCCACAGTTCAGGCATTGTTAAGTAAACTGCTTCCTGGATTGAGCATTCTCTATTAGAGTTGTAAACTTTGGCAATTTTAGACATTTTCTCAAACTGACTGTCATTTGAATCTTTGGCCTGTTTTAATGCTTCTTGCATTGCAGTTGAACACTTATCTTCACTTTTTGAAAAATAGGCACACATGTATGTAACTGCCTTGTATGCATTAAACACTGGTTGGATATCGATATTGGCCTCCCATGCTAGGAGGCCTTCTGCAAAATAATTGTTGACAAAACAAGAATATGGGTCACGTTTTAGAAACAAATGCTGATCTTTGTCTGGTGAGATTGATAAGTAATATTCATACGTTTCATAATTTAACCCTAAAGAATTCAAAATTGTATCAATAGATCCAATTTCAATATACTCAGGCAGGCTTATCAGGATCCAAAATGTTTCTCTTTTTAGGATGCAAATTTGTATCTATAAATTCTTGAACAGTTTGTATCACATTATTTCTAGCAACTAAAATATCATGTTTTTCAGTTTCAGGTAACCCTTCGGGAAGCGGTTCAGACAAAATAGTACGCTTGCAAAAAAGTTTTCCAAATTGAAATCGGCATTCATTTTTGCGATATTTACTACACGTTCTTGAATGGGAGTGTATTTGATATTTAGTGACTAAATTCCATAACTCAGGACTTTCTTCTCTATCAGGAACATTAGCAGAAATAACACTATCTATGTGTTCAATATACTTTTCTTTTCCGTCTTCAAGTTTTGGGACATCTTTTGCCCAAAGCAAACAATGATCATGTGGACTACCCCTGAAAGTAAATTCTACTCTGAGAGCATAGTATGTAATTTTTCCAAGTTGGCCATCCATTATTATCTCTTTGAAAAACAACTCTTTTCTATATTGATATTGACGCACAAGCACAATAGGATTGCTATTAAGTAGGGCACATCTAGATTGGTAATCAAGAAGTTCATGATCAGTATCAGCATCCCCGCTTAATTGTCTGATAATGGTAACAAATTCCTCCCACCGTAAATCTGCACAAGAGAGAGTCATAAAGTATGTTGGGACACCAAGTTGTTTAACCATTGCAAGAACATCAGATAACATATGTTGCCAGTATGCAGGGGTTCCTTTTATAGTACTCATAAACTTGTATGCATTATCAGATGCTACGCAATTTTGAATTGTATCATTAAAATTATTTGCTAATAGTCCCGCGGTCAAGTTGGAATTTGAAATTCTCATTGCGATATTGATTTTACTTCTAAGATTAAGCTGTAGTAATGTTTTGTGAGCAAAAAAAATGTAATCTGAATCCGAAGCAAACTTTTGAGTGTAATTTAAAAGACGCTGATTAAAGTACTTTGTTGGCGACAATTTTATATCTCGCTCTACGTTATATCCAAATTTCCCAGTAGGAAAAAGATGAGGATGGGCTAACTCTTCACAAAATTCATCTTGAGTTAATGAATTGGGGGTTTGACCTTCACCCGGAGCTAAAATTGCATTTTCATCATCTAAAATAATGTTTGGCACTTCTGATACAATGACTGTTTCACATGTTGGTGTCCGATACGCACTGAGTGGATCATCAGAATCAAATTCATTCTCTAATTGCTCTTCAAAAGGCTTGATTAAGGTAACTGTTGTATCATCAACAAATCTTATATCATTGGAAGAAGCGTTTGATATGGAATCATTATTTGATAAAACCCTTTCAACATATTCATCATTATTCATTTGGTCAATTATTGACATATCAATATTTATATCATGATACAAAGGATTATTATTCACTAAAAAGTCCAAAGTTTCAAAAACTTTTTGTCGTCTTACTTGCTGCGAAATAACAGGGTTTTTGTAGCATATTTTTTTTTTTAATTCAACATTTATTACACCACTACTATCACTTCCTCTAGGAAGTACTTTACATACACCTGGTGTTTCAATAGGAACATTGCATATTGCACCTTGCAATTTGGGGAATTCACCTTTACGCATGATCATGACTTTAGAAAATAAAATTCTTTGAGCTACTAAAATTCTTTCCAGTTTTCGTATATCATTTAGATTATCTGGGAGATCAAAAATTTGAAGCTTGTTAGTAACAGACTGGCATGGGATTTCTCCCTTCATTAATTTTCTATGACAGGTTGTGCATACGTAGAAATTACCATCAAACGAGGTTACAGGATTAAAATTTTCTATTTCTTCAAAGTTGATCAATGAGAACTTTTGTTCATCAAAACCAAACACAGATTTTTTTAAACATACAGCGGTTACACATTACACAGATGTAGGAAGGGCCCTCTTGTTTTTTCTGTTTAAAGTTTTCAACTCTTTTCCCTGGTTTGTTTTTTTTGTCTTTGTAAGCCTTGCGTCTCTTTTCTTTTTCCTGTTCATGTTTTTCTGACCCTTTATTTTGTTGATATGATAAACGTTTCTTTTCTGTTCTTTCTTTATGTTTTTCAGACCCTTTCATTTGTTGCCATGAAAGACGTTTTTTTTTTTTTTTCTTGTTCATGTTTTTTCAGAACCTTTATTTTGTTTGCGGAATTGTCTCTTAACTTTATTTTTCTTTTCATGCTTTTCAGTACCTTTTATTTGTTCATATGATCTTTTGTGTGAAGCATTTTTTTGACGGCGTGATACTTCCCTCAAAATAACATTTTTAGTATTTTCTACTTCTTGAAAGGCAGTTTTCAGATATATAATGTTAAATAAATTTGCGTTGTATTCAGATCTTATGTGCTGCTTGATTTCATTTACATGGTGAAATTCCAAAAGTACTGACTTGCCAACATCTCCAGGAACTTGACGTCCTGTTGAGTCTCTACTGTGTGAATCAAAAAGAAAATATTTTTTGTTGTAGTGCATCACACCTAAACAATTACCAGAAATTACTAAAACTGCACCAGAGTGCTGCATAAGGATTTCTTCACTGATAAAATTTACTGAAATATTATCTCCGGTCACAAAGTAACCTTCAAAAATATTGAAATCTAGTGTACAAGTACTATTTCCTATTTCAATTGTTTTTGAAAACTCTTCAATATAAGGGGACTGCCCAGTGATGCCAAGTTTTTTGAAATTCAGATCACCTTGATGTAAAACGTAATCCAAATCATGAGTCTTCCACAATGATAATTTTCTAAGTTGCGCATAACAAATAGCAAAAAAACAATTTGACGAACATTGTATGCCTGCAGTCTCACCAAACCTTTCCAAATTTCCCTGATGAAAAGACCCTTGCACACTTTTAATTTCTACAGTGTTTGGACCTGGATTGAGTTCTATATCTCCTGATAATAAAAGTGTGTAATTAACTTTAAGAAAAGTAAGATTTGGATCTCCTAAATTATGCGTCACATTGGGATATCTAACAAATATACCATTTTTTGAAAGATGCAAAAAATCCAGTGGTGTTTCATAAAACGTTATCTCGTATGATTTTGGAATTGCAAAAAAAAGGATTGTTAAAAGTGCTACAAAGCGAACTGGTCTCAATAGTTTAGAAAAAGCATCATTGGAAAGTTCTGAACCAATAACAATAGATTTAGAAATACCTTTAACATTTCTCTGAGCTGTAAAAGCAAAACATCCTATACGTGAACGATATGACTCAATGGATATCATTTTTACACTTTAAAAATTAGCACTACAAAATTATTATGAACTTATATACAGCAATTAGATATTTGTAAGAGCTGACAGCGCAGCTTTGGTTTGTAAGAGCTGACAGCGCAGCTTTGAGTTGACTTGTAAGAGCTGACAGCGCAGCTTTGGTTTGTAATCGAGCTGACAATGCAGCTTTGGTTTGTAAGAGCTGACAATGCAGCTTGTACGGTCGCAGGCACAGGATGACAACCTGCCCTGGCCACGGGGTGCCTCAATCAGATTCAGTGGCCCGTAGTGCATAAATCTGAAGGGCGAAAAAAAAGCTGCCTCAATCAGATTCAGATAAATCTGAAGGGCAAAAATAAAAAAAAAACAACTTCTAAAACAGAACCAGTCCAATAATTAAACTGGATGGATCTGAGAAGCAAAATATAGCTAAAACACAGAAAATAACCTCACAGCTATGAATGCTATTTTCCTACAGACAAAAAGATACAAAGTACTTACAACAACTTGGACTTCTCTTCGGGCTTCTTCAGACAGTTAGAAACCAGTTAAAACTGCTTTTACCTTTGCTTTCTATCGCTTTTAAGGCGCCGTTCTTACAATATTATTTTCACATAATGGCGCCCCATATTAAAAAATCACTAAATATTTAAGAGAGTTAGTCCACCGATACTTTACAATTACAAAATATTTAAGAGAGTTAGTCCACCGATACTTTACTTTCGATTTCGCAAAAAAATTTTCCGACCCGCGACCCACGAACGCTGATCGTAATACTTTCGCTAAGCGAAATTAATAAAAACAAATACACACTTTTCATTTTTTTTAAACCTCGATTCCCCGGTGTTGGTTTAACGTATTGCGAGACTTTGTGCGAGATTTTGAGCGTGATCTTGTAGGTGATCTTGTGGGAGATCTTGTGCATATAGGTGATCTGACGGGCGATCTCGATCTTGATCTTACGACCGACCGTTTCTGATATGTTGCAGACTTCAATCCGCTGTTTTTGTTTGTTTCTGATTTATTTTTGTCTCGTGGTGGTTTAGGTAGGTGACTGTTGAAAGCTAAAAAATGTAAATGAATTTTATAATAAACTTTTTTCTAGCATGTAGAATTATACTGAAAAATAAAGCAATGTTGAACGATTTTGCTAAAGATAAGTAAATTGAGATCTAAATTGTTCTATTGAATGATTTTGTCTGGTCATTTTAGATTTGACTCAATATTTTAAATCATATTAACAATTTGTTAAAGGAGAGGGACTCACGTTCAATGATACTGTGTCTTTGGATCCAAGTTTCGTTTTTGCTTACCTCCTTTCTGGTCTGGTCTTTTTTTGTGCTTTCGGATGTCTGATTTACTTTCCGTTACGTTGAATTCGTCACAAACTGTTTTGTTATCTTAGTAGAAAAAATAATAAAAAAGATGAATAATAAAAAAACTGGCATTATACACGCACTTGAATTAAAAATTCTCATTCTATGAAAAGACCGAGAAAAAGTTAAAATAAAACAAACAACGCAATCAAGCCTGAAAAAAAACTAATAAGACCATCACAGGGGGCCTTGTTGACTTCAATCTTGAAAAAAGGTGCTCTCCCTAATTACACATTTTGTTTTTCATAAGAACGTCAAAGTTTTTAGAAGCCGACGTCTAGCAGACACCATCGTCCATCAGCCGAGCTAGTCTCGGCTAATTAGAAAACTCTTTTATAAGGATTTGACTAGAAAATGATCAGGCTGTGAAAAAAGAACATTTTGTCCACTAATTAGAAGTGCCCGCTGATTAGAGAATCCACTAATTGGAGAGAGACTGTACATCATTTTACTTACTATTTGTACATTTGATTTTGTCAATTGTTTTTGTCAATTGTATAGACAAGCCAATCAGCTCCGGGCTTGCTTCTCTCCTCGATGTGGATCCTCAGTTGAGCTTTTGGATAAAATAGTTTGTTCTTGATGATCCAAGAAGATGGAAGCACATCTTCGTATGTTTTTTTTTTCCATCGGTAAAGACTAAGCGAGTCCAACTCATTTTATATTAACTTTTTTGTTTAATTGACTATTAAGAAAAACATATGAGTCATAATTACCTTTTCATAAATTACACACTTAAGATCTACCATGGTTTCTGCCTACTTTTTCAGACCCTTTAAATGAAATTTTGCCCTTAAAGAAAACTCCCCCCTTAAATCGAACAAAAATTACCAGTACCCCTTGTTAGAATGCCCCTCAGATTTTTATTTTTAGAGATAACAGAGAACAATTGGTTTGATATCAATGCCATCAACATTATATTGGGTAGATTTGAACTGGGAATGTTTTCTGATTGTAGTCCTAGTTTAAGTTAGGTCAAGCAAGTGGTCTTCCCAAGTAGAGAATTTAGGCAGTAAAACACAAGTAAGATTTCATGCTTATGACATTGATTTTGGATGTGACAGAACTTGTAAAAATAAGTCTCTGCTGAAAATGTCAAAGATCATTGATGTCGACCAACTATTTGTGTCCTGACAAGCGATTTCCATACAGCAAAAACACACACCGGTTTTGACTCGGTTTTGACTCGCAACACACTGGTTGAGATCGGGTTTTCCCGACTTAAACCGGTTTAAAACAGTTGAGAAATCGGTGTCAAAGTTTCCAAAATTAACCTTGTTGATTTTTACATACAAACCGGTGCAAAATGGTTTGAAAAGTGATCTCTACCGGTTTTGGAACCGTGTCAACCCGGTTTACGGAGCTGACAAAATCAAAACAAATGTTGATAAATTGCAGAATGGAATGAAAAGGGAAGATCCTATTGTGACATTACGTTCCGCATTTTAGCCTGAAAGGATGAGCAGTTTGAGCTCTGACTGTCTCTTTCGAAGAATCCTTTTTTCTTTTACCTTCACCTTCATGTTAGAAACAAAAGTTAGAATTCATTGGTTTGGCTAAATAAATTATTACAGTGTGTTTGTTGTCTTGGGGGTGTTTCGATGATTGAGCAAATCAATTTGTTGCTTGGTTTCTGTTTGTTGAAATACCATTAATCTGAAGTACAGTAAAGGGCTACATACACTACACAATATATTGTCAGGCAATATATTGATGATATATTGCTGAATGTCGACAATATATTGAAAAGGTGTCCGCAATATACTGCCAGCTCGATTTGCAATATTCCAACAATAAATGGGGATTGTTTACAGAAAGAAAGTTCCTTTTTATAATAGAGTACCAGTTGTTTACTTCGTACATTACGGTCCGCAAACCATATTGTCGAATATTGTTAGTCAATATATTGTGTAGTCTAAGTAGCCCTTAAGTGTGTTTTTAGATTTAGTTAGTTCTAATTCATTCTGTCTTTGAAATGAGTTTCTAGCAGGGTCCAAGCAAAAAAAATACGAAAAGAGGCAGGATTGGAGGACATATTGTTATTGATATGATAAATTTAAGATTTAATCAGTAGCAAAAACTGTAAATTGTTTTAAATTACTCACTTAAATCCTGAGAAATGGTCGGTGTTGGAAGGTGGTTGGTTGCTGTCACCCAATCCTGAATTTAGGGAGGTGGGTCTGATGGTCTATCTTGAAGATTATAAAATTTTGAACAATAATCTTTACAATTTACAATCGTTAAATTTAAGATGAAAAAGCTTCTTCAAAAGTAGTTCCTCCTCCTCCCTTTTTTGGTGAGCACTAATTTGACGAAAGAACTAATCTAAGATTTTTTAATTTCAGCGAGAACTAATTTTGGTCAAACAGGAATTTTTTTAAACTTCGCCGAATCAAAGATTTTCTAATTTTGGTTAAAACTTATATTGGCGAATGGGCGATTCCAGAAAATTTTTGTTACCCCCCGTCGGACGACGTGCATTTATAATTTTTTTCTAGCCTCGGAAATAATTTTTCTTTTCCAGTGGTGGTCGGAAATTCCGATAAAAATCCATTTACTTTTCCAAAATGCATCGGAAATTCCACTCTTTTTTGCCTTTGAGTTTAGAGCAGTTGAATTGAATTGAATTGACGGTACTAATTGGACTCTGTTAGTTATTCCCAAAGATTTTCCAACAAAATTATTCACAAGTAACCTAATCTGACATGATGAAAAATTATAACTAATTTAACTGGACTAATACATGAATGGTGTCAAAAATAAACACTCCCATCCTGCTCAACTTGCATGAAAAATTTACAATTATAATCTGTAATGAAACTTAAACAAACAAAACTTCTAGTTTGAGTTGAATCTTAGAAAATAAAACTTTGAAAATGGTTCAGGTCAAGTAGATCTAGACTTTAGACGATTTAAAAAATTAGAAAACTTATTTTACCAGCTATTATGCAAAAAAAATTTTAATTCAAGAAAAAAATATGTTAACCAAGAATAAGAATGAGCTACAAAATTGCTCAATAGAAGTTTCTTGGACAAATGGTTTGAAAAGTGGCAAATATTGATTTTAAAATCTGAGAATTTCAAATATGGATTCAAAAGTCAAAGTTTCTGGCTTAAATTAAATTGAATAACCTTTCTTACTATTTTTAAACATTGGGACAGCTACATAACATACACAAACAGCTATATAACATACACAAACAGCTACATAACACGACACAAATAATGCAAACGAGGATGCAGTTCTTTGGGAACTTATAGAGGTAAGTTTTTCTTTGAGATTCACAAAATTTAAGAACGAACATTACGATGCATCTTAATCTATATAAACCAGCCGAGGCTGGAAGGTCAGCCAATAGAGCTTAGCTAGATAGCTTTAATAAGTGGGTTAACAGATGTAAGAGATGTACTGAAACAGAGTAGACTAAAAATGTTGAATAATGTACAAAATAACTTGATTTAAAATTATTTAAAACAAGCCTGAAAGCTCCTCCAACCCCCCCCCCCCCCCACGAGAAGATCAAAGTATACTTTTCTTTAGCATTGTAGCACTGTTTCTATGACATCAAACAATTAAGCTATAATTCATTACTATAAAATAAAAGAGAAACACAGTATAATTAAACTTTTTGTTAATTTCATTCCAGTCAGTTATGATACATTTTTTCTGTTGGATGTAGACAATATCCATATCTGACCAAAGTGTTATCTAGAAAAAAATAAGAAAATTGCCAAATCGTCAGAACCAAAATAAAGATATCCATCAAATATACATAGAAACTGTACTTTTTGTTTTACTTGATAAAACTCCAATAACACTTTAAACTAACAAGCTACAAACTTTAAGTCACAAAGCGCAAACTCCGGAAAAACACAATTTGCATCAAAATCTTTGCAAAACGTAGTTCATATTTATAACATTTCAACAGGAACTGTATTTTGGTAGACTTGGTCAAATTACAGAAACCATTTGTCAGTTGTCTGCAAGGCCAATGAGGTACGTAAAAACTGACTGCTATTCAGTCCAAAGCCAAAATTTGGCAAGGTCAGAAAAACATAATTTACATCCAGTCTTCATAAATAAACTTTGTATAGTACCGTCAAGTTACACAACATGCACACACCACCATCTTGAAGACTTTGCTGGTCGCAAATGATAATCGAAAGCAAAACTTAAAATTCATAACTTTGCAGGGAAGCTCATTTTTCCCCCATTTTGCTTTACACTCCCTTTTGATTGGTCTATGAATTTGGGCGATCGCTTTGCCGCCTTGGCGGAATTAACACACAACCATAATAAATAAATTCAACAGGGCAGCGGAGTAGCAATTAATTTCAACTGGTAGTCCTCTCTTCTGTGCCAAGCACTGGCAGTGTTTTTTAAACTTTAAAAAAATGTTAAATGAAGACCAGATGGATCTGTTTGTTATGGCTGTGCAAGTTGTGATGAGAGTTTGCATGTTGTGTACTCTTAGGTGCCAAATAAACGGGGAGGGGGCTCGAATAAACGGAGGGGTTGGAAAATTTTTGAAATTTCAATAAACGGGGGGGGACCTAATTGCCGGGGGGGGGTTGGAAATTGTACTTATGAAAACCCAAAAATAAGGTAAATATAGGCTAAAATCAGGCTTTTTGGAGCAAAATAAGGGGACTTCTTTTAGCCACCTGAAAATATTCTTTAAAATTAATAAACGGGGGGAGGTCCTAATAAGTTCCGGGGGGGTTGGAAAATTTTCGAAAAATTAACAAGCGGGGGGGACCGTTTATTTGGCACCTAAGAGTAACTGGACGGTATAATTCATTAAATTCTAGAAACCATTTTTCATAACTTTCTGCAGTCTGCTTTCTGCAAGTCTGATAAGAGATATGTATAAACTGTTATCGCCATTTATTCCATTCCATCATTCAGTCAAAACGTGCGCCAAGGTTAGAAAAGGTTAGAAAAACACTATCTGCGTCCGGAACTGCGTGAAAAATAGTTTGATCAGACAAGAACTGTATATATTAATATTAATATAATTGATCAAATTCCAAAGACCATTTGTCATAATTTTGCAAGTCCAATAATAGGAGATGTGATGTCATCATTTGGTTCCCGTCATCTGACCGACCCTGATTTACGGTCAGCAGGTGGAGTTGGAGAGTCGGAAAGCTTTTCCGCTGCTTTGCTGGATTTCCACTGTCAACCTCTGCACGCTCTGTGTTTACAAGTTTTCAAATCGAAGTAGCGAGCCGCATGCTAATGGAGAGTAAACCGAAAACCAGTTTATTCACGGTTTCTCAATTTCTTAATTCGAATCAGTCCACACGGATTCCCTTTCAACAAGATGTAGCTGCTTCTTAAAAGAAAAATATTTTCGACCGACCGACCGAATGATCCCCACCTTTAAAAGTAGAAATGACGTGAACCAAACAATTTTTATCAAACACGTCCAAACCAAGTCCAAAATTAAGCACGATTGCATCCAGTCTTTATCAAACTTAGACAGTAGCTGTACTTTTGTAAACTTTATCAAATTCCAATAACATTATAACACCATCAATCCCACCTAGAGGCAAACAAGAAAAATATGTTTTTATTGCAAAAACTATAAATAAAAAGCAGCATAAAAAGTATCAGAAAATTCAACATAAACAAAAACTTGAGCAAAAGGCTTTAGACCTTCAAAAGATGTAGAAAAAGAATCCCCTTGATGAAAATCATGTGTTTGATTTGCCGAGTTAAAAAAATAAATGACAGAAATTGAAGCTTGCAACAGATTTACACTGGAAATACTTTGGCACAACACCACAACACTGACTTGTTACATCTGACTTATCGCCATCTTGAAACACCACATTATGATCTGTAAAAACAACGCACGCTAAAAGTACCCAAAAAGTTAACCTGATATCGGAAGAAAGTTTAGAAATCAAAGTGAGATCGGGAAATCGGATTTTTTTTTTTTGCCGTCTTATGATGGAACTGGAAGTGGAAGAAAATTTTACCTATTTGAATGCTCAGCTTAGGCTGACCAAAAATATCACGGATACCAAACCTGATTAAAGAAAGTCAATTAGATTCAAACAATACTTGAAATTTCCAAATAAACCTCGTCACTTGTACGATTTGCATTAACTTTTCAAAAATAAAGTGGATTTTAAGCAGTTGACAAGTCAAAGGCAAACATCTTAATTCTTCAAAAGGGCTATATTATTACTTCTTTTTAAAACTTTACACCTATTTCTAGAAAACCCAGTAATATAAAATTGTTCTTGTAAAAAGTGTGTACTTTAATTAGATCAATTTTTTTGCAAGATGGACTTTTTTATCAGATTGAAGAACAAATGCATTTTCAGTTTTTTTTGTTTTTTTTTTGACCCACTTAAGTCTTGCAAAAAGTATCAGATCAAAGTACTGTCTCATTTTATCACCAAGCTTTGAGGCAACATGCCCTTTGTTGAAATCAAACCCAGGCTCAAGGTTAAACTCTTCCTTGAGCTGT
Source organism: Clytia hemisphaerica (assembly GCF_902728285.1). Lineage (NCBI taxonomy): Eukaryota > Metazoa > Cnidaria > Hydrozoa > Leptothecata > Clytiidae > Clytia > Clytia hemisphaerica. Next base: position 375,465 of record NW_027104101.1, on the reverse strand, counting down.
GCAAAAACGATCAGGACACGTGCCTCGTTCAATTTCATAAGCCCATAACCTCCGCCTATATTGCCAGTTTTTAATTCATAAGCATGGAATTCAGTTTTCATTAATGCTAAGCCACGCAAAGCTATTTTTTCAACTTCAGTGCTCTTCAACTCTTCACTTCGGATGTTCCTCACCAATCGGGGGGTGTTGTCTTGGGTGTGTATCGATGATTGAGCAAATCAATTTGTTGCTTGGGCTGTATCGATAATTGAGCAAATCGATTTGTTGCTTGGTTGTTGTCTTGGGGGTGTATCGATGATTTAGCAAATCGATTTATTGCTTGGTTGTTGTTGTTTCTGATTGTTGAAATACCATTAATCTGAAGTACCTCATCCAAATACGTACTGTCCAAATTGTTAAAAATTAAATTGTTATCTTCTAGGTCAACCAAAGATTGTTGGCAATTACCCAGGTCCGGTAACGCTTGTTGTGATTTCAATATCTGGAGGATTGCTGAGATGTCCTGTGATTGACGTTTTACAACAGTGGTCAGTGATTCAACCTCTCCGCGCAGCCTTCTGATCTCTTCCCGCAAATTACAATTGTTGGGGTACTCGTTAGACAGATCAAATGATGGAACGTTTTGTAAAGGAGTTAACCCTATGGGTGATAACGGGTTTTTGAACGATTGAAGGACTGCACCAGGCGATAAATTTATTGAATGACTGGAAGAATGATGTGAGGGAAATTTTGAACGATGGCTGCTGGGTGTTGACGTCAAAGTGCTAATGGTTGAAGATGTTGCTCGCGACAAAGGTTTGCGGATAGCTGTCAGATTGGTCAACGTTGCTTGAGGATTCAAGGAAGGATTAGCTGACGTGGTTATCGTAACCAGAGAACTTGTCGACGTAACCAGAGAACTCGTTGACGTAACCAGTGGGCTCGTGTACGTAACTTAATGAGGATTCGTTGACGTAACCGGAGAAGGATTCGTTGACGTAACCAGAGAAGGATTCGTTGACGTAACCGGAGAAGGATTCGTTGACGCAACCGGAGAAGGATTCGTCGACGTAACCGGAGAAGGATTCGTTGACGTAACCGGAGAAGGATTCATTGACGTAACCGGAGAAGGATTCAATGACGCAACCGGAGGAGGATTCGTTGCTGCAACCGGAGTAGGATTCAATGACGTAACCAGAGGAGGATTCGTTGCTGCAAGCGGAGGAGGATTCGTTGCTGCAAGCGGAGGAGGATTCGTTGCCGCAACCAGAGGGGGATTCGTTGCCGCAACCACAGGAGGATTCAATGACGTAACCGGAGGGAGATTCGTTGCCGCAACCAGAGGAGGATTCAATGACGTAACCGGAGGAGGATTCGTTGATGCAACCGGAGGAAGATTTGTTGCTGCAACCGGAGGAGGATTCGATGACGTAACCGGAGGTTGTGTTGATGTTGCAGCATCAGAAGCACCTGAAGATGGTGGAGGTTTCTTCTGGCAAGCTTTTGACACGACAGCTACTTCTTTGTCTGGCTTAGGTGAGTTTTTCTTCAAATTAACTTCCTCGAATAAAAAGGAATTCACCAATTTCATTTTGGTACCATTTACAACAGTTCGTTCAGGCTGTAGAAATAAACGATTCTGTTTAAGATCTTCCAAGCAAAAAAAGTGAATATTGTTAAAAATATTGCTACTATTGTCTTCAAAAACCTCAGAAGCTTCTGATTGGTAATTAAAGCGCTGTGTTTCTTTAAATGAGAAATTTTAACTTTTTAATTAATAGGGTTAATAGGGTTCCAAATAGGACAGAATCAAACTATTTCAAACTAGCTGACAGTGTTTTTCAAACCTTGTTAACTTTTGATTGAATTTTAATTAAAGTCTGTCTCAAAATAATTTGCAGCTGAGAAAAAATGGCTGTAACTTTTGACAGAAACGTTACGATGAAAAGATATTTTGAGCATAACAAAATGCTGTAATAACAATTAAGATCAAAGCATCATTCTACAAGAAGTTAATTTTCTTCTTCTTCGATTTTCCATTTTTTTACAAACTAAAGTCTGTCTCAAAATTACAATTTTGTGCTCATTGAATAGATATTTGTGAGTGGAATATTATCAAGCAAAAAAAAAACGAAGAAGAAAATTAACTTCTTGTAGAATGATGCCTTGATCTAAATTGTTATTACAACATTGTTATGCTCATAGAAAAAAATGTATCATAAATAGAAGCTTAAAAATTTCAAAAAGTGTCCGTACTTTTGAGACAGACTGCCTTTTTCATGACTCCATACGGGACAAACTAATCTTAACTTTTAAAGGTGAGTTAAAGAATAGAAAATTTTACTTCTTGAGTCTTCACGTGTTCTCTGTTTCCCTCTGCTGCCCTGACCTTCTCCACTTTGCTTTTTCTGCTCTTCTTTTCAGCCAATTTCTGAAAATTTAACAAAATATTTTGAAAGTAAGCATCCCCAAAATATAACTGCTGGAAACTTTACATCTTCATATGCAAAAACTCAGCATGAGAAATTTTCTCTTGAAAAATTATGAAAAAGATGATTGTGCTATACAGGGTGTCCGGAAAAAAGTGTCGATTGTACCACTTCTATAGGAAGAAAGTTCTTGTGTGTATTTCAATAAAATTTGCAATGTTTATCAAAATTTCTTTCTGTGTCATATTGTCATAAGACATTTTTCAGAACTTTAAAAAACAATTTTCAATAACTTTAAAGTTTATTCCTTTTAATCATAATGACTGTAAAGAACATCATTAATGTGATAAAAAAATTCAAAAAAATTCATTCTATCGAAAGATACAGTCCAAAGTTTATCTATGATTGACTTTAAAAAAAAACACAAAACTGTTACTTAATTCAAATTGTATCAAAAGTTATCGAGGTTTGAAAAAACACTGCCAGTTAATTTGAAATTGACTTCAGTACCCCTGCTTGTGATTTTTGAATAAATTTTTGCTTTTATGGTATAAATGACTGACTAAAGTTACCTCTTCCTTAGTCTTTCCTTAGGTTTCGCTTTCTTTGCGGGTCTCTTCACAGGCTTTTTTCCTCTCTTGCCAATCTTAAAAAAAAGGACAAAAAATTCTAATAACATATCCCCACGCACTAACTGATTGAAATTTCTGCTTCCCTTCTTTTATAGGATCGTAATATGAAGTTATTCGCAAAGTATTCTCGGAGCGGTGTCTAGATTCATTAAAGAGAAAATGAAAGTCTATTCACTGAAACTTGGATTCTTTCCACCAAAAGCTGTGCTGAATCTGAGTGTCAACATTGAATAAATTTGGAAAAAAATTACCTTTCTCGTGTTTTTTTTCTTTTCCTCTTCGTCAGAACTACTACTACTGCTGCTTTCGTCGTTTTCAATGGTGTTTTCTCTGTTGCTGTCCCACTCGTTCAATTCCTTCAATGTCCCTATGGTAATAAAATAATATATTTGAAATTAAAATTGATAGAAGAGGTTTATGAAATAGACATATGCTCTTAGGTGCCAAATAAACGGCCCTCCCCCCCCCCCCACCGTTGATTTATTTTTAAGAATATTTTCAGTTGGTAAAAAAAAGTTGCTCCAAAAACCTGATTTAGCCAATATTTACCTTAATTTTGGGTTTTCAGTAGTACAATTTTCAACCCCCGGCAATTAAGCCCTCCCTGTTTATTAAAATTTTCCAACCACCTCCCCCCCCCCCCGTTTATTTGGCACCCAAAGCAAGAAGTTTGCTCCACCATTAAAACATAAAAGTCATTAAATTAATTCATAAATATTGATCTTATTTGCTACATACCTCTGTACAACCATGTGTATTTTTCAACGCAACTTTTGGTGCAGTGAAAACATCCCCAGTGAACCCAGAGCAATGACTTGGAAATCTTAGCTCTTTTTTACACCTGTTAGAAAAAGATAATTCATTCAGTTCTAAGAAATTAAACATTAGACGTACAAATTTTCTTTACGAGCAGAGATTTTCCAAATTTCAAAGTACCCCCTAAATCTAGGCAAAGGAGTTTATGTAAAAAATTTGTCTTTCCATTTTAATTAAGAGGGAACGATTTTTGTTATTGACAATAACATAATACTATATGGCTATGATACTATTGATAGGACATCTTAAGCCCGCCCATTCCCAAGCCCTGCATCTTAGAGTCCAACTGTTGGAAACTCCCTTATGCCACCAAGCTTTTCAAAGCTAAGCAACCAGTGTTCCGCAAGCAAAATACGAAATGTGTAACCGTACATCCTGTGTCCCAAGTGCAGGAGTTGCCATAATGCCATTATGGTAATAGCCGGGAGGGCACATTGCCGACGGGTATTCAAATGTTGAGCTGAAAATGATTATCTCTGAAAACGTATTTTGCACCGAGTCGGGGACGGTATATTCCCCAAGTGTTCCGTCGCAAGATGGAGCAGCCGCACGATTGTCAACAAGTTCACTTCGTTTGCATGGTAAACATACTCGGTGTTATGTTTTAGGACTTTTTCGACGGACAGTCATCCCCGTTTTGTCTTCTTCTTTTGGATGCTTACTACAAATAAGCTACAACTACTAATGCAGCATCCGTCCTAATGAATAAATAAATAAATAAATAAATTAAAACTAATAGAAAAACTTACTGGGCAAGGAAAGAGGCGTTAATTACGGATTTATTGGAATGAAGGATGAAGAATGTGGTACTCGAGCTTTAATTTTAGCATATAGCTCTCGCTCGGCTCATGGACGTCTTTTATACAATGCTGTTAGGATTTGGTGTTGTCGGAGGGCACAAGTTGTTTGGTATGAAGAGATTTACCCATTTCTTCGCATCGAAGATCCATTCTTCCAGAAAGCCGCTGTCATTCTATGAGTTGTATTTCATCCATCGTCTCGTCGGAGCAATAAAAACTTATTGTGCACGGCGGCCATATCTTCACCCATTTCTTGGCGTTCAAGATCCATCCAGTGCTGTATTTCATCCATTACGTTTCGTCGGATGAAGATTATTTGGCATGAAAATATTCACCCATTTCTTGGCGTTCAAGATCCATTCTTCTCGAAAGCCGCTGTCATCCTATGATGGTTATTGTTCACCGGAAAACTGCAGTAGAGTTTGCTGTATAACGTGTAAAAGAGATAGGCCATTCAATGGTCTCAACTATAGTGGAGCGTTTGAGTGAAAGATTCTCAAGCCTTATTAAAAGATTTGTCCATGCGACCTTGTTGTCGTTTGGACCGTCTTTTTTTATCACTCCGGCGCTCCTCCTCGCGGCGAGTTATTCGACAGGTGTCCTTCCGGCGGCGGTGGTGCCATTGGGGTCTGGGCGCACCGGTTTTTCGATGGCCGACTGGAAAAAAAACTTTGAAAATTTTTGTCAAAAATAATTTTCTAAGTCTTTTTTTTGAAAAATTTTTTTTTACAAGTTTGAAAACGACTAATGTTAACATGTTTGCCTAACAGTGAATATCAAATTAACTAAGAGGTTATAGAAAGGTCATTAGCAAGAATGGGAGTGACACAAGACTCGAAATAGATAGTATTAGTTGACGCGACTTGTATTTACAAAAGAGTGCCTAACAGTGAATATCAAATCGTCTAAGCAGTTATAGAAAGGTCATAAGCAAAAATTGGAATGACACAAGACTCGAAACAGATAGTATTGGTTGACGTGACTTGTATTTACAAAAGAGAGATATGTTACAAAAACAGAGGTACAAAAACACTTAAGACTTATTTTACGAGTAGGAAAGTATGTTTACAAAAAACAAAGCAATAAAAAACACTAAACACTTTCATCGTCCGACGACACAACAATTACCAATTCCTCATCCACAAAGTCTTCCGGTGAACAATAACCATCATCGTCAGATTCGTCGTCTGATATTAAAATGGGTGGTGGCATATCTTCCAAAAAATTGTCTATGATTAAATTGTTAATGATCATGTCATCTACCACGTGGTTCAAAAATTCGTCATACATCTCAAACTCATTATTCAAATCGATGTCGATGATAGCAAATGGAAATGATATATCGAGGATAAATTCACCTTGCCAAAATGTAAAATTGATTATTTGTGCAGCATGATTTAAAAAAACAGTTAGATTCATTTTGTTGCGTTACTGACTTCGTGTTAGAAAAGAATGTTTTGTTTTTGATTCTTTAGAAAAATCTTTTGATAGAAGGCGCCCTTTTAGAACTTTCGAACGTTCTATTTAAAAACGTTCGAAATGACGTTCGAAATGTACAAAACGTTCGAAAATATCTCGTATTTTGATTAGAGAAAGAAAGAATAAGAAATGAATGAAGAATATAATATAATTGCATTTTGTAAAGATATATGTGATATTTAGCATTAATTCACTTGTAAATATGTTACAAATTATGAAAGCTGTAGTAATTGTATTTTATGAAAACATATTGTATGAATAGATACACTTTAATATCACTTAATGACAGAAATATAGTTTTTAGACTGGTAAGTCATTCATCGTCTTCTTCTTCAACGCGACTACGTTTTTTCTTCTTCTTCTTCTTTTGTTTATCTGGAGATGTTTCAAGTGCAGCTTCCGTGTCCGTAGTATCTGGTGACTGCAGAATTCTTCGGGCTGCTTTCTTTTTCAAGTCTTCAGAGTGAAGTTGTTTCAAGGACTTCTTGACCGGCTTGCCTAGAGTGTCGGTAACAACATTGCGATTTTGCGATTCGGCGTAACTTTGTTTCGTGTCTTTAATGTAAGATTTCCAAGTTGGATCTTTTCTGAAATTGGGCAAGTCTACTTCTTTATGGATTTTGTGTAAAACGTCCGCTGGCTCGTCAGACACGTATTGGAGAACTCTGATCCAATGATTCATCAGACTCATGGATGCGGCAAACTTTCCCAGCTCTTTTAAGAGTGATTCAAAAAACTCATCCTTTTTGCCAAAGAATTCCTCTAATGCGTCTAGACTTGCTTGTTCGTCACCTGAAGAAAGTATAAAAAAAAATTAAATAAGGATGTTTCAATTTTGAACAACACAGAATAGACAATGAAAGAACATTACGAATAAAAATCATTTACCTCCACTCTTGTTTTGTCTGTTTATCACTCTGCAATGGTTGACAATGGTGGATACTCTCTCCATGAACATTGGAATATATTCTATCGCATCGCTGGTGGACAAAAAATCGAAATTTTGTTCAACAGTGGATGCAAACTCGGACAGGCCATACAACGGCCTGTTAAAGAATTCGCAGTTGACAGTCTTTAAGCATTTCTTCATCTGCGTTCATAAAAGTCGCTGTCCCAGGCCAATCCATACGGTCTGGTTAAATCTTTTCGAAAGTGATAATAATATTGAATTCCAAGCTTCTCGTTTGCCATTTCGTCAATGGAATCTGTCTGTACACCTATTTGCTCCTCCAATTGCTTCGACTTGTGCGAAGATTTTATGACGGTTAGAAAAGGTTTGCCTTTGTGATAAAGTTTGATAGACTTTGCACCTTTAAATGAATGTAACCTTATGTTGAGTTCCTGCGTCTTCGGTTGTTGCATTATGAAAGGAAGTGATATTATTTCCTTCTCCTTTTATAGTGGTTGCGAAACAATGACTTTTGAATTAGCGAATCACAAAAGAGCGGGAAATGTTGAACCAATCATGTAACAGGATTTCACTTTTCATCTACTAGTAAAATTCTATAAATAGATTCGAACGTTTTTTTATGCTTACGTTGCGTAATTTAAAAATTCTATAAATAGATTCGAACGTTTTTTTATGCTTACGTTGCGTAATTTAAAAATTCTATAAATAGATTCGAACGTTTTTTATGCTTACGTTGCGTAATTTAAAAGAATGAATGAACTTTCTATAAATAGATTTGACCGTTTTTTCTTCTTTTACTAGTAAAATTCTATAAATAGATCCGAACGTTTTTTTATGCTTACGTTGCGTAATTTTAAAATTCTATAAATAGATTCGAACGTTTTTTTATGCTTACGTTGCGTAATTTAAAAGAATGAATGAACTTTCTATATATAGATTTGACCGTTTTTTTCTTCTTCTACTAGTAAAATTTTATAAATAGATTCGAACGTTTTTTTATGCTTATGTTTGCATAATTTAAAAGAATGAATGAACTTTCTCTAAATATAATTGTATTGTTTAAATATAAACCAATTAAATATGCCAATTCAAATTCTGACCAATAGAATGGAACTATTGAAAGTAACCATCAACCAATCAAAAACAAGCAGTGTTCCACTATAAAAGCCGTATTGAATGAGGACCAGTCAAATCAATTTGGCAGAAGACACGGAAGAATTAAGATGACATTTTATAAACTAACTTGGTATTGTCAGAAATTTAAAGTACTTTTCTTGTTTTAGATGGTAAATAATAGAAAGAGAGGACATGCACAGATCGGAGACGTGCCGAAAAATTACAAGCCAACAGATCAATGGAAGGACTACAAGCCATTGAGAATCTTGAGTAACACAAATGATGAACGTGTAACAGCAGAGAAAGTCAACGATAGACGGAGAGCTGAACAAGAAAGACTTGACCAATTTCTTCGCGATTTTCCCACTGAGCAGAACAGAAACACAGAGAAGTGGAAAAAGGTTTCGGACAGTTTAACATACTGGGTGGAAAACGATTCCTGGACGCTTTGCGAAGATTGCCATTCTGTTATACCGAACAAGATGGACGCATCCTTTTGGAAAACAACGACCAATAAACGGATGTGCAATTGCAAATCGAAGTATCCCGTCCCGAGAGACACGGATTACACGGACATCGGTGTATTCTCAAAAGAAGACCAACGCAACCTGGCTGTTTTCAGTATAGACGTAGGCCCGTATACGCGCGCTCATCACGGTTACCGAAAACGAGTCAAGCCGTTTCAACTTTACATCAAGCAAGCGGTCCAAGATAAAATTGCTGCTGTGGACGACGAACAAAGACGTGAAGAGCTGACAAGAAAATTTGAAGCACTTATGCAAAATGAACAATATAATTATTGGCACACTTGGGCATCGGAGAGAATGATATCAGGTAACACTAACATTCCTTATTATGAAGTATTTAAAATGAAACATGTGGAGATGGCGATGTGGCCTTTATGGTATGTAAGAGAAGAGTTTTGCGAAAGTGCACTTGACGGCAAAACAAATCGTATTTCAGCAAAGAAAATGTTTCATGCTAAGTGTATGTCCAGGATAATCGATTTTAGTCAAGACTATGAGCTACTGCAGTACCAATTCGATAGATGGTTGTACAAAACTGTTTGCGGTGCTGTTGAATCTGGGAAGAGATTCAGATGTACACCGAGACAATCTTTGGAAGGGAAATCATTCTGTTCCACCAAATGGCAATACGACCACTTGTTCCTGATAGATGCTACAAGGCAGTACGGCTTTCCTGATCTGTTTTTGACATTCTCAGTTGGCGAATGGAACTTTCCGAAATGCAAATGGCTGGACACGCGAACAATGATGACATCAGATAACATCCAAAATTTGCCGTACGATGTTACGGTACACATTCTTAACACCTTAGAGCAATATGCAAGAGGCTATGTAACAGGCGGAAACAATTCAAAATGGAAAAGACATTTGCTGGTTGACAAAGAAAACTTAAGATCAAACGTTCGAACCTACTTTTACCGATTTGAATTTCAAGACCAAGGAACACCACACTTACACATGCTTGTCTGGCTCGTAAGCGTTGAAAGAATCGATGCCAAACGTTTTTCAGCCAGCATGGAAACCGATTGTGCCGAGCTGGCGTATTACATCCAGAAACTACAAGCATCAAAGAATGACAAGATGCCGCTATCCATATGTCCAGAAACAACGATAACAGGTAAATATTCTTTTATCTCGTTCCTCAGCTACGTTATGTATCTTTGTCGTAATGCAAGAAGAACTCTTATAACAAGCCTTTCCTTTCTTTTCAGCTGACGGCATAACTTTCAAACACACGCCTGAAGATGCTGCGGCCAAGAACAGGGCATTCGTCGACACAATCTTATCATCACTCAAAAGTCACATGGACATACAGAGTTCGGACGGTCAAGGAATGCTATTGAAATATGTCACATCGTACGTAACAAAACTCAAAGACCATGAAATATTGGACGCGTTCAGTGACCCTGACATATCTGGCATGCACATTGGTTCCCGATACATGCAACATCTGTGCCTTGGCAAACCCGAGATGATTCAATATTTCTCGACAACAAAGATATCCTGGGCCAAAGGTAATTTTTATACTAATTTCAGACTATACGGTTTCAAAATTCACAGTCTCACTCGTTCTGCTTCATAAAACAATCTAGATTTTAATGGAAGATCATTTATTCAGGAAACACAAAGAAATATCGCGTGCCGCACTCAACCAGAGTTAAAGACAATAAAGAAGTTGCCATGTACCTTGACCGTCCAAACGATGCTAAAGGTTTGTCCTTGCTTCAATTTCTCAGAGCTTTCAAAACCAGTGGTACAGACGCAGTTCGTTATGCAAGAAATGAAACGGCTCTCGTTGGTGTAAAGTATTTTTCATATTTTAATACCGAATTCTTTTTCCAACACAACTTGATGAACGTGCCGTTTCAAAGTTTAGACGAGCTGGATCTCTCATATGAATCCGAAGTGTTCGGTCCAAAATTGAAACACTTCGCAATGGCCATTCGTTTGAACAGAGAGCTGTGGAGCAATGATGAACTCATCATGAAAATGATGTTGGATGAGTCGAACAAGAAATTCTTCGCCAAAGACTTTGTATCATATGTCCACATGATGAGAGACACCGTCTACACAATCGGTAATGGCTTCATAAGAAGAAATCAAATAGATGGTTGTGACACAGCGACATTTTATGAAGTAGCAAAATTGAACTCCAACCAGATGAGACCTTTCTTCCATGTTAGTAGACGGAGCAGCTGTTTTGAATCAAGCTCGTCTTGCAGTAACACAGAGGGAGCCTGAGATCGAATCCGATGATGAATACGATATTGAGGACAGCTTCATAGATGATGGTGATGTTTCCACAGACTCCGAAATTGATGAAGAAGATCCAATCACCAATGAAGGTAATCATTTAGAGATCCTTTTTATTGACGTTGTTTCCAGTTCCGTAGTCTTCCTTGTTAATGAATAAATATGAAATTATATTCAACCAATCTCACTTTCATACTAGGTGAGGGCGCTGGTACACTTGTAAACGAAGTTGAACAATTGGAAGTCAGTGCTGAACACAGAAATCGCATGATATCAATCAGAGGTGAAGCTGGTTCCGGAAAATCATTTCTTGTCAATACAATCGTTAGATATTGCGAGGAGAAAGGCTGCAGACCTGTCATTGGCTGTCCCACTGCGAAGCTGGCGTCTCGCTATAATTTGGTTCATCCTAACGTAACCTGTGAAACGATACACTCACTGTTTGGTATCACAGTCACCGATCCACCTAAATACACAATCAATTGGTCATTAGCAACTGTAGATCTCATCATTATCGACGAAATTTCTCAAGTGAATGATTGCATGCTGAAACATATCATTTTCACGACAAACAGTCTACCATTGAAACCTACACTGGTCGTTGCCGGCGATGGATCTCAGTTGCAACCATTGAAATCTGTGGACGGCAAAACGTGTACGTCACCGTGCTTTTTCAATTTACCTGCCATTTGTCAAAAGTTCACGGCGTATCTACTTCATTCTCAAATGAGATGTAACTCATCTTATCGATCCTTCTTGGCAAGATTCCGAATGACACGACCGGCCGTACGAGATGTCCAAGCTTTAAACGCAAACAGCATGTGCTCATTTGAAACAAGAGAAGTTACATTTGAAAAAGTCAAAGCCGTTATGTCTAAACATCCAGAAACCACCTTCTTGTGCTTGACCGTCGAATGTTGCGATAGGATAAACCGAATGGCTACGCTCTCTCTTTTCGGTCACAAGGAATCATTGATGTCAATACCGGATTACCGCCACAATGATCTCGACATATATGTCGGAATGCTCCTGATGGTTACTGAGAACCGATGCAAGAAGACAAAGTATGTAAATGGCATTGTTGGAAAATTCAAGTTTAATGAGAAAGAAACTTTGTATTTGACTGTTGAAGATCGTGTGGTACCGATCTTCCCTGTGTTTGATGATAGTGGTAAAAAGTATTACCCGTTGACACCTGGCTATGCATTCACCGTTCACAAGATGCAAGGTGAAACTTTAAAACACGTGACACTTGCATTTGAACAAACTTTCGCTGGCCCCGGCGTTGGCTACGTTGCCATTTCACGAGTGAGGGATATGAATGATGTGTGTACATTATTAGAACTCAATCAATCCCATTTTACGCCGATTAGAGACACAAAATAATACAACCATATGGTATAAATTTTACTTACCCAACTTGTATATGTATTCACGCAATTTTATAATCAATATAAAAGGGGTAGCGCGCGTTTCAGAACTCTTACGTCCCTCCACTCTGTTTGCATAGCAAAGACATGCAGGAGGAGTGACAAAAACAAGCCGTAAATGTCATGTTTATAAGTTGCGAAGCGATCCAGAGCCTCCTCGATTTGTAAGTTGCAAACAAAAATTTAATGACAAACAAACGCCGTATATCAAAGTAAGACAGCATAAGATGAAAACCCTAAACACTCTCGGGGATCTTGAATTTAAAAAGAGTTACAGTCACAATAAACAGACTGTACCTTTATAATCATAAAGGTTGGTGAGTCCAGTCAAAACACAGATTTGATCTGTAGCGTCATGCTTCACCTTACACCTTTACTTTACAAAATGGAGAACGTTTTACAATAAACCAAGTAAAATGTCAAAATTTTTGAGAGATGATTTTTTTTGCATACTATCATGTGTAAAAATACAGAAAAAAGGAAGAAAAGCATAGTACAGACCTTTTGCTATTTGCAATGTCATGTCAGAATGAATAAAAAACTCTGAGAGCAGACTTCAGTATCAAACAATGACATGATAATATTTAGAATCCACTTTAACTAATTATACATTAGTGATTTATTGTTTTAATGTTAGAGTTTTTAATTATTCAATATGAAATCGTAGATAACAAAAGGTCTATTCTATAATTTTTTTGAAATAAGGCACAACAATTTTTATTTATTGTTCTACAGGAAGGCCTTTCAAAGAATACAGTATGGGCCAGTCCTGGTCAGCAAGTCAGCATATAATAAAATTAAATCTATGAAAATCTAGGGTCAGAAGGTCAAGATCTAAAAAAATTGTAACATTTTGAAGCACCAGACTTTTTCCTCTTTATTGATGAATGATATTTGTGTCATTTCCATTGTGATATTTTGAACTCATCTAAGTTTTGGGATTCATTTACAAATTGATTTTCAACTTGTTCAGTTGCAAATTCAATTTATTATTTTTTCTATTTTGAAAAAATAGGGTCGGTCAAGCCTGTAGTACAACAGATTAATTTGGTCTCACCTAATGCCAAAAAGAAAAACTTTCAAGCCAGGGAAACTATTTCATTTTTCCAGGGAAACAATTTCATTTTTCCAAAAGAATGCAAAAAAGGAAAATTCATGACAAAAGTATCAAACCGCATTTTAAACGCATGCAAAGGAAAGTTCATAATTCAGGACAGAAGTTTTCCAAGTTTTAAATCCATGTTGAAAAAAATCTCCAAATTCATGACAAAAATATTCCACATTTCAAACGCATGCGAAGGAAAAGTTCATAGTTCACGACAAAAGATTTCCCCATTTTAAACGCATGCGAAGGAAAAGTTAATAGTTCATGACAAAAGTTTTCCCCATTTTAAACGCATGCGAAGGAAAAGTTAATAGTTCACGACAAAAGTTTTCCCATTTTAAACGCATGCAAAGGAAAAGTTAATAGTTCACGACAAAAGTTTTCCCCATTTTAAACGCATGCGAAGGAAAAGTTCATAATTCACGACAAAAGTTTTCCAAGTTTTAAACACACGGTGAAGGAAAAGTTAATGGTTCCCGACAAAAGTTTTCTCCATTTTAAACGCATGCAAAGGAAAAGTTCATAGTTCACAATAAAAGTTTTCCCCATTTTAAACGCATGGGAAGGAAAAGTTAATAGTTCACGACAAAAGTTTTCCCCATTTAAAACGCATGCAAAGGAAAAGTTAATAGTTCACGACAAAAGTTTTCCAAGTTTTAAATCCATGTTGAAAAAAATCTCCAAATTCATGACAAAAATATTCCACATTTCAAACGCATGCGAAGGAAAAGTTAATAGTTCATGACAAAAGTTTTCCCCCTATGAAACTGAATTATCTTTGGATTATAATTCACAGATAATTCGCAGCAAATCCAGTGATAATTCACAGATAATTCAAGGATCATCCAAAGCATAATCCAATGATAATCCAAACAGATAATCCAATGATAACTCATGAATTATCATTGGATTATCTGTTTGGATTATCATTGGATTATCAACTTTCAAAACCTAAATAACATAATCCAATGATGATTCAGAGATAATCCAATGGATTATCTCTCTATTATCATTGAATTATGCCAAAGTCAGGCAATTAGGTTTGATTTAGATAATCCATTGATAATCCAGAAACAATCCACTGTATTATCATAATTCAATGATAATCCAAGGATAATCCAAGGAATTACTTCCATCCATTCCCACCCTTTCATCATTCAGACATAATCCAATACCACCCTTTCATCATTCAGACATAATCCAATACCACCCTTTCATCATTCAGACATAATCCAATACCACCCTTTCATCATTCAGACATAATCCAATACCACCCTTTCATCATTCAGACATAATCCAATACCACCCTTTCATCATTCAGACATAATCCAATACCACCCTTTCATCATTCAAACATAATCCAATACCACCCTTTCATCATTCAGACATAATCCAGTACCACCCTTTCGTCATTCAGTCATTATAATCAGACATATTTTGTGAACAACACATGCATGTAAATAATTTTAAATATATTTAATTTAATCATTTAATTCTAGCAGAACAAAGATAAAACATGCACTCACTTTTCTTCTGGTTATAACACTTTATCTTCTTTACTTGATACAAAAAATGAAAATGACCAGCAACTTGTATTTCAAAAGCAAGTTCTTTACCAACAATAGTGTATAAATACTCAAGTAATTATTTTGTTACATTTATTTTTACACTAAAATGAAATAAAAAGAATATTAGAATATGCAAATTTCATTATTCGCCATAATGTCACTTTGATTATTTAACTGTTTGTTGAATTGATTAATAGTATAATAATAATATTGATTAAACAATTTAAAATATTAACATGAAGACAAGGTTGAGAACTGTATTTTTGATTTCATTTTCATTTTTATTAGTTCTTTCATCACCAAAAAACAATTGGTTACTAAGTAGAAATATACATCTGAGCTATCTACATAGTTTTTCTTTTTTCCTAGTTAAAAAATAAATAAAAAAGTTTATGCTCGCGAAAATAATTTCTAATATATGCAAAAGTGCAACCTTGCAAAACTTTATGCTTCATCCATTAGCCCAGGAGATATTACTTTAATGGGATAAATTTTCGCGGGGATTAATTTTCGCGGATTTCGCGGATTTGGGTGTCATCCGCGAAAATAAGTCCCATTGGAAATTTGAAAAAGGCCCATCTGCGAAATATTTCTAAACAAAACTCAAAATGTGTCAAATAAATACTATTTGAATGGTTACTTGCATCAAAGAGGCGCAAATAATGTGTATTTCAACAACCAATATGCATGATTTGACAGTAAAAGTCACAAAATCGAGAAAATAATGCCCCCAATAGTGCCATCCGCGAAAATTAATCCCCGCGAAATCTAAAAATTTTGCGGATGAGCTCAACCGCGAAATTTAATCCCCGCGAAAATTTATCCCATTAAAGTAGAGTTCTTGTACCACAGTGTCAAGTTAATTGTGTCAAGATAGTAACAAATTAAATGTGATACAAAAGAAAAGAAATATGGAGCAGTGTAAAACTGTTGTTGCGAGCGAACCGCAATTATTTCAAGAAACATTATCTAATATCTCCCGGACTCATGCCTGGTTGGCAGACTTTTGCTTTTTTTCAGATAGGTCCTTGCCATTTGAAAGGTCCTGGTGCAAAAGACCTTTAATCTTGGCAGTGTACATTTTACCAATTGAGGTTGGACTCCCTTCTTTGTACGTTCCAACTTGTCTTGACAATTAACAAGACAAAATTCTGAAAAAAAATAATTTGGTTATTAAACTTTGTGAATGAGTTAAAATGCAGAAAATGTTACATACGTTAGGAAAAGAAACTTTTGCGAAATGTCCAAAGTACGAAAGTTTTCTTTTGTGACATGCGAATATTTTGGGAATATTTCTTCCCACAAAAGTTTCTTCTCCTAAAGTACTTCAAAAATCATCTTGAAGCGAAAGTGCCTTTTAGATACCAAGAAAATTCACAATAATTGCCAACAAACAAATGATTACCAAGAGTTAGTAGAGACAAAAAGCAACTTACGGAAAATAGCATGCTTAATATGAGGAGGAATTATGGTGTGAGTGTCGGTCTCCTCCTCCTCCACAGTCAGACGTGTCTGTGTTTGATGGGTAAAGAATCTTAAGATAAAAAAAGTAGACTGTTTCCGTTAAAAAAGCAGTCACATTCCAAACTGTATATAAAAATTATTATAAATTATTCCCAATGCAATTAAATGGCTTTAATGAGTAATCAAGAACATTTTTTAGTAATAGGCTTAAATTACAAAGATTTTTAATTTATTAAAATCTGCAAGACTTTTTTATTGACAGATGTATAATATCCATACAGCAATTTAAGCAAAGTAAAGTAGTAACCTTCTAATCAAATAAGGAAGGCAATCATTTGCCAGAGGCTTCAACAGAGCAACACAAAGGGTTTCATGCATGACCATCACTCCAGTGCCTGGAGATAATTCAACCATTTGTGGCGGTTGTTGTGGCGGTTGCTGTTGTTGTTGTGGTTGCTGCTGTGGTTGTTGCTGTTGAAGTTGTTGCTGTTGGAGTTGTTGCTGTAGTCCTTGATTCTAAATTGACAATAGGTTTATAATAGCATGTCCCATTAAAGTACATTTAAATATCTGGTCGACTTTCAGTAGACAATTGAACCTTATGTAAAAGATCTAAGGTATATTTCTACTACTTACACTCTGATTCAAGATGCGAACTTGCTCCTTCAGGTTTTCATTTTCCTCATTTGCTTTGATAATGGCAGTCTAAATTAGAGGGGAATAAAAACAGTATCTAATATAAAACTTGTACAAATAGCGTCCTCCCCTTTTTTACTGGAGGGTCTGGAGATATCCACACAAAAATAGCTTTTACTCATTATGACAGATAAACATTGCCAATAACACCTTCAAGTTAATGTTAGTACAAAATTTATTTCATTTACATTGATCTTTTTTATAAAGGTCATTCACATATCATAATTTTGTAAATTTTCTGATTCGCAAAGGTCCATGGAAGTTTCTTCCCTAAAGAAAAAATTTTTGAATGAAAAATATCCATACTGTTTGTTCTGTGGTTACCGTGTCTTTATCATTCAATTGTTGTTCATCTAAAGACAACAGAAATAATACACAGGTGCATATGTCTCAGATTTGTTTTGATTGGTTTTAGAAAAGTTTACAGTTATAAAGTGAATAATTCGCTAGCATATTTAAAACATTATACTGTGTAAAATAGCCATTTAATTAAATGGCTGTAAATGCTTTTTCATATTTCCACAGTGTTGCTTTACTTGATAAAATGTTTCAAAAAATGCAGTGTAAAATGTTTACTCACAATTTTGAATGGTGTTCTTCAGCTTAAAGATCTGAACATCCTTTTGCTCACAATCTACACAAGAAGTGACACCAAGGCTCCTTGCAATGCCAAAACCAATACCAGAGAGTCTTGAGCTAGGTGAACCTAGAGAAAAATTATTAAATTTGTTGTTTTTATCAAGCTAAACATTGAGTATTATTCCTACTTTCATGGCAGCATCTCTTTCCCTTTTGTTTTTACATTTCTAAAATTAATCATTATAATTTCTTATTTTGGAAAGTATATCATACTTCAGCTAGATGTCTACTGAAAAAAAAACAAGTTTGTCCTTAATTGTCGGTCGCAAACAAAAATTACATGCTTCTAAAAAAATTGTGTCTGTAACAGTCTGGAATTGTTTTTTGTTTATTGTGCATATAAATAACAATACATTTTTTTGAATTCCAGACATATCTGATCTTTTATTTGTGATGGACAAATTAAAAACAAACTTGTTTTATTCAGTGAACACCCAGCTTTTGGTGGTCAACTGTCTAGAGTACTTTCTAGTTTATCTTTAGATTTCATGAGTAAAAAGCTACAGGTTTATTGGGTAAATAATAACAAATTTTATTTCTTTAATATGGAGATATTGTAAGAACAAGCTATTACCTCCTGGTAGAGATGGTGGACTGCTAGCAGATAAGCTAGAATGGAGCGATTTACGTATAGTTTGACTGAAAAAGATACAAAGTAGTAACATCACTCAATCATAAGTAAAACAGGATTAACCAAATTAAATATAAAAGCAAGTTGATAGAGAATTCAAAATTCCTTAAAGTTTTTATGTTACGAACTCAGACATCCTGCACATTTTATAACAATAATAAACAATACTTTTTATTATTATTATTGTATGATTCATCATTAGCATCATCACGGTTGTTAATTCCTTTCTCTGTAAATAGTGTGTTAGTAAATACAAATTAGTTGATTATAGTTTGATTTTGGATTTAAAATTTGAAAAGGGGGTTGCTTCATACTGTATGCTTTGATCAATTTTCTATATTAGCTCTCTTGCGCAGAAGCTAGATTTCCACTGAAAGTGGACAAGAACAGAAAGATTAGTCAGATAACACTGGACAAGCAATTGCATCTCTAATAATCAATAATATTTTCTTAAAAATAAACAGGTTGTACCTGTTGTTGGAGTCTTTGGAATGGGTTGTAGTTCCATAGCGTAAGATTGTTCTGAAATAAAACATTGTTTTATCAGAGGCGCGTATTATTTCAAAAATATAATTATGTGGCTTTATTTGCATCACAATAAAGAATATCTTATTATTCATTTGCAATGGTAAAATTTGAATAAATAAGGAATTACCTTTTGATGGCAAGTTTGTGGGGTATATTCTGAAAAATTAAAATGTATCATTCAATCATCATCCTTCCTCAATCTTTATACAGAAATAGTCTTGCCAAACTTGCAGAACATTAACTTCATTAAGTTCCTATCAAAATTTATTGGACATCTTCCAGATTCATGCTCCAGACAGTCAACAACCGGAAAGGTTATTTTTATTTGATAGGGCAGGGGGAGGCTATTCTTCCTTTAGGCTACGCTGTAAATGTTTTGATTTGTATTTCTTACCTGTTTAATTCCACAAGTTTGCGGTTGACTTGGGCCTCTTTCTTGGCCTGCTCATCTTGCTTTTTCCTTTTTTTTATCTCACTTTCTTCTGTATCTGAAAAAAGTATAAATATATCTAATCGTTTTTATGAGAAATTTCTTCAATTTAAATAAATCCTAAGTTGAAAATTTATTACAAATTTGATAGCTTCTTTTTTCAATTTTCAAATATTGTGAATTATGCGATACAGTAGCATATTAGAATATACTGTACAAAATCAACAATGCAAATTTCTATTTACCAGTATTTGTCTTGACATGGTTCTTACTGGCACTACCTAAAGATTCAATGAATGTGATACTATTATTTGTGTTTTTTTAAACCTCACAGAATTCTGATTATCCCACAGTACATTATCTTTTTTATCCCATTTTCAATTTCAATCACAGTTTAATTTTGAAAATATTTTAATAAATAATGATCAAATTGAAGAAAATGAATTCACCTTGCTTCTTCTTGGGTTTTTTTTCTGAGCTTCCTCTTCCTGTAGAAATGAACGAAATGTTATCAAAATAAAAACCACTAAAAATCTAATTCAATATATAGTATGAGACAGATGGCAGTTATATGTATATAAAATTTCAAGAAAAGGCAAAATACAAGCCGATTGCACATTTTACATATCCATTAACTAAAAATATTCACAAAGCTGCCTCTGCATTTTTACCAATTACCTTTTTTAGTTTTGGATTCATCACTGTTTGGTGTTTCTATATATATATGTAATGAAAAAAGATAGACATTAGCTTAAGACCTTACTCTCATGTGCTGAATAAACAGCCTCTCCATTTGTTAATTTTTTGATTTTTTCCAACCATCGGACCTTATTAGGACATGTTTATTAATTTTGAAAAAAATATTTTGACTGACAAAGGAAAGTTCCTTCATTCAGCTTCATTCTTCTTCAATTAGGCTATTTTAGCCTATTTTTGCCCTTTGTCAGTGTTTTCAGAAGAAAGTTTTCCAAACCCCCCTGCTTATTATATTATGATCTTCAGAAAATTTCCAACCCCTTTGTTTAGCCATTTGTATTTATTGCTTTATGTTACTGAATTAGGATAGAAACCTATGGGAAGTTGATAGTGAATTACTACAACCTGCCTAAAATAATATATCCCACTGAGACAGGGTTGTAAGGAAAATATGCACAAACTGTTATTTTCTTTATTTGGATCATTGGTAGTGCTGCGTTCGTCGTCTGAAAAAGAAATGAAGTCGGTAACTTGGTAGCCTAGGCATACAATCACCACTCCTGTATTTCAAAAAGTGTATGTGTGAATAAGCCTTTTAGAGGTTAAAAAATCCTATTTGCTTTGTGTTTGTTTTTAAAAGGCAGGTCTCCTACAGTTCTGAAAGAAATATGGAGAGTATGATACCCAGAGGGTCACTCGACTTCAGAATCAGTGATCCTGCGCTTTAAAAGAAAATCCAACGTTCCATATGCAAGCAAAACGCTGACAAAAAAGTAATGTTTTACCTCAAAATTAAGGAATGGGGTTTATCAGTGATGAGAGCAACATTTCTTACTTATACATAGCACCACAACCATATATATATTATTAGATATATTGAAGTATATTTAACACATTTAATTTGATATATACCTTTCTTTCTTCTTTTAACTGTATTGCTGAGTTTGTTCACAGTGGCAGGATAGTATAGGCCATCATCATAGTAGGCAAAAGCAGTAAGGCCTTCTGAAATTTTATCCAACGGGACTTTCATGCTATTTGGGACAACCTAAACGGGAAATTATAAAGGGGCATTGACTTTTTGAATGGCAGCTTAACATCTGAAAATCTTCCAATGCTAAATGCTGCAAAAAGTCCTGCTGTAAAAAAAGCACCAACATTAAGCTGAAAGTAAAAGATGTCTTGACTAGATTTATCAAACAGAGACAATATCATCATCTATTAGAGTCCTGGAATTTATACTGTTTGGGTGACTGCACCATTTATATCATAGAGACCCTTTTCGGTGTGTATACTGGTACCCTCATGTTGTGTTGTGATGTGAAACATAACAACAACCATTTAAAAAAATTAAAAAATCCAGTAAAAAAAAATATTCACTTACATTAAGTCCTGTTGTGTGCCCAAGATCATTTGCTGGAAATGATGTTATTGGTTGCGTGGACTTCAGAAAGTTGAAAAAATTAACATCAGCAACTTTTACCAGCCCATCTTGATACAAGACAGTGGCAAGTGTACCAGAATCTATGAAATTAGATATTAGACAGAGATATAATTCGCAGCTTGACTTTGTTTATCATTACATGCGCCATTTTGGGGTCGCGGTTGTTTTGGCTGCTGGCAGATTCCTCTCCACTCCAAAAATGGATGGAAAAATTGAAACCCGAAAATTTTTACAACCGACCGAACGACCCACTTACTTTTTAGACCCAATGAGGACGCAAAAAAAAATGAAGATATTTATGATTGCCGCATTATATATAGAGGAGGGGGAGGTCAGGGTTACTCTCGGGTACCTAATAGCCGTCCCCCCCGCTAATTAATTTTTCGAAAATTTTCCACCCAGGACATTCTTATTCCAACCCCCCCGCTTATTAATTTTTGGGAAAATGTTTTTGAAAGTTCCCTTTATTGTCTTAATTCTGCTGTATTAGCCTCCTTTTCAAACATTTTCCACCCAGGACATTTTTATTCCAACCCCCCCCCGCTTATTAAATTTTGAGATTTTTTCCAACCCCCCTGCTTATTCCAACCCCCCCGGCTATTAGGTACCCGAGAGTAGATAGGGGTGGTCAGGATTAGGCAAACTTGACAGTAGATATTAATTGTGATAAAATGACTTTTCATATAACTATATTTCAAGTCTTGAAAAGCTTACTTTTTGTATCTCACAAGCACTCACATGAATAATGATGCAATAACCACAGCATTAATAATAAAGTCCTGTATTATTATATAAATCTCACAAAACAACATGAACACAATAGTTGTACCTTCCAATAGATCTAATCTCTTCTTGACAACAGTTCTCTTTGATGACATGATATCAATTATTATCCAATTAAATAATGATTATGAATTATGACAGCGTTTCGTGCACGTTTTCCCAGATCAATGATAAGAAAAGTCAAATGGCGGGAATCAGCGTCAAATTTACGGGAGACGAATAAACAACAAGCCAGTCCTTTTCCAGTCCCATATCTATCGTTTACCGTGAGAAAAACTTGCTCTTCTCCTTTATAACTATTTCTTAAAAATCGATTCAAAAAGAGAGCGAAATCAATAAAATTATTAGCGAAGGAGAGCAGATAAAGATGGTAGGCAGAAAAGTGTTTAATCAAGACTACATATTTTACTTCAACAAACTGGCTATAACAGCTATAACGATTTGATTAATTTAAAGGAGAATTAATGCCTGGATGATGGAAAAAGGTGATAGGAAAAGAGCTTTTTCAAATTTTTTGGAGTGCAATCCGCAGAAGACATTAAATGGATTAAACAGCAAATTAGTTAGAATCACTCCATCATCATCTCCATCATCAGTATCGGAAACAACAACATCCCCATCGTGTTCTGGTGAAGAAGAAAAAAGTACAAGACCTGCTGATAGCAAATCTGCTAGTAGTTACAACAAAGACAAAAATCTGAATGATGATGATGCTGATAGTGTATGTTTCTCATTGGAACAAGTCCCACCCACAAACCAAATTGAAGAAAGTAGAGAGGAGGAACAGAAACAACACTTATCTAACGAACCTTCGTCAGTCTCATCTACCAATCCATTATCAATATGGTCAAAAGATATTTATACCGTGAATGATCAGACATTGGATGAATACAATAACAAGACCTTTCATAGTAAGTGTAGTTCTAAAATTAAATTATCACATATACAATACAATATGTATTATCTTTGTGATCTTAAACGTAAAATATACAGATATAAATAGTAGGTATTGAAAGATAATAATATTAAAACTTAAGCATAAGCCTGCTGCAAAGTGTTTGTTTTTTATATTCTTTTCTTAAATTGAAGCCAGAAATCCTAAGCCTAAGTAATGTGTCCTTGATGTTTTTATACTGAAGAAGAAGTAATTTTTCGACAACAAAATCATAAAGCAAAAAGGAAAGACACATTACTTTGATTTCTTTTACCGTCAACAGCTGAAACTTTTATCCTTTCCCTGCCAAACATTAGAACTTTATTATCTCCATAATTTTAGTAGAAAAAATTTATCCCATTTAAATTAAAAATGTAAAATATTATTTTCTCTTCAACAGATTTTACTTTTGACGAACAAGATGACGCATATGATAACGATGATTTTGATGAATTTTTTGAGAGCCAACAAATAACAGTGGATGAACCAATTTGCAAGGGAACTAATATGACCCTTCAAAATTCTTTGTTGCTTCATCTTGCTTTTGCTAGGAGACATAATTTGACTAAAGCTGCTCTAAAAGATTTACTTCACCTTACCAGTCTTCACCTTCGCAAGCCGAATAAATTTCCTCAAAGTATTCAACAGCTTCATGCAAGTCTTGCATCACAAGAAAGCGATATTACAAAATGTTTTTATTGTAAAAACTGTTATTGCAACATTGAAGATAAAGATCAAGTTACGTGTGATAGTTGTGGCTACAAGGAATTTGGCCATTTCATAATCAACTCGATAGAAAATCAACTCAGTAAAATTTGCAAAAGTATGATCATCAAATTATATCTTAATTCAAAATCTGTTCCTAAATTACTTGTCCACTCTATTAAGGTTTTGTCCTTTATTTTTATATGAGCTTTTGACAATTTGTTTTTTAGCATTTAAGTATTTGTTTGATCAAATGTTATTAATTTTTAAATCCCAATAGGACCAGGATTCAAGGAATGCTTGATAAAACCAGCCTTAAATACAACGTCTGTTCTAAAAGATGTCGGCGATGCAAGAACATACCAAGAGCTAATCAAGCAGGGGTATTTCAAACAAGATGGACTCAATCTAACATGTCAAATGAATACAGATGGAGTTAGCCTCTTTAACAGCAGTTCCTTTTCTGTTTGGCCTGTTTATCTTAAAATCAATGAACTACCACCATTGTTCAGGTAAAAACTTTTTTATAAATTTTTTTACTGAATGATCAGAAAGGGGTTGGATTTGAAGGTTGTGTGGATGTTGTAATTACTATGTGTCTTCTAAGCCAATAGATTAGATATTTTGAATTGGGAATTGAAATTATTTTTATTGTTTTTAAGCATTCTAAAATTGAAACTTTTAGGAAAACCAAAAAGAATAGAATCATTGCTGGTTTGTGGTTTGGCTATGAAAAACCATTTATGAGAACATTCCTTCGCCCTATTGTAGAAAGTCTGAAATCTCTAGCTGTTGAAGGTAAATCAAAATAGACTTTCATATATCGTGTAAAACCACTTTGAAAATTGTGGAGCGGGCCCTGTACACTATTATGTATTTTTTTGTTGAATGTTTTATGATAACATGAAATAAATAATAAATTAATTTGTAATAATACCCATTTTTTAGGAACTTCTATGGAATATTTTAATGGCCAAAAAGAGATTGTCAGAATATTAGTTATTGGAGGACTGTTTGATCTTCCAGGTATGAAAATTTATACAGGAATAGATAGTAAATTCATTTATCCTTTATAATCTTGATATAATAATTGATTATCATGACAGTGTCTTTGCCACTGAAGGGCTGATAAAAAAACAAGGATAGAATGAACAAACCAGCGAAATAAACAAACGAAAACTGAATGCTTTTATCACTATTTTAATCCACAGTATGTTAATCTATGAGCCAATCAAAACATTTTGTTTTAACATTGAGCTAGCATGAACTATAAATTTCATTTATTTTATTCTAGCTAAGTGCTTGGTGCAAGAAACAGTCCAGTTCAATGGATATTTTGGGTGCAGTTGTTGCGAAATCAAGGGTCAAAATGTGTCAACTTCCAAAAATGGTTCAAAAATTGCTTTCCCGTTCGAGGAAGAAGTGAAGTTAAGGGACTGGAAAAGGACCCTTGCTCAAGCCTCTGTTGCTCTTGAATCTCAAACCACAGTATGACTTTTCTTTGTATTATACTGTATATATATTAGCTTCTTGCTTATTAAAATGTAAGCACTTGTATATTTAAAATACTAAAACCTTTTGCTTTATGAAATTACCCCAAACTCTTTATTTTTTCAGGTTAATGGTGTTCGAGGATATTCAATATTGGGTGAACTACCTTTTGTCGATGTCATTTGGAACATTCCATTTGACTACATGCATGGTACCTTTCTTGGAGTTGCTAGGTTAGTTATGCCATCTGTCTTATAATTTTTTCTAACTTTATAAATGTTTGAAGAATTATTATTCCTTCCATTCCAACTTGTGTGTATTTAATTACTTGGTCTATTTCAAACCGTTTTAATTTTTTAGATCGCTCACAAGACTTTGGTTTGATACTTCTCACTCTAAAGAAGAATGGTATCTGGGGAAATACATCAACACACTTGATCAAAAGCTACTGAAAGTCCAGCCTCCCGATGAAATTTCACGCCTCCCTCGAAGTCTTTCCCATCGCAATTACTATAAAGGTACACATATTGTGCTTACTCAAAAAAAATTAGAAAGCTATGCACAAGTTTTAAACAATTTCTTTAGCACCTTTCTAGTAACTGTGAGCATAACATAGATTAAAGTAAACAGACATCTGTAGCACTTGTTTTGTTATTTTAGCTAATGAATACAGAAATTGGGTGATGTACTACAGCCCAATCCTATTGAAAGGTTATCTGCCTGACAAATTTTACAGGTAAGGAAATAAAATTTACTACGTAGGTATTTATTATGCATGAAAGTTTTAATGCCTCTAATATTTTTACCTTGAAAGATCATTCTGTTTATGCCTTGTGAAACGATCAATTACAAGAAATGTCAGATTTATTTTTCCAAAAGATTAATGGTATTGTTTTCATACATTTCAGTCACTACTTGCTTCTGGTAAATGGTATTTTCCTTCTCCAAAAAGAAGAAGTCAGTTATTCTGAAATAGATCTTGCCGAAGAACACCTGCATTTGTTTTGGGGCAGAATGGATTTGTTATATGGTAGTTATCATATTTTCAACATTTTTGTAATCTATAAGCCTATACACTTTGAACATGTGGTCTGAATCGAAAAATTAGTCTCTACCACTGTTAAAGGCAAGATTTTAAGTATATACTAAAAATTAGATTTTTACTAAAAATTCGATTTTAAATTTTTTATTCTAGGAACAGGGGAATGCAAAGCAAACACTCACAATGTATCCCATTATGGAGAACAAGTCCGAATCAATGGACCCCTATGGGCATCAATGTCTGGATTCAACTATGAGAATTGGAATTCAGACTTTAAGTATCTATTTCATGGAACACAACATGTTGAGCAACAGGTTAGGGAACAACAGTGTATGTAACAGTGGCATTTTTCATATCAAAAATATTCATGAGCTTTTTGAATTTAGAGGATGATATCTGGATTTATTTGGATTCGTTTATTGATACAAAGATAACAAACAAAGAAATATCAATTTTTATTTCAGATATTTTCTAAAGATATATTTTCCTTAACAGGTTATTCAGGCAGTGAATATGGATATGAGACTTGTGGAATGGGGATCCAATGTGTCAAGTTTCACACCAGAGGGAGAGTTCTTTCATAAATTGTGTGGAAACAAGTAAGATTTCTCTCATCTCTCTATAGTTATTTTGGATGATGTCCTTAAAACATTTCTAATCTTCTCTCTGAATTCCTACAAAATGTATTTATTTTATTTTTCAAATTTAGGAATATTTCAAATACTTCGAAAAACTGCTTCGGACCATTCATGAAAGTAAAACCTGAATCTGTGCTTTCATTTGAATGTGAAACTTGTGTCTCGAGCATGATTCAATGGTATGTGTAACTGTATTTTCATTTTCTTTTTATTCAACTTTCTATTTTTCAAACAAATTTTCCTTAACTTTTCTTTCTCTGTTTCATTACCAGGGATGAATTACTTGAATTTCAAAAGATTAAATTTGGGAATTCATACATCAAATCTGAGAAGTATGGAAGATCCTCAGCAAGGAAAAATAGCGCTGTGATTGTTAATTATCAAAAGCAAACTTTGCCAGGATTGGTCTTATTTTTCATGAAGGTACGAATAGTTTCATCAGATGGTAATTGATTTATACTAATGAAATTGGTAAACAATTAAGGTGGATGTTTTTAAAAATGTCCTAGTGGGTCAAAAAGTACTTATGAAGGTGAATTGACAGAAGAATTAATAAATCGTTAATTACTTATTAGGGGAAAGATGAGAATGTAACCCTTGCAGTAGTTGAGGTTTTAAAAGAAATGGAAAGTGATATATGTGGTGTTATGGACAAGAAAATTATCTCACTTAGTCATATCAAGGCTTTTAAAAGGTATAACGTTTGATGTGACTAATTATAGGTTCCAATATTTTAAAAAATTAAGAGAAATTCAAATTCAGTACTTTGTTGTGAACTCTTTTTAATGTCAAAAACGACAAGTTGCATGTTTATATTTACCTAATACCATTCTCTTTTCTTAGAACCGAGAAGAAAATTATTGTAAAAACAGAATCAATCAATGAAAAGAAGGTTTGTGTAGAACAAAGAAAAACTTATTATTTTATTGACTTTGTAAATAGGTTTGAAAGTGACTAGTTATGGTTACAGAGAAAGATAATATTTTTTATAACTTATATTAATTTCAAATCGTACTTTATAGATCTAAGTGGTTGTACTTTATCCGTACCAATTTCTGTGTGTATCTTATTTTGCGTATCTAGATGTAATTTTTCGCACATATTTTTTGTGCACAAACCAAAACCTTCATTCCAAGCACAAGTAAAAATTTGCGATATAGTAGTATTTACTTTATATTTCTTGTATGGTTGTGAAACAATATTTTGCATGAACAGAAACTGGTGCACAATAGCGCAAAGATTAGTATGCATGAAAATAAGTACAAATAAAGTTGGTATATAAATATCATATTGTGGAGAGTATTTTAATATTTTGACGCCCCAGGAAAAATATAACTTGTCAATTTCTCTTATCTCATCGTTTGGATTTTGAGGAGATTCACTTTTTTACATATTGATCTGGAAGGTTCATGAACATTTTGTGATTTATATAACAATTTCTTTTTTTTCTTTTTCAGTAAACTAAAAAGAATAGTAGAACAATAAAAACATTAGAATTGCTGGCAATGACAAAAATGGTTTTGCAATGAACTTTACTCACAACAGTTCATGATAATTGAATGTGACTGTACAAGCATTACAGGTATTTTTTCTTTATTTGTAAAACCATTTCTGAATGTGCTTTAAATGGTTTTATTAATAAATATTATACATCAGTTTGTGTTATTGGCAATTATAAATATTTAGATACTTACACTGCATATATAATGCAATATATTATAATCCTTTCACTTTGGGTATCGTTTTTTAATGATTTTTTCTAAAAAGGTTTTAGTTTTTATCATACCATTCTTCTTTCGAGAATTATATCTGAGACCAAAATATACAATGCCCTGAGTTTGTTTAGTGACAATTTTTTGCATTTAGTGTGGTGTAGACAATTTTTAGAAACGTCAGTTCTATCTCAAACATGGAATAATCTAGTGGATTATGTCTGAATTATGTCTGAATGGCTACTTCTCAATGGCCTATCCTAAAACTTTTAGCTGAGATGAAACTCTGTTGGTAATAACTCACTGAATTATGCCTGAATTATCTCTGGATTATCTTTGCGAACAATAATCCAATGGATTATGTCTGAATTATGTCTGAAAAAAACTTATGGTTTGATAATCCATTGGAATATGCCTGGATTATATTTGAATGCAGTAGTGAAACTCATAATCCGTTGGATTATCATTCGATTATATCTGAATGGGCAGGTTTTACGGATTATCATCTGATTATCGTTGTATTATTTTTGAATTTTTCTGAATTTGTAAGGGTCCCCATTTTAAACGCATGCGAAGGAAAAGTTAATAGTTCACGACAAAAGTTTTCCCATTTTAAACGCATGCAAAGGAAAAGTTAATAGTTCACGACAAAAGTTTTCCCCATTTTAAACGCATGCGAAGGAAAAGTTCATAATTCACGACAAAAGTTTTCCAAGTTTTAAACACACGGTGAAGGAAAAGTTAAATGGTTCCCGACAAAAGTTTTCTCCATTTTAAACGCATGCAAAGGAAAAGTTCATAGTTCACAATAAAAGTTTTCCCCATTTTAAACGCATGGGAAGGAAAAGTTAATAGTTCACGACAAAAGTTTTCCCCATTTAAAACGCATGCAAAGGAAAAGTTAATAGTTCACGACAAAAGTTTTCCAAGTTTTAAATCCATGTTGAAAAAAATCTTCAAATTCATGACAAAAATATTCCACATTTCAAACGCATGCGAAGGAAAAGTTAATAGTTCATGACAAAAGTTTTCCCCATTTTAAACGCATGCGAAGGAAAAGTTAATAGTTCACGACAAAAGTTTTCCCATTTTAAACGCATGCAAAGGAAAAGTTAATAGTTCACGACAAAAGTTTTCCCCATTTTAAACGCATGCGAAGGAAAAGTTCATAATTCACGACAAAAGTTTTCCAAGTTTTAAACACACGGTGAAGGAAAAGTTAATGGTTCCCGACAAAAGTTTTCTCCATTTTAAACGCATGCAAACAAAGGAAAAGTTCATAGTTCACAATAAAAGTTTTCCCCATTTTAAACGCATGGGAAGGAAAAGTTAATAGTTCACGACAAAAGTTTTCCCCATTTAAAACGCATGCAAAGGAAAAGTTAATAGTTCACGACAAAAGTTTTCCACGTTTTAATAGCATGTTGAAGAAAATCTCCTAATTCATGGCAAAAGTATTCCACATTTTGAACGCATGCAAAGGAAAATCTCCGAATTCATAACAAAAATATTCAACATTTTAAACGCATATGCGAAGAAAAAGTTAATAATTCACGACAAAAGTTTTCCCCATTTTAAATGCATGTGAAGGAAAAGTTAATAGTTCACGACAAAAATTTTCCCCATTTAAACGCATGTAAAGGAAAAGTTAATAGTTCACGACAAAAGTTTTCCACGTTTTAATAGCAAGTTGAAGAAAATCTCCAAATTCATGGCAAAAGTAGCGTTTTAAAATTTGTAAATTGGCCGCTATAGAATTTCCCTCACACAGAGGTTTCACTTACCAGATGACTGGATGAGTGTCATTATTGTTGTAGAAGAAGCACCAAGTAAAATTCAATCATCAATAATCAGTCAATTTCGCTCCCAGGTTCAAATTTTTTTACTTACTTACTTGGATAACTTGGAAACAAAGGCAAGGACCATAAACGATTCTTCTTTGATGCTGGCAGTCAGTGTTTCTTTTTCAGATTTATCCACAAATATTCAGGCATATTCAGTCACTTGCCTTGTCACCACAATTTATATAAATATACAGGCAAAAATGCAGTTAGTTTGTTCTGAAAGTTGAAAATACCATCCTGCTGTTCTTTTTCAAAAGGAAAGAAAACTTCATCATCATTAAAACCATTTTTTGTGTTGTGACAATCACACAAAAATCATGATCCAATTCAACTCTAGCACAAAAACCAAAGAAAGATTGTGAAGGAGCAACAGTTGTTGTGCGAAGGTGGTACTTCCCTAGGCTATAGTTTGGCAACAGCCTGACAGCAGTTTAATCATCATGTAGAAGGTTTAGACAATTTGTTCTTGAACCAGCAGAAGAAGGACTATGCTGGCAAGAAGAGAAAGTTTTTTGTAGGTAGGCAATAGCAACCGGTTCAAATGAATAAACGCGCGGGAAAACGGGGAAAACAAACCAATCATAGAAGTTCTCTTGCTGCAATATGAGGATTTAGTGCGAAAACGGAGCGATCTGAGGAAACACGAGAGTCATGTAGCAATGCACGAAACAAAAAAGTTTAGCGATATAGGGCAATTTAGTATATCGCGCGCACATTTTACCAAACGAGATACGCGCTGCGCGCGCAATAAATATACTATGTCTTTGAATTCTTTAGAGTTAATTAATAGCTATTTATGTATTCAAACTTACGTTCTCATATTTTTCTTTAGATTATCGTCAAAACGCAAATAAAAATGATAGATGAAAATGGATCGCCTAACCCTACCTGCCTCGTGCTGACTTATGTTCTTGCATTTACGTCCGGCATATCAATACTCTTCTTCGTCATTGTGTTCAACCACTTTTGCCCAAGATTTGGACGTTGCTTAATCAGAGCTCTGTGCAATAGACAAATTCAAGACATCGTTCAGGAGAAGATAAATCGAAGGAGAGGCGAAGATGGAACGGCAATTCCTTTAATGTCTATGCCTTCAAGTACCAGTGGAAACATAGAACCAGGACCAAGTACAAGTGGAAACGAATCAGGACTAACTACAGCACAAATTAAATTTATTGAAGAAACAGAGAGACATGCGAATGACCCTGTTCCGATAAAATTGACACCAATCGAACCAGAAACACCAACAGAAACTTCAGTTCCATCCGTTCCATCAGTGCCATCATTCGCCTCTCCTGGCAAATCGTGCTTAAAAAAGGAATCAAAAGACAAATCAGATAAAGGAAGACAAATAACATTCGATCCTTTGACGGCTGGGGAAATGTCGAGTAGCTAATGACACTTTATCAATTTCGGAGTTGTATTAGTTTAGAAAACCCATGTAAATATATCAAATTTATGATTAAACTAGTTTATAATTTCCAGAATTTTGAGTACTTTGGCACCCCATTTTATCGTCATTAAACATCTTTGAGACTTAGAACTTTGGGTTTCCTTTTTTTTTAGTAAGATGAAATAATCTTCAAAATTTAAAATCGATTTGATAATTCTACATTATAGAATAGTCAATATCAATGATGAGAGTAATTTGGGAAATAACCTTTTTAAGTTTTTTTCACGAGCATGTAAATTTTTATCGGTTGTCATAGCAGTCTCGCCATATAAGGAAGAAATCCTTTTTTGTTCTCGATATTATGTAAAGTTGATTTATTGGCCTATCCTTGGGTTAATTCCCCATATTTTTCCTTATCTGGTTAAAATTTCTTTTTAAATCGACATTGAGTTTTTTAGTCCTTATAAAGTGAATGCATTTAGGGGCCGTCCATATAGTACGTACGCAAAGATTTTCCAAAAATTTGATACTCCCTCCCCCCTTGAACGCTGAGACCAATAGAAACGTTGTCATTTAAACAATAGATGTACGCTTTTGCTATACCCCCTTCACTGCGTACGTACTATATGGATGGCCCCCTATAGCAACAAATAATTTAACTACCTTTCATCTGCAATATATTGCCGTGAAATTCTGCACCGTCTTTCCTTATTACGCACTTCTCGCCTCGGACTGTCCAATTTAATGATTCGGTTTTACGGACAATCGTTCTTCCGACGCCCAATCAGGCAATGGTTGCAAAGTTTCACGATTTCGCATGACACGTTGAGTTGTTGTAGCCATCTTAAAAAATTTAACAGCACCGAAATAAGAAAACACTGAGAAAAGAATATGGCGACCGACGGCGCTTTTATAGGGGGCTTTATTTTTATCTCCACAACTATAGAACGACATGGGGACGACATTTGAGTTTGCACCAATCAAGTTTTGAGTTTTAGCGACTAGGAACTTTTAATTGTTCATCCATTCTGTATCCACCAATCAAAATTTAGAATTCTGACGACCAGTAATTTGGCTGAGGGTGGGCATTACATGAATGTGAATGTGACGTCATTCAGTGTCCATGATATTCGAGACTTGCATTTGATTTCCACAACTATAGAACGACATGGGAACGACATTTGAGTTTGCACCAATCAAGTTTTGAGTTTTAGCGACCAGGAACTTTTAATTGTTCATCCTTTTCTGTATCCACCAATCAAAATTTAGAATTCTGACGACCAGTATCGAGACTTGTATTTGATTTCCACAACTATAGAACGACATGGGAACGACATTTGAGTTTGCACCAATCAAGTTTCGAGTTTTAGCGACCAGGAACTTTTAATTGTTCATCCTTTTCTGTATCCACCAATCAAAATTTAGAATTCTGACAACCAGTACTTAGGCTGAGGGTGGGCAATACATGAATGTGACTCAGTGTCAATCAGTGTCCACGATGACGTTTAGAATTCGAACCCATGTATTGCTTTCGAATGTTGAAGTATTTGACTTTTGAATTGATGATCATTTAGCTTTATTTACTTTTGATTTTGTTGAGAGTAAGAACTACGGTTTAAAATGTCTGAAAAAAGACCTCTTGACGTCGAAGAAGAACAAAAAGTGGATAAATTTTGGACAAATGGCTGTGGTTGCAAAATTGGACCTCAGAAGGAACAATGCTGCCTTCAATTTAGTAAGGATGAAATCGCCGCACTTCGGGACACTATTTTAGAGTTGAGTAGCACTGAGAGGGATTTTTTAGTGTTAGGTTTCATTTTAGCAAACAAACCAAAATCTGGCGATACTACGTATCTTCTTTATGGAAAACGTGTTTGTCGTGCGTGCGACCTTTTTATTTCGTTTGGCAATTTCTTCCTCAGTTCTTAATACTTTGTGTAAACATTTTGAGGAGAAAGGCCCGGTAGCTCGTGAACATGGGAATAAGGGACGTTTACCACATAACACTTTTTCGCAAGCAACAAATGAGCACGTGGTTAGTTTTCTTAAAAATTTCGCTGAGGTTAATGCTTATTACCTGCCTGGCAGAGTCCCTCATTATAAAGATGAAGATGGTGCAATACAGCTAATTCCATCACATCATACTAAGAAATCAGTTCATCAAAATTACCTTACTGCTTGCAATGAAATCGACACTCGTCCTATGGGTTTTAGTTCTTTTCGTGATTTATGGAAAAAACATCTGCCCAACATTAAGATTGCTAAGACCATGGCTGACCTCTGCTGGACTTGCCAGCAGGGCAATACTAAATTGATTAGAGCTCGTGCTAAAAATGCAGCAGGTAATCACACTGAAGCAGATGAAGAATATGATGAAGTCCTTCGTGAACACGAGGATCATATTATTCAATCGGCCGAAGAAATCAGATATTATCGAGCTCAAGTAGAAAAGGCAAAGGAACATGCCAAAATTCTTGTTCAAAGCTCAGAAAGTTTTAATGCATTAGAAAGCAAACCTAAATGTTCGTTTAGAGGCATTGTCCATTTTTCTTGGGATTATGCACAACAGGTTCACTACCCTTATCACCCACAACAACCTGGGCCAATTTTTTTCAAAACTCCGCGTAGATGTGGTCTATTTGGAGTTTGCAATGACGGAATCGGCATCCAGTACTGTTATTTCATTGATGAAATAAACAGCACTGGGAAAGGTGCAAATGCCACAATCAGCTACGTCCACCACTTTTTGGAGAATTTCAATTTTGGTGAAACTGAAACTTATCTACATGCTGATAACTGTTCGGGTATGTTATGCTTGTGTCTCCTAATTCTTAGCAGCATTGTTTTTATAAAATTATAAAGTGAAAGACTAAATGTTCATTTTCCAAAAAATGTAAACAGAAAATTCATTGAAGAAGATTTTCATAGACTGCTCAAGGTTTTTTTTAATTCCTACTAAAAAATACCTTCTACTAAAAAACCAAAATTAAAAAAATGTTTTCGTCAACTTATTAGGCCAAAACAAGAACAATGCTTCCATTCATTATCTAATGTGGAGAATCATCAATGGATATCATGAGAAATTGGAATATTCTTTTATGGTAGCTGGTCATACCAAGTTCAGCTGCGATAGGTACTCATGATGTTACATCTTTCTTTGTCTTTTTTCAGTTTCCCTGTGTACACATTTATACGAAATTCCTACCTAGATGGGTTTAACTTGTAAGGGGAAAAATGACTCTAGCTACTAACGTTTTGCTCTTTTGCTTGCTACTAGCTTTTTCTACTAGGCTTTGAGTTATAAAAATCTTTTGCCAATTTGGATTTTCCAGGGCTTTTGGTGCATTCAAAAAGAAATTACGACGAACTCAGGTGTCATCATTGTATGATCTAAGAGATGTTTGTGACAATAATACAGGTAATTAGTGGGAACTCATGATAAGCAAGTCAATGTTCCAGCCTATGAGTGGACAGAGCATTTCCATACAGGGTACAAATTTAAACCGATTGACAACATGTTAGAATATCACCATTTTACTATGTCCTCGGAAGAGAAAGGCATAGTATATTGTTCAAAGAAACTAGGTGATGCACCGGTAAAGGTATCTATCCTTGGAGATGTTCCAATTGAAAAAATTACTAGTGATTTGCCAAAAATTGTCAATCCAAAAGGTTTCAGTACGAAAAGAAAAGAATACCTTTATACAGATATTCGTGAATATGCACAGAGGAAACAAAGTATCTCACAGCGCCTGATCCAAGAACATATTAGTATTCCTATGATAGGAAATAAAGGAAATATGTTATTTATTTCTTAGTTCCGAGCAAGAAAAGTGTTTCATCAATTCATTGCGAATTGGTTCTATAAAATTAATAAACAATCAAACATTTCCATGAAGAAGAGGAAATAGCGCATGCCCATTGTTATGAGGTAAACAAAGAAATTTACATATAAAATCACTTCTTTTGAGCGTCTTTTCCTGAAATTTAATGTTTCCTTTCATGAACCATATATTCAATTTGTCAGAAGAAATCGGTTTTGAAAACAAGTGTTTAAGGTATTTAAACCTCACAGTGTTACAAATAACGTCATTATTTGCCTTGATGTGTTTTTCGAAAACAAGCGATCGCTTCGTTCCAAAGCAGTTATCCTTTCGTCTGACAGACAATTTTACTCTATTGGCTGTTTTCTTTGGAAATAGGCTTCTTGATTCACATAATCTATTCGATACTTGAATAAGCGGGCTTATTGAATTTCTGATCATTTTCTTCAGAGTTTGTAGAAAATTTTCGGAAGGAAATGCGGAAATTTCATTCAAATTGCAATTGTAGTTTTTGACATCATAAGCAATGTGCCGCAAATTGTGAACATTATAAACAGTAAAAGTTGACCCATAAAGCTTTTTACAGTTTGCGACAAAATACTTTAATAGCTTTCCAGCATATCAAAGATAATGATTCCCTTTCTTTGAATCCGAACTCAATAGAATAGAAACTGCAACACTGAGAGATAAAAAGTGAGTGTACCTGGTTGGATTTAAAATTCCAGAAAGTACGACAGGCCCTGTGTACAATAGAAATTGACGAAAATTGTTGCCTTCCATCTTTTTAACTCTTTTAAACCTCTTGGTTGGCGAGCAAAATCCGTAGGGATTTTACCACTAAGACTATCAAGTCTTTCAGAAACTCGTTGCACTTGTGAAGCTGAAAGTCGGCGTCGATACGGTCCAGTTTTTAAGAAAAACAGTATCCTCTTAACAACCCCGAGGCAAACTAATTGCATATAATCCAATGGAAACTGACTTATGCACTTAATTCCGGCCTCTATCAAGGGTGTTTTGCCTTTTTGGTGTTTGCTATAAGCTCTTCTTACAAAGTCATTGTCTGTTCTAGCCACCTCCTCTTTAATTGAGTTGAAAACGACCCGTCCATCCCAAGATCCCTTGATGTAATAGCGTTCACAGGAATGGTAACCCGTATGGTTTATAGTTTGTTTGAGAAATGCTCTTGCAGGTGCATCACATATAATACATTTCACCGTTACCTTAATTGATGAAAGAAATACGTTAGAAATGACTTTTTTCATTGTTCTCTTGGACATTCAAACCTGGGGGGGGTACTACCCTTGCCGACCGAAGGGGGTGCTCTGCTGGAAAAATGGACCCGACGCTGCGGATTTTTTTCCGTCAACGGACGAAGATCTGATTCAGCGGTTGAAGACCTGATTTTGGATTTCCCAAGTAAGTTACCTGACGTAACGGCCGAAGACCTGATTTTTTCATTTTTCCGTACTGGGTTAACGGCCGAAGACCTTATTTAACGGCCGAAGACCTGTAAAACTTAGCCATTTTCATTCTCTAGAGCATATGGTTAACGGCCGAAGACCTTTTTGAAATTCGTTCATCAGTAGCACAATTTTTTCGAACCGAATTGCCGGCCAAGCTGTAATACTTTTTATTTCGTGACGATTATCTATATTTCGTGAAGATAATATACGAAAACATAATACTAGCCAGACTTGAAAATAACACGGAGAGAGATTTAATCGCTGATATTTTCAAAGAAATTGGATTCAAACATGAAATAGTCTCGTTTTCTTCTGATGAGTATAATCAAACAGATATCGAAATCAAGTGTAATGTTTCAAATTTTGCTGAACTAAACGGATTCATCAAAACATATACAAAATATACCGGTGAAACATCAATCAAGCTACGAAAAAAGAACACATATAAAAGTATTTCTACAGAAAGAGTGTTTTATAGATGCTATCATGATACAAGGTATGAAAAGACAAGAGATGCCAAGTCGATATTAGAGAAAAAACCGACCAAAAGATTTAGAAACACATTTTGTCCATTTCAAATGTCAATAAAAATACTAAAAAATGTTGCGTCAACGGGTCATAGATTCATCTCAATTCTGCTGTAGCATAGTTCTAGAACATAAGCACAACCATTCCGTAAATTCTCTCCATGCATTGAGTTTTAAAGCAATATCAGTGGAAACAGAAAATTCTATTAAGGTGCTTTTTGAATCTGGCATGACACTGAATTTCACCACAAAAAAGCTGACAGGAGTTGTTGTCCTAGACGAATGGACTTTAATAACATGTATGCTAAGTTTTGTGTTGAAAGGTTTGGTGGTAAAAATGGAACTGAAATGTTTGCTTTGTTAGGGGAAAAGATTCGCATATTAAAAGAAGAAGATGAGGATATGAGTATCGATTATAAAATATACGATAAAGAAGATGGATCAGCTTTGATTATTGCCATAGTTACACCATTGATGTCTCCAGTTCATAAAATGGTAAGAAGAAATATTACAAATAATGAACTAGCAAAGAGCAGTTTTTTTGTTTTAGATTCCTTTCCAGTATTTCCACTATGCTCTAAAAAATGTGTACTGGCTTTGATCCCCTTGAAAGTATTTTTATTATTTGTTTGAACATGATTCTTTCCTCCAAAGAAAAAATCAAGCTATATGTAGTTTATGCGATTTAGAACATTAAAGCAAACATGGATTAGCTATTAATGTTATTACCATTTTACTCCAGGTAAGGCAATCTTCGGAACTGATGTTTGTCGATTCGACTTCGAATTTGGAAGAGCATAATTTGCGTTTCTTTCTACTTTGCACGCATTCAGTGGCTGGAGCTTTGCCTTTAGGTGAGTAGGGTTTATCTTATAACTATTTTCTTGGGTGGGACTGTGGTTTGGTGGACCCAAGAGTAGATCAAAAGCATAATATTTAGTTTTTCGACCGGGAGGAAATAAGGCAAAATTTTTGGAGGGATAAAATTGAAAATCATTGAGGCAAGAATTTAGAAAAGGTAAAGGCCCCTCCAGAGATTTTAGCCATTGATTTATGTTTAAAACTATACTTCAACAGGTATATTGATTACAAGTGATGAGCAAGAGCACACCTTGGATGAGGCGTTTTCGATGTTGAAGAATATCTTACCCGAACATTCATTCTACGGCTCTTCCAGCCCTGATTTGATAATGGCAGATAACTGTGATGAGTTTGAGTTGTCTTCGAAGGGCCTGGCCAAAGCAGTTCTGTACCTATGTACATTTCACATCCTCCAGCAAGTGTGGCGATGGTTGTTTGAGAAGGAGCATGGAGTCAGTAAAGATGATCGTGTGACGATTATGAAATTGTTTAGATCCCTTGTCTATGCTCAAACAAAAGAAGATCTAGATGAAAAATTCGAGGAGCTCATGGAACTAGAAGCAGTCGAGCAAAACGCATCTTGTACCGCATATTTCGAGGACCTTGCAAAACTTGAATGGTTCTGGGCTTTGTGCTACCGCAAAGATGCTTTGACTCGTAAAGGATGGAATTCTGCGAAGACAACGCCAGTTCAATGTAAATATGTTACTCGATAAACTAATGAGTGATTTTGAACAACATTTTAAAACACGGCTGTTATCAGTAGCAGATGGAACCTTTGCTGGCACATACAGTAACCGGTACAAAGGAGGCAAATACGTTATTCC
Source organism: Clytia hemisphaerica (assembly GCF_902728285.1). NCBI lineage: Eukaryota > Metazoa > Cnidaria > Hydrozoa > Leptothecata > Clytiidae > Clytia > Clytia hemisphaerica. The sequence goes on along the minus strand of NW_027104101.1, from coordinate 335,849 downwards.
AGGGTTATTAAAAATACTACTTTTCTATTGATGAGCCAAATTCAGTCTATCGTACTTTGTGGTTTAATTTATTTTACCAGTCATTTTTGTGCAGCCACTAAAAACAATATAGTAGTGTCTGCTTAAATCAAACGGCCTAGGGGTAAAAGAAATTGTTCGAGTTATTGAGACATTCGATTTCAGTTGAATGGCAAGGATAGTCTGGGATATTCTATCAGGGGACCAACCAATTTTTTAGGCTCAAACAATATCTTATGAACTTTTATATTAAGTTTTTTCTTTCTTTTCTTATAGATGACTACAATGTGGACGAAAACGTTCGAAAAATCGCTCCCAGTCTTTTTACTGTTGTAAGTAGACGAGATTCAAATGTAATCTATCACGTTGACACATCAATCGGTCGATGCGAATGTCCTCAAGGAATCAATGGGTCAACATGCTGGTACCAGTTTCTCTTATGGTCAAAGCTTCAGGAGTCGTATTTTAATTTTCTACTGGTTAATGATCCTGGAGAGAGAAAGAGATTGACAGAAATAGCAATTGGGTCTTCCCTTGAGCCTCATTTTTACGATTCTATCCATTGTCCTGTTAAAAGTTCAATAGCTTTAGCAGAGACAACGCTGTAAATATCTTTGGAGAAAGAAAAACAGAACCCGGTGAACGCGAAAGCGATACACATGCCAACTTTGACGAAGATTTGGACTCGAACCCATGCTCCACACACGTGTCTAAAGTTTTAGAGTCATTTGATCTGTTTTATCACAACGTAGTCGAAAATGGCGATGTAGAATTTCGAAAATCGATGGAAAAATTTCTTGGCCGTTATAGTAAATTCTCCCAAAACAAAGAAATCCCGCACTTCAAAGCTTCGGACAAGTTTTCGTTGGTAAAAACAGAGGAAAAATCAAAGTTCAGCCCACTGCAGTTTCAAGACGAGTCTCGCTAATTGGCAGTTACCAAAAAACAAAGTAATAACAAACTCAGAGCATTACCGAACCGAAGAATTACGTTAAAAAGAATAAGCATAAGCTTGCAAATGCTGTTGAATCGAATATTCCATCTGCCAAAAAGGCAGGTACCTCTATGAAAAGTAATACAAAATATCCCAAAAAAACGCCAAGAACCCAGGAAAAATAATAACTTTAGGGTAGTGGAAAATAATAACACCTTTAAAACCCTAAAAAATCATCATTTGCTGTAGCATGTTATCTCTTCTTCCAAATGTTTTACCACAAATATCGCACGGGACAGATTTTTCATGCCTCAAATTATGTCTTGCAAGTTTTGAAAAGTTTTCAAAACATTTCTTACATGTCTCATATTGAAACTTTTCGCTGTGCTTTGCAGATTTATGTCCATTGAGTGCCTTTTCTGTATTGTATGACTGATTGCAATCAGAACATTTGAACAATTTTCCGCACGATTTGATGTGTTCGTTCCGTCTCTTTAACAACTTCACAAGGGTCCAAATTGATTCCATTTTTTGCTCTTGAATTATAGTCCTATAGAAAAAATAAGATAATTGTGGTATGTAAAATAAATATTAATATATAATAAATATAATTCCCAGTATTTCTTTGTATAAATTTCGGCAAGTGTAAGCCCTGTAGTTTGAGGTAGTGTGGTATCTTATCTTATTTTTTCTAGTGAATTTAGTTTTTAGTTATATTTTTTTTAGTTATGTAGTTAATGTTCTTTTGAAATAAAGTTATGGTTGAAATTTACTTACTAATCTTAGCTCCGATTCCATCTCCCTCCATGTCCTTTTTAATGCCTTCGAGGTTTCGCCAAAGTTTTGGTTGGATTTGTTTGACTCCTTTATTTATTATTATTAGGAGTATATTTCGCAGGTCTATTGACCTCTATGAAACAATCTAATTCAAATTTACAGTTCATCAATAACGGTCGTTTTACATATTTTCTTAAAGTAGAGCTTAGCCCGAGGGCTACCTCTCACTTTCCATACACAGCATTCATCCTTCTCATTCTTCGTTTTCTCTTTAGCTTTTTCATGCCATTCTTTAATGGTTTAACGTTCTTTCTTGGAGAAGTCATCTGTTACACTGAAATTATCTTCGTTTAGTTTATGGACTGAGGCCATAATTCTTTTCTTGTCTTCTTCATTGGCCAACGTTACTTTCAATGGCCGCCATCTTTTCGTCTTGAACATATCATCCTTTCGAGCACCGATTCGTTCTGCAGTGACAACATTTATCTTTAATCCCATACGATTTCCTACAACTTCCTCCACGTAATCTTTGTCACCGGCCCGCTGTTCCTCTTTATTCTCATCTTTATTTTCACCTAAATGATGGAAAATGATGTTACATCTAGTTAAGTTCTTCCAGCGATCTTCTTCTCTTTCTTCTTTTTCATTATTGATAAATTTCTTGATGATAACCTCCTGTTTCTTCACCTCTCTTTGTGATATCTGCATATGTTGCCCGTTTTGGTTCTTTAGCGACGTCTTCTTTGTTCATAGCTATAAGTTCCTCCATTTTCTTCTCTAGATTTGCTGACCTCCATCTTGACATTCTGCTTCCGTTATTGTTTGTGTTATTTGGTTACTTCTGACTCTTTGCTTACTTGTTTTGATTTTTTCCAAAAGTATTGGCGTGACTGTAAGACATTTTTTACATTCGAAGCGTCGGCTTTTGTATTGCAGACAAAGCTGAATTTGGTATGCGGGAAGCTCCGAACAAGCATAATGAACGAATCTCTGGCATTTCCTACATTGTAACATGTCATTATCCTTTATTATTTCATTCGTGAAAACTGCCAGGCCTGCTTTCACATACAATAGATTCCTTGATGGTGAAATCAAACATGCTAGGTACCGGGAAGAAAGAGGTAATTAAGGCACTCCGGAATGTCACACTGAGTTCCAAATGTGTAGTTCCCAAGATTTAAGCTCCTAATGTGCACATATGTTTTGATGATTGTTTGTGTTTTCATCTTGTTGTCCAAATCTTTTAGTGTTCTTGTGATGTGATTTTCATTGACACTTTGCTCCAGGTAATCACGAAACCCCTTCATCGACACAAGTCCTTGAAGAATTGCGTTGAAAAAACAAACATTGGCTCCCTCGTTCATCAATTTTACTGGCACATTTGGAATTGATGAGTGGCAGGGGACTCTACTCTCTTATCCAGTTGTCGATTGTTGTTGAACAGGCTGCTGATGATTGTGACAGATTTCTTTTGATATTAAACGCTTCTTTTTGATATCAGTGAGTTGGTGTAACTTGAAGCTATTGATTTTTCTTTTCTTGCTTGGCGTAACCATGTCACTATAAACCACAAAAAAAATGAAAATTATTCGTTTAATGTATGAAATTAAAATATATACATACAAGTCATGAAGAAAAAAAACACCCAAAAAAATAAAACTATGTAAAACTTTTCAAAAGAGAAAGCTGAAAATAATCTTGATTTTAACTCATATCAATTATCCTTACACTGAAGCCAAGAACTAAGTCAGCAAACTGTTATCAAAAGCAAGTGAGCAAACTGTTATTAAATCCAAGACTATAATCAAAACGAGCCAGCAACTGTGAGCCTGAAAAATGGAAAAAGAACAAGTTATTAATGTATGATAAATAAACTGAATACAGGCGGTGGCATCCTCAAGGCAAATCTGATAGAAAACTGACAAATATCCTCTGGGTTTATCTTAAATCTGTCATCCTTATGCCTTCTTTTTTGCAAAAAGCTTTACAAAAAGTTAGATAAATATTACTGACCACGGGAATCCAATTCCCAAATCCAAGTTGATGAATAAGTTTTCCAATTTTATTTTTCCAATTTATCACTGATTGAGACATGATTTTTGCTATTATTGTTAACTGTTTTGTTAAATCTGAAAATCTGTTGAATCATAAACTTATAGACCTAAAACTTGACTGAAACAAGTCTAGTTTAAACAAGATGGGAAAAATATTTAACATAATATTAACTTCTGACAAGACAGCAAAAATTTTAAAAATCACTGCTAAACAAGTCAACGAGAATTTCTTCTTCCTTTTTGTTTTTATCTTCTTCGGCTTTTTTGGCTAGGTTTAGTTGGAACATTAGCTTGTTGTTTCGAGCTTTCAGCAGGCGATTTTGCTTCTCCAAGAGCTCCAAATCTCTCATATTTTCCTTTTGTCTTCTGTTGATGCGGTCAACAATGTCCTGTATTTCCGAGCTTTTGCTGTCCACCACTTCAGAGGGACTCTGCTGAAAGATTTTCTTCAGTGGAGGCGATTGGAGGTGTGTGGGTGTGAACAAAATGTTTCTTTTTGGTTGGCGATTAGGTGTGTGATTTGGGGTTGACGGTTGGGTGATGGTGGAGGATGATGGTTGGGTGGCGGTGGGGGTTGATGGTCGGGCGGGTGTGGAAATTGCCGTTGTCTTAGGAGTTGTAGTAGCCATTTTTATTTTTATCTATTTTTAAATCTTTTCTTATTCTATGATTGAAAGAAAACAGTGGCAACATATTTGTGAAAAGCTAACAAAGCAAGGCCAAGAAATAACTAATCTCACATTCTTCTCAATTCAAATTTATAGGCATAAACAGAAAGTTAAAAAGTGTCTACCTACCTTCTTCTTTATATAGATTGAAGTTTCCAAAACTTTTCAAGAATACAACCACAGTTCCTTGCATACATCTGATACATACCCTACTAACCACTAACCAGCAACAGAACAACAACAAAAAGATGCACGTGTGCATATGCAGTCAAAAAAATGTTTTTTTACTATGTCAATTTTGCAGACTTATAGCACCATATAGTCCACTGCGTAAAGCCGCGTAAGACAAGTGCACTTAGCTTGCCTAGCCCAGATTCATTCCTTGGAATTTTCTCTATGAGAAAAATTAGGAGGGGTCCCGGTTTTCTCGAAAAATTATGAGGGGTCCGGGTTTTCGTAAAAGTCCGGATCCGGATTATACAGTACGCCGAATTACGCTGATTTGATGAGAATTTGTTGTAACGAGTGAGAAACTTGTCAACGGATTTTTGAAATTCTTTATTTCCTTTATGTAAACCTTCGACCACACTGTCATAAAACTGCTCAAATCTTTTTTTTATCTTAAACAGTTCGGGATCTTCATTAGAATCCGAAGCGTTATCGATTCCATCATCATCAGAGGCGAGTGTTTCTTCTCCTTGGAAAGCATTTGAGCTGCCCTCCGTATTCGCTCTTTTGATAGAAATTTTGGCAGTAGACTGACAATGAATAGATTCGTAAAAATAATCGAGAGACAATTCAATGGCAATTTCTGTTAGCCTTTTCTTTTCCTCAGGATCATTTATGGGAAGAAAGTTAAAGGAGGTCTCCTTAAACTCCACCCACAGTAAAAACTGATACCAGCATGTTGAACCGTTGATTCCTTTAGGACATTCACATCTAACAATCGATGTGTCGACACAATATGTTACTTGAGTGTTTTGCCTGCTAGCAACAGTGTAAAGCTTGTCTGCCATCCTACGAACATTTTCAGTTAAATTGTAGTCATCTGAAAAAAGAGAAGAAAAGACATTAAGGGTAATTAGTCTACAATATTTGCCTATGATCAACCTTAAGGTATTATGTTTACATGGACAACCTGTATAAACACTTAGTTAGTATCTCATTGCAAATAAGGGTCTATAGAGTAATTGCAGGTTTTCCGGTTTTGACGATTTTTTTCTTCTCTTCTGTCCTTGAGTTTGCTAACACCTATCACATCGTCAAAGCTTATATTTATGTGAAATCTAGCGCCTTCCGATTCTAAATTCTGGGGTATAATCTAAAAGCCGTATTTGCCTCCACCATATCGACGACTATATATACCATCAAAAGACGCATCAGCAACAACTTTATTTTGAAATATTGCTCAAATTCACTAATAAGCTTGTCTAATAACATGTTGACATTAAACTGGCGTTGATGTTGCAGTATTTCGTCCTTAATGACACAAAATTGTGCTTCGACATAGTTGTTTGTATTGGATCCAAGTGTCAAAGAATCTTTACGATAACATATTGCCCATGACTTATCTATTTTCCATAAATCTTCGAAATAGGTTTTACAAGAAGGATTTCTCTCGATCGCATGTAATTCCACGAACTCTTCTAACTTTCCATTCATCTCTTCAATTGTCAATGCATAAAGAATAGATCTAAATGATTTCATGAGTGCCACCCGATGTTCTTTACTTAGACCATGTTACTTTTCAAATAGCCATCTCCAAACTTGTTGGAGAATGTGGAATGCACATAAGTACAAAACTGGTTTTGGCCACGCCCTGTGAAGACAGTTTCTTAGCTCGGTGCAATTATGTCAAAAATGTCATTATTATACCAGGACTAGAGGAACCATAGAAAGAATTTTCATGCAAGATACTTTTGAATATGGAGAACGCTTCATCTAAAGTTTGCTCCTGTTCATCACTCGTTATCAGGACATAAGCTCGTAAGGAGATGAAATTTGGTATATAAAGTCTCTTTATAGCAATGTAAAAATAGGAAAAGTTTTTTGATACATCAAACTGTTCACCAGTTATTGGGAACTTTCGTTTTCGAGAGATCCCTCTATTCCGTCCTCATCCCGGTTGAGATCCCGCTAAATTGGAATCAAGATAATTCCGGTTAGGAAAGTGCTAGAGACTTGAAGTTTTCACAGAATGTACTTATATGTGTCATGCCACGCGATTTCAAACACACAGAATACCTACCGGTGTTCATTTAACTACCTACCGGTTTACACTGGTGTTTTGCTTCTTCCAACCGGTGCTTCCACCGGTGCTAACTGGTTGAATTTTCACTGTCACTGACAATGTCACTGACACCATAACAAACCATGGAACACTGGTGGAAGAAGCGAGCGCCACCGGTTTCAACACCGGTTCAAACCGGTTTACGGTAGCCGAAATTGTATAATTGTAATAAATTGGCGAATGAAAAATAATGAGAACCATCCTATAACGAACTTGTTCGGTATTTTGATAATAATCGCATCTGGTTTTGAAGTTTCAAACTCGTGCTGGTTCCTTCTTTAAAATTTTTCCTATCTGGAGTTAGCCTGGGCTTATCTGGAGTTGATCTTTAAAGTAAGTTTGTATTGGTTTTTCTGTTGACTGATGAAAGTTTATTAAAAAACAGTACTAGGAAACCCAGATCAGATGATTTTTACCTTTGTATGATTTGAGTTTGTTTTAAACCATAAAAATTTGGATTCCTTTGAAGTCGACAAAGCTATTTTTCCATACCAAACACAAATAGTTTCTTATCTAGTCGACTTTTCCTTTTGTGTTAGCTTGCATCTTTGAGATAGGTAGCAATACCTACGGTTAGGCCACCCTGACACCACATCCAGAAGGGCCCTTTATAGTATAGTACAGTTCCTTTAACGGGAAACATAACATGATTAGTAAAACCCCAGCTGTTTGATTAAAAAAGTATTCTACGTTCTTAAAGATTTTATGTTTTTGCCTTGTGAAATAAGAAAATTTTTGATCTTGAAAGTCAGAATAGAGACTACACATGATTTGACTGAGATAAAAAGAATGATGTTATAATTCTTTTTACTCAGTTTAAGGGGAAAAGTTTTAAATTATACAACTCTAAAACTAATGAATTTTACAAATTTTTGTACAATATGGCTTAATTTTCTCGTTCTTTCAGTCCAGTGAATCCAGATTAGTAGATTGGCAGAAATGAAGAATCTAGGTCGGTTTTAGTAATTTTAGGTCGATAATGCCAAATGCCAACCTGAATTCACAGGGCTGTTCCTTTTTTTACTGTTAGGCTGGACTTTAAAAAAATGTTGAATTGCCTTCACCCTATTCAAAACCTGCCGACCCAAAAATTTTTATTATATTGCTGCCTTATAAAAGAAGAATCTTTTTGTTCCATTTGTTTTAAAAGTCCATCAGTGCTGGAAATTTTTAAAATCAATAAAATAAAAAAAATTACCGACCGACTGTCTTCCAAAACTTAGGGTCGGGTGACGGCAAACCAACATTTTTTTAGTCCAGCTTTATTTTAACTTGAACACAAGTTTCGTGAAAAAAGTAAAAATACTAAAACTCTTACAATAAATCCTATATTGTAATAACATATGTGAAAAAATAAATTAGGTTAAAAAAAATGAAGTTGCAATCATAAATCGATCAAGAATTGCTATATATATCCTTAAGTGTGATTTACACATGCCAGCTGACACAAAAATCGTTAGACCAAAACCTGTGAACAGTTTAAAAATACTGACATCAATTTTTTGAAGACGTTACATTGAAGTTTGATACTGAAATTCATTCAAGATTGATTCTGAAAATGACGCTGATTTTTGTGTCAGCCGACAAAATCGGCTGAGGGTTGATCCATAAGAATTAATTGTACAAATTTATTGACAACGTCATTAATGATGATAACATGATTTTTGATAATTATTTTGTTTTAGATATTGCAAAAAGTCAATCTGATTGAATGAAGAAAACTAAGGTTACAATCATATGGTGTTGTGGGTTGATCCACGAGAATTTATTGTTAATAGCTGAACTGAATGTGAGTAAAATTCTGAATGATTTGAGTCACCATATAATTTAAGAGCTAACGTTTTGGATCTTGCGAAAAGTCAAACTGATTGAATGAAGAAAACATTAGGTTTAAAAAATAATTTTGAATTTTTGCGACAAAATTTTTACCGACCAACTGACTAACTCGTATTTTTATTGTACAATTTTGAAAAAATCTTTTTCAAATCTGTGGCATTGTGTTAAATTCTCTGAATCCTTGTCACAATGAATTCAAAACATTGTCTTAAAAGTTCATATTTTGCTAAGTACCACCGCAAAATGCAGACAACGAAACCAAACACAACTTTTTGAAGAATTCCTAAGAAATAGTTTAAAAAAATAATGAGGTTACAATGATCAGTAAATTATTGATAAAAAATTCCTAAGAAATAGCCTCAGAACTTAAGCATATGGTGTTTTGCGTTGATCCATGAGAATTTATTTTTAATTTATGTAGTGAATAAAATCTGATGAATAATTTGAGAGAATGGATCAATCACTGAGTCACCATATGATTTAAGAGCTGGCGCTTTGACTTGGAATTTCCGGTGTTAATAATTTGATATTCTTCCTATGGGCATTCAATTTTATCCCAATTCTAGTTTCAATGGGTCCCAGGAACACAAAATCAGGGCGGAGGTTGAATTTTTCTCGAATGGAACAATAAATATTCCTCATTGTTGCCTAATTTAGTTTCTTCATCTTGGCGATGCCTTTTATGTTCCCGTATTTGAGTTCTTGCGGGCTGAATTTACTCTTCATCATTTCGATGGCGGATTTGGTAATTGCCTCTGTTTCTTCAGTTGAAACCTCCGACTTTGAACTGTTGATTGTCCCATTCCCCAAGAGCTCCTCCATGTAACCACCATGCAAGAAAAGGTTTGGTCTGGTATCCTCAATTACTTTTTCAATATTTTCCAGCTCATTTTCAACCTCATCGTGATGAAGAATTGGCATTGGTGGTTGGCGGTTGGTAGTTTCTTTCAATATGGTCATTATTGTGTTGATGTCCTTTGCCTGTTGCTCCATCACCCCACGCATTCTAATCAACTCCAAAGAAAGTTCATCGATCTTCTCACGTGTGCTTTTTTGATCTTTGGATTGTTGAAGAAAACGACCACCACTTCTTGAAGAAACAACATAATCCGTTGACTCCGGAGTGAAAGACATGCGTAGGAACAACTACTTGGTGTGGTGTATTGTTGGCGAGGGGTTGAAGCGTTCGTTGAATAAACTGGAGTGTTGGCAGACAAAGGAACAACAAAACCAGGCAACAGAACATTAGAGGAACCGGACGGCAGAACATTGGCGGAACCAGACCATGGAACATTGGAGGAACCAGACGACGGCGGAACACCGATTTTGCCAGACAACAACAGAGAGTTGATTTTGCCGGACGACGACGAAACAACGATTTCGCCGGATAATGCCGACGGAACAACGATTTTGTTGATTTTGCCGGACGACGACGAAACGACGATTTCGCCGGATGATGCCGACGGAACAACGATTTTGTTGATTTTGCCGGACGACGACGAAACGACGATTTCACTGGATGATGCCGACGGAACAACGATTTTGTTGATTTTGCCGGACGACGACGAAACGACGATTTCGCCTGATGATGCCGACGGAACAACGATTTTGTTGATTTTGCCGGACGACGACGAAACAACGATTTCGCCGGATGATGCCGACGGAACAACGATTTCGCCGGACGACGACGACGACAGGGCAACGATTTCGCCGGACGACGGCGGTGGAGCAACGATTTCGCCGGACGACGACGACGGTGGAGCAACGATTTTGCCGGACGACGACGACGGTGGAGCAACGATTTTGCCGGACGACGACGACGGTGGAGCAACGATTTCGCCGGACGACGGTGGCGCAACGATTTCGACGGACGACGACAGCGGAGCAACGATTTCGCCGGACGACGACGATGGAGAAACGATTTCGCCGGACGACGACGACGGAGCAAAGATCTCGCCGGACGACCACGACGGAGAAACGATTTTGGTTTGAAGGGAGGAAAAGGTCCTCAATTTACCATCAAATGGCTTGCTTTTAACAACCTTTGAAAATTGGGCGTCGGCTTTCTCAGGTACGTTATGTTTCAGGACCACTGAATCGTAAATAAAGCCATTAACATTCTTCTGTTTTTCCACATTAATGATGTCGTGTTTTGGCTTAAAAAAATAAAGGTACAATTGTTTTAGAACTTGGTACCACTTGTAGTAGAGGGCATTTTGTAAAATCGCTAGACTGTTTTGTTAGAAGCACTTGTTATACATATTTGGAAAGCTAAGGGGTAGGGGAATCGAAATTACTATGTTTCCAATTTTTTTCGGACACTTTGGTGTGATTTTCTCAAAAAATTAAGATTAGAGATATATTGCAAGTATAGGTGATTTCAGTACCTAATTCGAGATATTGAGCTTCAAAAAGCGCAAAAACTGGACAAAATAGCTGTTTCTGGCTGAAAAGCACGGTTTTCAAGGGTTAATATCTCGAGTTAGGTACAGAAATCACCTATACTTGCAATATATCTCTAATCTTAATTTTTTGAGAAAATCACACCAAAGTGTCCGAAAAAAAAATTGGAAACATAGTAATTTCGATTCCCCTACCCCTTAGCTTTCCAAAAATGTATAACAAGTGCTTCTAACAAAACAGTCAAGCGATTCCAAAAAATCGAACAAAATTCCCCCTACTATTGCTCAAAATGAAGCTGATTACAATTTTACTTTTTTTTTTTTGGAAAAGGAGTATCCAGTAAGACATTTTGAAAAATTTCTTTGTCAGTATACCATTCCTTTAAAGTTAGTAAACCCTTCCCTAGCATAGAATTAAAGTCTGTCTCAAAATTATGTTGACACTTTACTTTTTTAACATTTTCTCAGCACTTGTTTATGCTATAATAAAAAGTTATATACCGTTGGAAAGATAATTTTGAAGAGAATGTTTTAATATGCTTAATGATTTTGAAAAATTAGAAAATGAAGAAAAATGAAAATTAAAAAAATGAAGATTTTTTCTACTTGTCCAAAAATCACGAAATTATACTTTTTGGAATACAGTATTAATAAGCCTATTAAAACAATCTGACTTGTTCATTAAAGAGAAAATGAAATTTCAACTTAGATTTTCTACACTGAAATCATAGAAGATACGTTCACTGAAATAAATTTGTCATGAAAAATAACATACCTGTCTCGGCTTCTTCTTTTTTCTGTTCTCCTCTTCCTCTTCGTCGTCACTTTCGGTCTCGGTTTCGGCCTGTTTTCGTTTCTTGGGCTGATTCTTTTCCCATTATTTTCGTAGATGTTCACTTCATTCTCCGTCTCTATAGAAATAATGTTCAATATCGAATTAGAGAAATTTATATGAGGTCAAATTTCGCTGACGTTATATTAATCCCTAGTTTGCAAGAATATCGGACTAGAGAAATTTATAGGAGGCCAAATAATTTCCATTGACGCCATATTTATCCTTTTAAAGCAATAAAATCGAATTAGAGAAACGAAGTGAAATATTGATATATTAATCCTTATTTTACTATCGAATTAGAGAAATTTAAAGGAGGTGAAATTTTCTATTGACGCCATATTTATCCTTATCGGACTAGAGAAATTTATAGGAGGCAAAACAATTTCCATTGACACCATATTTATCCTTATAAGGCAATAAAATCGAATTAGAGAAATTCAAGCGAAGTGAAATTAATCCTTATTTGGCAAGAATATCGAATTAGAGAAATTCATAGGAGGTCAAATTTCAGCCTTCCATGAGGCTGATAATGTCAAAAAGTTTAGAAACATTTAAGGCTCAAAAGGCCGATTTCTTAAGAAACATTGAGGCTGCTTGGTAAAACTAGTTTCTTAAAAAAAAACGTGTAATATCTATTCGATTAGTTCCCCACTAACTATTTACCTTTCATAGTTAGAATCTGCCCAATCAATGTCTTTGTGCCAAAAACATATTTGCAACATTTTCCACGCTGGTCTTGGCTGTTCCAGATAAGTTGGTCAGTCCTTTTGATGCTGTCTTCTTATCTGATTCAAAATATACCAAGGCATATTTTGGGAGATTTTCTTCAATTACTTTTCTTATTGGACGGTTAGCCATGTTGAACAAACAAATAAACAACGGTAAAAATTATATTTAAAATTGAACAAAGCTGATGTGAGCAGAAAAGTAATGTGATCTTTTGAAGCGTTTTCTTTTACAGGGGAAGGTATCCGAAACAATTGAATAAGGTGACAGAAACAATGGAACTAGTTGAAAGGACCAATTAGAATGTTACTCGTTATTGTTTTCGGAATCGCAAACTTTTGTTATTCGAAATTTCTATTGTTTTACAGCTTGCTCACGTAGTATAGGGCCTTTATTCCAAACGTGTCATCATGCTGGTCACGTAGTAATTAGGGCCCTATTCCCAATACATGTCACCATGTTGCCATTGGGTCACGTAGTAATATTAGGGCCCTATTCCAATTCAAACTCAAATTCACAAAATTTGTCACGATCCTAATGACGTAAAAACATGTACCAGTAAAACATTCGATCTTGAACACATTTTCGAAGGTTCAAAGTATGTCTACTTATGCGCGCGCACCTTTGACTATCAGCATTCTGTTTTCATTTGCTGGTAGCTTTGGTTGAAAGCAAGATCACAGAATAAACCTAGAAAGATGGCTGAAAAGAGACCTCTTGATACTGAAGAAGACGAAAAAAGTTGATAAATTTTATAGGGAAGGTTGTGGTTGTAAAATTGGACCTGAAAAAGGACAATGTTAGCTCCTTTTTACCAAAGATGAGATTATAGATCGCAGGGATTCGATTTTGGAATTGACCAGCAGCGAAAAAGACTTTTTGTTATTAGGTTTTATTTTGGCAAATAAACCAGAAATTGTGAGACTACTTATATTATTCATGGTAAGCGTGTTTGTCGTGAGACATTTTTGTTTTGCTTGACAATGAGTCTTTCTGTTTACCAAACATTGTGTAAACATTTTAAAGAAAAGGGCCCAGTAGCTCGTGAGCATGGGAATAAAGGACGTTTACCTCATAATACCTTTTCAATGAAGACTAATGAACACGCTATTACCTTCTCAAAAACTTTGCCGAATTAATGCATCGTACCTACCGGTAGATTCCCTATTGTAGGGATGAAAAAGGGTACTAGGGTTTATAAACTCTCACCCACACTAAGAAATCAATTCATGAAAGTTATCACAGTGCATGTTAAAAGAAGGTTTGCCTGCAATGGGTTTTTGCTTTTCGTGACCTCTGGAAAAAAGCATTGCCAAACATTGTAGTTGCTAAAACTTATGGCTGATTTGTGCTGGACTTGTCAGCAGGGCAATAATTTATTGATTAGAGCTCGTGCTAAACATAAGGAGGGTGATGATTCTGGGGGGAATGATGATTATGAAGAGGCTTTAAAATCACAGGAGGACATATAATTCGGGCTGCTGAGGAAATCCGCTATTACAGAGCTCAAGTTAAAAGGGCGAAGCATGATGCTCGGAAGTTTTTACAATTAGAAGGAATGGAAAATTTCAATGCGTTTTCTAAAAAGCCTCCTTGTTCTTTTAAAGGAATGTCCCACTACTCGTGGGACTATGCCCAACAAACTCATTACCCTTATCACCCTCTCCAGCCAGGGCCTATTTTTTTTAAGACGCCTCGTAAAAATTCAATCTTTGGTCTGTGCAATGATGGTATAGGTCTTCAATACTGTTATCTCATTGATGAGATTGTTAATACAGGGAAGGGTGCTAATGCTACCATCAGCTATGTGCACCACTATTTAGAAAATTACAGTTTTGGTGAGACAGAAGCTTATCTACATGCTGATAATTGTTCGGGTATGTGTACTTTTGACATTTTTTTACACTTTTCATTATTTCAAAATCTTTTCAAAATTCCAGAATTTAGGCTTTGTTTACGTTTTTCTGCAAAGTCGACAAAAATGCAAAATACGATAATTTCTATTCTTCTTATTACAATTCCGTTAATTTATACAAATTTATGCAGGGAGTAGGAAAATGAACTTTAAAATTATGCGACTTGCAAATCGAAAGTGGTTTCAATTTTTCCAAATTCCCTTCACATTCATTATGATTTAAACCATACAGGGGTATTGACGAACTTTTCCAGGGGGTTTCAAAATTAGAAGGGCTTTTGGTATATTCTTTAATAGTTATTTACAGACCCTTTTTTAAAGACAACACTCACACAATTGCAAAACTTCACTTTCCAGAGGGTTTAATCCATTTAATAGGAACTACCTCTAGCATTTAAATTTTCCAGGGGTTTGCAAAAAAGGTTCGTCAATATTGTCAATACCCCTGTATATTTTTTTTGGAATAGTCAACAAGCTTGTTAAATTTTCTAATAACATTTGTAACTCTAGGCCAGAACAAGAATAATGCCTTTCTGAATTATCTCATGTGGAGAATAATCAATGGACTTCATGAAAAGATTGAATATTCATTTATGATTGCTGGTCACACAAAGTTTAGCTGTGACAGGTAATGATCAGCCAGCCTTCATCTAAACTTTTTTAATTTCCTCCCGACTCAGGGTATATGTTGAAGGCCCAGAAGGCCAAACATAAAGATATTAAATATTATCTTCAATAAAATATAATGATAAAAATGGGTAAATTGTTGACTGAAAAGGTTTTTCTCTAGAGGATGAATTTTTTCCAATTTTCAGATGTTTCGGTGCATTCAAAACAAAGCTGCGGCGTACACAAGTCTCGTCATTATATGATGTAATGGATGTTTGCAATGATACTAAGGTTAATGTTGGTGTTTTGGCTGGGACTCATGACAAGCAGGTTAATAACATATGAGTGGACAGAGTATTTTGATAAAAAGTACCAATTTGTAGACATCAAAGACCTTCTTGAGTATCATCACTTTAGTATGTCTTCAGAAGAAAAGGGTATAGTATATTGCTCAAAAAGACTAGGTGATGAGTCTGTAAAGGTGTCTATCATTGGAAAAGTCCCTCTTGAGAGTGTCACCAATACCAGAGATTTGCCTGATATTATCCACCCTAAAGAATTCCCTCAGAAAAGGAGAGACTATCTTTTCACTGATATACGGGAATTCTGTACTGACAATACCAAAAATCTCACTGCACCTGATCCAGCTACATATTAACTTCTTTTTCACGAACGTGAGGTTTTTATTAAAATGATAAATCAGCACAATGGAGGTGTCACATCAATTCATTGTGAATAGTTGTGTTAAAGCATTCAATGTGAATTGCTATGAATATTCTCTAAATTTATTTCAAATTAAGAGAAAAATATACTTTATCATTGTGATGAGTATTTACCCTTCGCTGCTGCTTTGTCATTTTGACTATTACAGTCAGCCCTAATCAATATGTTTTTTCTTTTTTAGGGCAGAGTACGAAAAACTGAGGGGTAGATCACAAAAAACTATAAAATAACTATTAAGGGAGCGGTCATAAAGTATCTACTAGAGTGGGGTGGAGAATTTTAGGGTGTTTTTTTTGCTGTTTGTTTACATTTTTTACTCTTTTTATCTTGGCGTTTACCATGAATTTTCGGTTGAATTTATAATATAAATAAATTGCTAATTTGATAGCATTAGCAACTCTTCATTGCAATTTTTCGTGTACTGTGGGGTACCGTCAAAGAGGGTTGGTTCGAAAATTTTTTTGTGATTTTAGAAAAATCCTCCACCCCCCTCTAGTAGATACTTTATGGCCAATCCCTAAGATTACTCTCTTTTTTGAATAAACTTTTCAATTTTTGACAATTCTTGTGATCTACCCCTTCCTATGGCTCACCTTCACGTGGTGTACTCTGTTAAATACTTTCACCATTAATCAGATTTTATCTACAAATGTTGCAAGTATGAACTAAAAGCCAAGGTTTACTCCCGGGTCTCTAATGTTTCCAAATCACAGAAATGCCTAGTCATTCATTTATAATTGGTTCATAATTTAGCTTGTTTGTTTTGTTTTTGACTTCTTGACCTGGTCAATTTACAAATGAAGACCAGACAGTTTTGTGATTTGGAGGTGATGAAAGTGACATACTATGCAAGTTATCCTTTTTCAAATTTGCATTGTTTTTTCTCTTCAGTAAAAAAAAACAATTAAAAATAATTAAAAAAAAGGCTGATCTAAGCGCTGCAGCTTTCTATTTATATAGAGAAAAGAACCCTGGCAGCAAGAGTGCAAAGGCGTTTGAAGTGTGGAAGAAAGAAGGTGGGAAAGATAAAGATGGGTATGTGTGGGTGTCGAAGGATAAGAAGAAAAAAGACAAAAAGAAGAACAAAAACGAGAACAAAAAAAAACACAAAAAAACATTCAATTAATATTTCAGAAGGGCTCAAAACCCATTTTTAATTATAATTAATTTTATTATTATTTCATTTGATTAATTTTGTACATTTTCTCCAATAATTTATTTTCAAATAGCATCTCTCGTACAATTCAACTTGTGTTATTTTTGATTAATTCTTTCTAGTTTTTTTCTCAATTCTTTTCAAGTATAAAGTAAAAAAAACCCTTTTGTTAAACACTTTTTGATAATTGTATCTATCATTTTGGATAATTTGAGATTTAAACTTGTATGTTGTTCAAGGGTAGTGTCCTGACCTTTGCTTAAAATCTTTCAAATAGAGTTGTCTGGTCAATAGCTTCAATTTTTCTAATAATGGTACAGTGTGAGCTGTCAGATCGAATCTGATGTGTGGCTGGACGTTACCAATCTCCATGATTTATTATGGAGACACAGCCGTTCTATTGCAACAACTATATTGCAACTATTATCTATTATTGCAACAACTTGCAAATCGAGAGGGTCTGGATCGCTTCGCAACTTTTATACATAAATATGGCCCCAAAAATTTTTAAAAAATGAAAAAAACATTCCCACGTATTTACCCGAGCATTAGGTGAGCAAAATTTCAGCCAAATCCAACCATTTTTGAGGTCTCCAGTCTGCCCCAAATTTTTAGCCTCGTTTGAGCTAAACTTTGTGACCATGCCCTTAAAAATGAGAATTTTGAAAAAGTGAAAAAGGTATCCCCCCTATTTTCCTCTGTCGAAACAGCCCTAGTGCAACCAGAACCTGGCTGGCTGTTCACAGTGTTATTCTTTTTTTTTTTTTATTTATTCATAGAATTATATTTCACAGGTCTATCGACCTCTACGAAATAATTTTAGATTTATAAATTGTCTAATTCTTCATCTGTCGTCCAGTCGCCAGAAGATATGGACAGAAGAGAAGACGTTGTTTTGGTCTTTGTCCTAGATTTTCGAACTAGGCGAAGGTTTGTTCTAGGGCTTCCTCTTACATGCCAAACGAAATCGTCATTTTTTGAATTCATTTTTTTCGCCTTTTGGCACATATCTTTAATGATTTTTCTTTCGTTGATGGTGAAGTCGTCTGTGATGCTAAATCCACCAATTTCATTGAATCGTTTCAGCTTATGCAGATTTTGCATTATCCGTTCTTTTTCCTCTATACTTTTTAAGATCAACTTGATTGGACGCAAATGTAGCCCTTTTTGGTTTTGTCCAATGCGATGATGGTGGGACGGTTTGATATCTTGAACGCCAATGTTACCTAGTATACCTTCAATATCTATTTTGTCCTGTTCCTGTTGTTCCTCTTTGTTGTCTACCTCTAATTCCACCATTCCATGTATAATAATATTTCGTTTTCTTGATTCGATGTCTCTTTCTTCATTCTTGTTTCTTGTTGGTGTTCTCTCACTGCTGATTTGAAATTATCCTTGTGTTTCTTAGTTATTTCAGCGTATGTTTTTTCTGATGTTTTCTCTATGTAATTCGTCGTTTGCTTTATTTCTTCTTTTATAACCTGCTTGGTTTTTATTTCAAAGTCAGCCATCTTATTGGTTAAGATGTTTTCGATATCGTTCTTAAGGCTGCGGTTCTTGGCTAGCTGGTTTTTGAGCTTTTTAATGACGTCGTCCTTCTTCTCAATCTCCCTCTGCATCATATGATACGACTTCTCACCTATTTTACTCATTAGAGATCGTGTTATCCGCACGCAATTCTGACATAGATATTGTTCGTTATAAGTGTTGGCAAAAATTTGCAGCTGATAAAGCGGTAACTGTGTGCACTCGTAGTGTACCATGCGGTGGCATTTTCGGCATTTTAGACGGTTTTGGTCATCGTCATCTGAGCAGGAGGTGGGAGTGCATGTTTGGTTTTGTTTAGCTTCTTCAAATGGTTGTTTTTCTTGCTTTTTGTCGGTTTTTTCGTTCAGTTTATACTTTTCAAGAAGTCCGTAGACTGATGTTCGATTCCATTTTTTCATTGGGTGCTCTTTCTATATGCAGTATGCATTCCATCCTTTCTCCTCGTAATCACTCTTTATCACTGCTTATCCTATCTTTATCATCAGAAAAGACCATTTTTACGTTGAAAATTTAAATTCACGTCGTGACTCCTTTAGATCCCAATTGGAATTAATTCAAAGCCGTTGTTTGCATTGTAACAGCTTCATTTTTAAAAGAAGACATTACACTGCATTTTCCATCAAAAGAGCTGCAAGTTTAAGCGCAAACATAAAGCTGAAAAAATCTATAAAAAAAACTTTTGACGTTATTTTCTTAACAAATTGAAACTAGTGGACCTTTTCTAAAATACAACAACTCTAAGGATTACGATAAATCTTTAGCTGTTCTAGCTTCATGATACAGTGCACTGAGGTATTGACTCAAACAAAAACTCAGCAGCGTGTCGTAATTTAACAAAGAGAGTGACAGCTATATTTGAATTGAAGTTTTAGGACTATATTTCTGTCGGGCGGACAAGATTTAAGATGCAATTTGTAAATAAATGGTGCAGGTTATATCTTCTGCACCGGTTTTTATTTGTTAAGACGATCTCAAATTCGATAGAGATTTAAATTATTTAATTTATAACTAATACTATTTATTTAATTTACTACTTTAAAAAAATCAAATACCTTTCCTCTCAAATTTCAGTATTTCAAAAATCTGTCGGATGGACAAGTCGAACATGTTCATCTACATATTAATAGCCGTAGTCTGTATGTCTGTTTTCTGTTTGTGTGTCACTTTCGTTTTTGCAAGCAATTTTTTTGTTCTCGATAAGTTTGTTTTGATTGACAGGTAGGATAGAGCTTGGTTTAGACTTTATTCAGCCTTTGTTTTGAAATTTAAGGCTCATCTACATTTAGTAATTTTAATTTCTGCTCAGACTTGCCTTTTCTCTCTTCTTTTGTTTTAAATGTTTTCGAATGTATTTAATTAAGGTATGTGTTCACCTTTCTTGACACATTCTCTTTAATTGATCATATCTTTAGAACAACAAATTTTTATATATCAAAAGTATATATTTTCTGAAAGCCAATAATATTCTCTTTCTAATGGTAAAAGTTTCAGCTGAATTTAAAAAACTGGGCAGGAAATAATTAAAATTATAAGAATTTTAACCTTACCTACTTTAAAGAAGGTAAACTCACCCATAGCTTTTGAATTTTGAAAAAATAATTTCGATACTATGTTCCCAATAGATGGAACTAAAAAAGTGTCTTGGGATTTTTTTTGGAATTGACTTTAACTCTTTAAATCCTAAATTCTGTAAAAATATCGATAAAAAAGTAAATTTAAATGTGATTTTTTCAGTTATCTGTAAATTGAGGAAAAACAACTCGGTTAGAAATAAAATCCTAAGACACTTTTTGAGTTTGATCTTTTGGGAATCTCATAAAAAAGAATGAAGTCGATATCTAAATGCTATGGGTGACTTTAACTTCGTTAAAAGTAGTATGGTGTGGTAAAATTTCGTTTTTTTCTACATCAATTTGAAATTTTTAACGAGATGATTGCTGTCTATTTGAGTAATCAATGAAATGTGTCAAAAATATTACTATTCAATAGAGGTGAGAATAAACATCAGCTGAATTCTCTCTTTTGTCTTTGTTGTTTCCGAAAGAGACAATTATTTGAGTAAATAATCCGCCATTAGCGACATTCCGCGGACGCGGTCGAATTGCCGTGAAGGGATAAATTTTTCAAAATGGTAGATTTCACTTTCGTTTTCAGTTAGGCGGCTTATGGATCTGAGCAAATCTGAGCACTATAAGAAAAATAAACAGATTTAGCAAAGAAGAAGCTGAGGAATCAGGGGCGGATCTAGGATTTTGAGGGTACCATGCAAAAACTAAACCTTTTTATCAGGTTTACATTAAAATTTTAGTCGGAATTAGTATGAAAAGTGTGTCCTTTGCTTTCTCTCATAAAAACCATTAATTTTCAGTACAGTAATTTAAACAAAGTTTTTTTCTCTGTATAATAATAACAAGACCAAATAAAAGAGAAACCATATAAATATTTAATGAAAAGCAAACAGCAAAAGAGCAAAAAAAAATTGAGAGTTTTATCTATTACTGTACTTTGTATAACAAGAAAAGTGTGTAAAGAGCGCAGTATAGAGTGAGAAAGATCTTCTTTCAAATTTTTTTTTTAAATATTTGAAGTCATAAAATATTTTCCATAAATTACATTTTAAAGATATTACATATATACCTACAAATATATTACAAACAATCCCACCAAATAGAAATTCTTGTTGATACAAAAAAATATTTTGTCTGTTTTGAAATTTATTTTGCAATCTTGAATTCCAAGAGTTCCATACAAAAAATGTCATTTAACGGTAAATCCCATGTTGTAATTTGATCAGTGTCCATAGGCTAAATCTCGCTGTCTCAGTCCACAGTGGGATAGAATTGTATACAAAGTTTTACGACTACGCAAATGAAAATAATATAATACACATCCTGAATTCAAAACTAGGGGTGGAGAATTCATACCGTGATTGACTGATTGACTGCAATAATCTCGAGGACCCTCATATTGTTTGTATATGTAATTTTTTTATGAACTTCAGAATTCAGTTCTATAAAAACATCCATTATTGGCATTAATTTTCAAGCCAGCACATAAATAATGTCTTCTGCAACCTCATCCTTGAAGCATGACCTTTGTGCTTTGATGTGTTTGTACCCTTCGTGTATCCTATTTGCTATTAAACATCGAGCTGTCAGTAAAGTGTTCAACAAAGCCAAGACCAAAACCAAGACAAAGCTAAGTGAGCAACTATCAAAAGAAATCTGCTGATGGTCAACCTCCTGGTTGTTGTTGGAGTTTCGATTATGTACTGCTTGCTCATTTTCTCCATAGCATTGTTCTTGAAACTGATAGAATTCCAGATAAAAAACCCAACGCTTCTTTACTCGTTCATACCTAATTTTCTTGATCAGTTTGTATTGGGATTCAGGAACTATAACATCTGGTAAATCATTAGAAGATGATCTGAAACAAACTCCAATGACACCAACATATGACACCAAATTTCCAAATCCTTCTGTTTTGAAAAGTTTTTTGTACTGTTTTCACAATTCAGGATCCTTTGGCAAACGATGGAATTTAATAGGGTTACCATTAGAGTCTTTCACAAAAACACAAGCTGGAACTGCAGTTACTTTTCATTGTGGATTGTGAAAACAACTCCAATCTGCTAAAAATTTCAGTCTTCTCTAACTTTTCCTCTCAATCTTGGCTTGTTTTGGTTTGGTATTTTCGCAAGATGGCGCATATCATCGAAAAAGTCCCTACAGCTAGTTACCAGGCCCTTTTACGGAATGTGGCTAATAAGACGAACTTTGTTTTGAAATTTAAATGGTTATAACTCTGGATCAAAAAAAGATTTTAAGATCGCGATTTTACCAAAATGAAATCCAGTAACTTTTCTTCCACTTTGAGTGAAAAATTTTTTTTGACAAAAAATCGGAAAAAAGGTGTACACATACCTTAACGCCATTCGAATTCTTTTTAAAACAAAACAATTTCATTTCATAGAAAAGAAAATTTCAAATGTAAATCAAAACATAAAAATCAAAAAGTTTGTCGGAGAGCCTTCAAAGGGCGATATAAAGCATAAGAAAAAATTACTTCACCTCTTTCTTCCTATAAAAACATTCAAGTCGTTGATACTGTTAACAATTGTGTACGTCATTTTTTATGTTTAAATTCGAAAAGTTATGACAAGAGTTTCAAAAAGCAACTTAGAATTGTCTTATTTTTTTCGATCTGATAAAAACAAAGAGTTATACTATTCTTTGTGATCTTCCCATTTTTTCATGAAGAATTGTCATTTCAACTGGACGGCATATTTAACGCGAGCGAAGCGAGAAAAATAACTGCCCTGTAGAGTCGACACTGGTACAGTAAACGATACTCTTTCTGATAACTTATGTCAAATTATGTCACAAGAGGACAGTACATGATCCAAATATGTTTAAAAGATAAGACATCTGGGGAGGGTTAGAGTCAAACTTTGTAGGGATTTCTTTTTTTAATTGATCGTCTTTTTAGGCCAGCTTCAACATCGAAAGGAGTTTTAGTGCATTCAGCAGTAGCGGCCTGGCTTAATTTTCTTGGTGGTGCAAACTATGAAATTAGCGCCCCTGGTATTTTTGTCCTTATTTGCGCCCTCCATCATTAAGTGAAAATATTAAACTGTAAGAGCAGTGACTGGTTGAAAGTAACGCCCCTAATCTTTGAAATGGAAATTATATACCTAGTAAGTCGATTTAGTCTATATTTTTGCTTTCTAAAACTCTTAACAGAAAAATTACCTGATAATCTTTAAACTTTTGCGCCACTGGTCTTACTTTACTCTCCATTAAAGATCATGGCTGAAAGAGGCCCCAAAAATTCAGAAGTTGGGTAAAAGGGATCGTTCTAATTTTGGCGTGGCAGGCAAAACATTTTGGTGTAAGAAAGGTCAAACAGCTTAAATGATCTTCTAAAACGGAGAAAGTTAGTCAGTATAAGACCACAAAAACCACAGCGAGAATCAACAAGTTATGATCATTTTGGCAATCTCTCATTTTGGGGGTGAGCATTTGTAACTAGGGGAAAGTGAGCAATAAATTTGAGTCGAATCGAGTTTGCTAAATAATGTTAAATTTCTCTTCTTGCAACAAAACTTGGATGTCGAATGAAACAACAGCCGCCATCTTGGATTTCCATCCAAACTGACTTTTGTATCCTTCAAACAAACATTTCTAGCGGGCCGCGGAAGAGCACTCTCATACGCCCGATTCATAAGGGCGACACATTCTCTTTAACCCCTGGTGGATACACAACACTTCTCTTACTTCTGATTTAATATTGATAGAAGTTTCGAAAAAAATTAAAGAGAAAGGATGCAAGAGGGTAAAATAATGCGCCGCAGGTGAAAAAAATTAACATTGTGCTCATAGAAGGCGCTATAAACATCAACAAAATTTTGGCGCCCCCTGTCCCCCGGACAGCAGGTCTAAACCCACGGACAAACATTAGTTGGACCCCTGGACATTCAAAATTATCCTCAAACAGAGCAAAATCACCCCAGAGCAAGTTTACCCCCCCCGGACAAGACAAATTTTGTAGATTTTTACTACCCCCCGGACATTATATTCTCTGAATCGGAAGAGATGACATCCGTAGTTGCATCTGGACATATTGTGAATATCAATATGCTTTGTTGTGATCCATGCAATAACAACTCGTCTCAAATAATTGTTGTAGAAACTTGGTTTTATCAGAAAATTTCGGCTTTGGTTGTTCTTTCTGTGATCTGCTTGATATAATCAAGACTGAGGCAGTATATTGTTGCAATAACAATAGATATAATTCCAACATATTTTCACACGTTTGAAGTGGATAACGGATGTAGTTTTTGCCGCATCTAGTCTTTGTTGAAGAATGGTTGCCTTGTTGGTGTGCATAGTATTAATGCTAAATCCAGCCAAGAGAATCTCCATAAAGACCACATTTGCTGTTCATATCAACAACAAAAAAAACCAATGGGACCCATGGTTATCTTGAGAAGCATTAGCAATAAAAGTTTCCTTGTTGACATACTTTTATACTTAAAAATATCGGATATCTTATCTCTTTTTTCATATTCAGATAAACACACAATATTTCCTCTTGCTGTTTGTTTAGTTGATGAGAAAGCCAAAGTACCTGACAGCCATAAACCAAACTTCTGACACACAGATCACTCATTTTCATTGCTGACATCAAGCAGTTACTACACTTGTTTTTCAGGTCCAGGTCAAATGAAACAATCCTACTGTTGTAACCAAGTTTCCTGCTCTTCAAAGCCGGCAAGTAGTGATGCAACTTGTTGCATATTTTTGTATAAACAAGACTCCCCTACTCCATACAAAGCCATAGCCTTTTCCAATCGATGATTAATCCAGAGACTTGGGAAAAGAGGATAAGAAATACGCTATTCATCTATTGAAACCTTTCTTTTAAGAACTTTATGAACTCGAGACAATAAGTATATGTAATCACATGATAACAAGTGCAATTCGAGAATAATTTCATGAGTGATTTTTTTGTTATTAATTTTCCGAGTCCGAAAGGACGAGCAAAATTTGAAACAAAAAAATCATGAATGCAATTTTCGAATTGTAAGAGTTGTTATGTGATTACGAGGTAATCGCACAATTTTTCACTACTTTTCCCGTCAGGAAAGTAAATTAAACTGAAAGTTTTACATTTTTCTCTTCTCTTTATGTTTTTCTTTTATTGTTTGCTGAAAGATTTTCTTTCTCAAAAAATGAATTTCAAATGCAATTAAAACGTTCGATAAAACAATAACAGAAAAAACATTAAAATCAATTTGTAAACATTGGCGTGTCATTGAAGAGTGTGATTAACGTTTAATTGTTCTCTACAGGGTGCAATTAACGATCCATTGCTCTCTTTGAAGGCGCGCCAAAGAAGAAGAAAATAACTCATTGTGCGATTAAGCATAAAATAATCCAACAACATTATCGAAAAAAATACAATAGTTATACAAAACAGCTCCATCTAGGGATTTTCCCTGATATAATCAAGATATAATGAAATACATATCTAGCAAATAAAACAGTTCCGCAAATAAAAGTGTATAAGAATTAAAAATATGAAATATCCTTCTCTGAATAGAAAACATTTTAGCCTGGATATCCAAGCTCAAAATTTTAGAAAAAATAAGTTTTACCTCAGCCAGACAAAGTTTCTAAAATTATAGAGCTTGGTGCACCTAACAATCAGGTGAACCCCTGTTGACAGATTTTCCTGCATGAATCCCATGGCTGCAAATAAATATATGCACATAATGACATGCATAATTTCAAGATGGTACCCCAGCAATGATAAATCAATTTAGAATGGCAGCCTTGACCATAAAATATAGACAGTGTGTGGTGGAAAGTCTGTTTAGACAAAAAGTGCAAAGTGAATTTTGGAGAGTTTTTTTTTCAAAATCCAACCCAAAACAGCAATACAAAATTGGCAAACAGAAAAGAAGAATTGAAGCAAAATAAAGATATACCTTTTTAGTTCTTTACACGATGCAACCAAGTCATTAAGAAGATTAAAACAAGAATATCTAAGCAAGTAATTGAAAAGAAAACAACCAGAACATCTAAAAATTCCCATGTTTTGATCTTCACACTTCTTCCCTACCATTATCGTTATTTTTATTTGGATGCGTGGTCAAACACCCAAGGGAGATAATTAGATATTCTGTTGTTATTTGCTTCGAAGAAGAAAAGTCAGGGAGATTTGCAAAGCAGCGTATGCGCCTTACTGATCGCCCGCGCGGTCCACCTAAATATTTAGGCGAACACTTCCAGTCGGCTCGCATAATTTCTTATACGCGCGCCACCATCCAGATCTCTGAATCGCTTGGACCAACCAATCAGATTAACTTGAAAGCTGGACTAAAAAAATTAGTATTGCTCCTCAGAGCACTAAATTCAATACATGTGTAACTCATTGCTTAAAAATTGAATACATTAAAATTTGGTAAGAAAATTGAAAAAATAATATCAGGCTGTGCTAAGAAAAACTTGTTATATAGCTAGTGAAAATATGTGTGTAAGTTGGATTGTAGAATTTAAAAAGAAGCATTTTTGGGGTCTCCTGGTTTGTTTACATTTGGTAATTTTGGCCCACATGTTTCCTTGCTCTGATGACTTGTGTTTGGACCATCTTTCCAGGGACAACATGGATACAAAACAAACATCCAAATAAATACAGATTCGAAAAATATTCTCTAGAATGAGCAAATTTACATATTGCGTATATGTGTCATCACAAGCGATTTGGATAACATTAAAATTCGGACCGTACTGTAACGGTCTTTATCGGTCTCTATCGGTCTCTATCGGTCTCTATCGGTCCTGTCCGATCCGTAATTGTCCATCGACATTCAGATAGTTCCATGAAAAACATAACAAACAAAATCAAAACAAAACGCTACCGGACCGTTATGGGCCGGTCCGGTCCGGGCCGGACTGTTCCTTTTTTTAGTTCTGGACCGTTCCGGACCAACCTTTTGTTTTACGGCATACGAGAAAAATAAACCAAAATGGCCGATCGAGTTAAAATACAGAACGTAAATTTACCTTATTATCTTCGTTTTAAACTATCTTTTAGGAGATATTATTAATCATATTTGACAAATCAATGTAGTTTTTCTAATTCTGTGATCACAATTGTATTTTTTACATTCTATAATTATATAAAGATAAGATTTCTTTTTTCTAAATTGTTCTGCATTTTACACTTATCACGTGTGTAAATTTGATCCAAAACGCTGCTGACAGACTGAGATTACCCTTTCCACACATGTGACTGAATGAAGCAGTGCTCTGCACGAAATATCTCGAAAACCTTTTTAATGTTATTGCTCTTATGAAACATGAAACCAGATTTGTGGTAAGTACATTGTATTTCTAACAATAAGTAAGGTATTTTGTATGTTGAGTTTTTAATCTATTTTGAAACACAGGAAAGGGAGAATGAAACTTTAAGTTTGAAATCTTTCAAAAAAAGCTCTTGGAAATGAGAAATTATTTTAGTATTACAATGAAAATATGGATTATAATCTAAAAACTACATCCCAAATTTGTTAAGTAAATACCTAAATGTAGTAGTTGATCTCATAGTTTAAAATGTGATGAAAAACTAAAATTGTGGAAAGGTTACCATTGACAAAAAAATCATAACTCTTACACGATAAGACTTTTTTCTAGCATCAAGAGAATTTGAGAAAATAATAGGCTGCAAAAGGACAAAATTTTAATTAAAAAAGACCAAAGAAATTATTGCGTCAAGTCAATTTTTCAAAATACTGCCGACTATAAACAGGCAAGCAATCATGCTGATTGTCTCTGATTGACGTATAGCTAGGAAATATCACAATACTTTAAAAAGGCTTGACTATTTTTTTTACAGTGTCAAGTGAATCAAGAAAATTAAGTTCTGCAAAAAAAAAAACGACGACAACACTTAAAACCGTTCAAGAAATATCTGAAAAAAATTGGTTGAGCTTCTATGACTATTGCGATATTTTCTTAGTTTATCAGACACAATTGGCATGATTGCATTGCTTACATATGGTTTTGTTAAATTATATTTGTTGGTTAAATAACGGTAAACTTTGTCCATGTCATCCTCCGTGAATTTTAAATAACCTCTCAACCCAGAAATTGTGTAATGAAGCATCTGATGAGATGAAAAAACCGTTTTCATGTAATCAAACCCATCCTTCGCAACAAGTTTTATTTCATAAACTGAAAGATTTCCCTTTGTATTTCCTAACAGCTCATCCACCAAATCCAAATTCAAATCTACTTCCTGAGATGACTGTGGTTGTTCTGGTGGTGGTTGCTGATTGGTGATTGGTTGTTGAACATGCTGCTGCTGCTGCTGCTGCAATGAAACCATCATTCCGGTCAAGTTTATTGTTGCCTCCTGCCACTTAAAAACTTCTTGGCGTAGCTGTCTCAGCTCTAACAAAATTTGTCCAGATAGATACATCAATGGTTTTGTGGTCAATGGTTCCATGGCGTGGTCTGTCAACGCATTTGGAATTTCAAAAGAAGTTGACGAATCATCAACCACTTCACCGTAATTGATTGAGCCTGGAGTTGATGTCAACAAAGGAGAAGCAGTTGGTCGGATGGGCTGATATAGGCTAGACGTAGAATGGACAGTCGACATTAAGGATGAGGAATTGACTTGAATGATCGAACTTGCTGACACAGAATGAACGGTGGAGCTAGCTGCTGACGAGGAATGAACGGTGGAGCTAGCTGGCGACGAGGAATGAACGGTGGAGCTAGCTGCTGACGAGGAATGAACGGTGGAGCTAGCTGCTGACGAGGAATGAACGGTGGAGCTAGCTGACGATGACTTGACAGTCGAGACAGTCGGCACAATGGAGGACTGGACAGTCGAGACAGTTGAAACAATGGAGGACTGGACAGTCGAGACGGTTGAAACAATGGAGGACTGGACAGTCGAGACAGTTGATGCGATGGAGGCTTGGACAGTCGAGACAGTTGGCGCAATGGAGGACTGTACGGTCAAGACAGTTGACGTGATGGAGGAGTGGACAGTCGACGCGATGGAGAAATGGACTGTTGGTGACGAGACGATCGAACTTGCTGACGAGGAAAGATGGACGGTCGAGACAGTTGAACTTGCTGACAAGGAATGATTGACGGTCGATGACAAAGTGGCTGACAAGGAATGGACAGTAGCAGGTTTCGATCTTGGCATACTTGAAACAATTGAAAATTGCGGTGAGTCTTTATTTTTTGTGGTGGTCACCATTGTCATCCGATCAAAAGCAAAACCATTTACCTCCCTCGTCTTTTCGCCTTGAAGCATACTTGATTGTGGCTGAAATAGGAATAGATAAGATATGAATTTTTTGTGATGAGGATTTTAAGAAACTTCTTTGATATTGTTGCTATGGGACAATCTTTTTTCTTGGTCAGAAAACTTTAATAAATAATTGAAATTGGCTTGGCTTAAAATTTCATGGCTATCTAGGCTTAATAAAAAAAGTCTGAAATTAAAACTGAACACTGGAACTTAGCTTACCTGTTGAACTTGTTTGCATGCAACCCGGTTTGCATCAGCTTCTCGTGCCTTCTCCAATTTCGATTTTCGTTTTGCCTTTTCAACCTAATATAGATAGAAGGATAATACATTAAATCAATAAGAATTATTTTTTAATTATGACTTTAGTACCTTATTGGAACTAATTTTTGCAGGTTTTAATTTTAGCTTTTTCGGCAAAAAAAATCTTGAAAAATCCCTAGGAAAATGAAAGAAATTTGTCCAAAAAAGGGCAAAACCGCAAAAATTAAAACCTGCAAAAATTCCAGAATGTAAAAAACCGCCAAAATTAGAACCCGTGAAATGCAATTTTTCGGATATTTTTTTCGACCACGAAAATTAGTTCCAATAAGGTAGGTATACCTGATTTCATTTGATTTTCACTATTCCTGAATTATATTTTATATTCCTGAATGTTTGAAAATAAGCTCTAGAAACTTGTGTTGCTTTTAAAGTCAATAATCGGCTACTTTAATCGTAGAAATTTTAGCGAGTTTTCCCTGTTTTCACTAAAACATGCCGAATCGACAGATCGCTAAAATTTATACGCGCTAAATTTTTCAAAATGCAATTATTTTAGGGGGAAATTTGTTCGTTTTTTTGAGGTCGCTCGATTTTTTTAGTCAAAGCACTTGTTGTACATTTTTGGAAAGCTAAGGGGTAGGGGAATCGAAATAACTTGGGTGCCAATTTTGCTTCGGACACTTTGGTATGATTTTCGGACAAATACGACGGTCTCAGTCAAAAATCATAGGGTGAAAAAATAATGAAAATTTCAGCTAGAGAAAACTGAGACCTGTTATATATTTTTGGAAAGCTCTCAAAAAATTAAGATTAGTGATATATTGCGAGTATAGGTGATTTCTTTACCTAACTCGAGATTTTAATCCTTAAAAACAGTGTTTTTCAGTGTTTTTCAGCCAGAAACAGCTTTTTTGTCCAGTTTTAGCGCTTTTGGAAGCTCGATATCTCGAGTTAGGTACTGAAATCACCTATACTCGCAATATATCAATAATCTTAATTTTTTGAGAGCTTTCCAAAAATATACAACAGGTCTCCGTTTTCTCAAGTTAAAATTTTCACTAATTTTTCACCCTATGATTTTTGCCCGAGACTGTCGTATTTCTCCGAAAATCACACCAAAGTGTCCGAAACAAAATTGGCACCTAAGTTATTTTAATTCCCCTACCCCTTAGCTTTCCAAAAATGTATAACAAGTGCTTTGACTAAAAAAATCGAGCGTTTTTACAAATTTCCCCCTACTATTAGTTTAATTAAATCCAGTCCAAGTCTCCTTTTTTAATGATTTTTTGCGAAAATTAATAAAGATATTTATTTTTGTCGGTCCCTAGAGTTCTGTAAGAAAATGTAAAACACACGCTTATCTCTATATATATATATATTATCTCTCTCTTATACTTTCACCAAAATACATACATCTCAAAAAGTTTTTTGGAAATGGCAATTTGCTAAAATTTATCCACGTGAAATTTTTTGAAATTGTGATTCGCTAAAATTAGTCTTGCTAAAATTTCTATGATTAAAATAATCTATATATTAAAAAACCATACAGAGTTATTGACAAACTTTTTTTACAAAACCCCCTGGAAATTTTCAACATCAGCTTACCCCTTAGATATTGAGTTTTCACCCCCTGGAAAATTCTTTTTTTGTTGATTTTCTGAAACAAGAGGTTGGAAAAAACCTGTAAAGTTTTATTGACCTCTGGAAATCTTCATAAAGCCCCTTAGAAATTTTTTGAAAATACAAAAAAAAAACCTTGGAAAAAAGGGTTGAAAGACCCCTGAAAAGTTCCTCAATACCCCTGTAGGGACTAAAAATGGAATAACCCAATACTAGATAAGTACTGGTCAAAATTGAAAAAATGGTGGTTTGTCAAAATTAATATCCATTGCCTTTACCCAAAATCGCCCCTCTTTTTAATCAAATTGCCCAAAATCTGATACAAATAAGAAATTTTGCCATAAAAGTATCTTTATTTTGTGACAGCCTAGAAAAAATCAACTTAAGAAGTATGTTATCTCCTTTTAGATCCATCAAATCCCAGAAGTTTACATAAATCTCTAAGGTAAGTTTATAGATACCTTCTTTTCTTTTCCTGACTTCTTTTGTTCCTTTTTATTTGCCTTTGTTTTGACAATCTTTGCCTTCTTTGGTGTTTTCGTCTTTGGTGTTTTGGATTTCTGCAAAAAAGAAAAGAAAAGGGATAAATGTCTTTTCAAAAAAATTTGTATCGTATGGATGGTAGTACAGAGAGGCAAAAAAGTTCTTATAAAAAAATGTATTTCTTTTCCCGCCAAATCATCCCTTTCTGATACAGGGCTAGAGTTCAATCTCTAACCTTTCTCAGGCAAGAAAAAGTGAAGCTTTAAAAAATGCGTCGCATTTTTGACGACAGATTGAATCTAACAATTCCTTTGTTTACGATTGATATTTTTTTCGAAATTTAGCGGTAGATTTTAGTTTCAATCTGTCATTTGTGTAAAAACCAGGCGAGCCGCTCAAGGCCGCCCAACTTTGGTAGGATTTGTTGTCTCAAATCCTACCAAGGAGATTGACTTCTAGCCCTCCGGACTTATACTTCATTGTTTCTGATACCATTGGTCATTACGAAGATAATATATTCTATATTTTTTCCAGGTCGAACGCAAATCGAGAGCAAAATACTACCGGAGATGAAGCTGAATCCGCATGGCTGAAGAAATAAAAACTACATACCGCTTTCGCTTTAGTTGTTTCTTCTTCCTCTGGTTCTGTGTCCGTATCTGATGAGACCACCTCTTTGTTTTGAGTTTTCTCCCACTCCAACTCGAAATCATTGAGTTCCTCCTTGGTATCTAAAATGTAAAAAATAGACCTATTTTTAGTGGGAAAAATACTTTTTGAGCATGAAATTTTCAAGTCAGGGTCCTATAAGGAAACTATTAGCTTTGTCATAGCCCGGGGTCCACTTAATGGTTTTTTTATAGACTGGATGGCAGTCCTGCCAAAAGTAGACTCTAGTCTTGCTTAGTCACAAACGTTTTTAGGCCATTTTGAGCCTCGTTGTTCTTATACTTTAGGCGTACAAACTTTCGCGAGGACGAAAAATAGCGAAATTCACGACAGTTACCTTCGCAAATTTAATGAAAAAATATTTTTCGCGAGCATAAACTTTCGCGAATCAAGACGTAAAATTGAGAATTTTCACATGAAAAAATTGCTTAGATAGGGACGTCCTTTAACTTATTAGTCTTTTAGCAGGCTAAAAATGCCAAAAAAGTTAAATTTTAATTAAAGTTTGAAGTTTTAAAGACTTTCTATTTTGTCAAGAATTTTTCGGGAGCATAAATTTTCGCGAATGGCCCATCCTAGAATTTTTAATGACATTCACTTTCGCGGCAATCGTGAAAGTTTGTACGCATAAAGTATGAAAAAGAGTATTTTACGTTTAGGACAGACGTAGCCTGTCCCAATCGAAATGTTGCTAATAAAAAATCTAGCATCGTTCAACAAGAACTGGAATTGTTTTGTGCCTACCTCTCATTGCTAGAACCTTTCCATCCAAAACTTCTTTGGTGTTGATCCTGATACGGCAGGTCTCTCCTCTGATTACCCATTTCAATTGGTCCGTACTTTTAATTACGGTGGTACCATCAATTGCAAAAAAAATCAAAGTAAATTGAGGTAATTTATCCTCCACAGTTCTAACACGTGTACTAGGCATGATGAATAATATCGTAAATCTCTTAATATCACTTTGTAAAAGCTTTGAGACAAGTGAATAAATCGAAAATTCGAACTCTTTTATAGTGAGATCAATTGTAAATCGGAAACATTTCGAATAATTCGCAACATTTTATTACGTCACATTTGATAGTTCGTTAATTAACGACATTCTCCAATGTTCGATTCGAATCTTAAGAAAACGTCACTTAGATGTAGTATTATGTAGCGTCAAAACACAGTCTGTTGACGTTCTTATAAGTTGTGTAATTATGAGTTGATAACTACAAAACTGAATGCTCATAAAAAAGGATAATGTTATGTAATGTTATGTAATTTGTTTAAAAGAAAAGATAAACAAACGTTCGAAAATAATGTGTTTCGTTTCTTATAAATACCCCCAGATAAACTTTTGATCTTTGATTCTTTTAGTTGAGGTCTCCAAGTGCATTTTGTTATTTTGATCGTTATATTTTACCATGTCTGAGAAACGAGCACTTGATACTGTAGAGGAGGAAAAAGTTGACAAATTTTTTAGAGATGGTTGTGGTTGTAAAATTGGACCTGAAAAATCGCAATGTTTTCAATTATTCACCAAGGACCAAGTTTCTAAGTTTCGAGATGACGTTTTTGAGTTGGACAATAAAGAGAGAGACATGCTCGTAATGGGTTTTCTTATGGCTAATAAAGCAAATAATGGTGATAAATCAAACTTTTTTTTGTATGGTCAACGTGTTTGTCGCACTACGTTTTTATTTTGTTTCGCCTTGTCACTAAAGCTCTATGCTACTTTGTGCAAACATTTCCAAACAAACGGCCTTGTTCCTCGTGAACATGGAAATAAGAGAAAATCACCACATAATTCTCTTCCAATCGAAACACGACAACATGCGGAAACCTTTCTCGCGTTGTTACTAAAAGTGGTAACACAGGGTAACACATGGTAACAGGGG
Organism: Clytia hemisphaerica; assembly: GCF_902728285.1. NCBI lineage: Eukaryota > Metazoa > Cnidaria > Hydrozoa > Leptothecata > Clytiidae > Clytia > Clytia hemisphaerica. The sequence goes on along the minus strand of NW_027104101.1, from coordinate 301,603 downwards.
GTAACACTAGGGTAACAGGGGGTAACACATGGGTAACAGGGGGTAACACTAGGGTAACAGGGGTAACACATGGTAACAGTTTGAAAATGGTGGCTCTGAGGGGTCGGAAATTTGAAAAATTGACTTAACCAATGTTGTTGGTGAATACAATGATAGAATGAATGATGCTGGTCAATGCAATGATGGAATCGATGTTACTGGTGAATGCAATGATGGTGTTACTGGTGAATGCAATGCTGGAATCAATGATGCTGGTGAATTCAATGTTGGAATCAATGGTGCAGGTGACTGAAATGATGGAATCGATGCTGCTGGTGAATGCAATGATGGTGTTACTGGTGAATGCAATGATGGAATCAATGGTGCTGGTGAATGCAATGGTGGAATCAATGGTGCAGGTGACTGAAATGATGGAATCGATGTTGCTGGTGAATGCAATGATGGTGTTACTGGTGAATGCAATGATGGAATCAATGGTGCTGGTGAATGCAATGGTGGAATCAATGGTGCAGGTGACTGAAATGATGGAATCGATGTTACTGGTGAATGCAATGATGGTGTTACTGGTGAATGCAATGATGGAATCAATGGTGCTGGTGAATGTAATGCTGGAATCAATGGTGCTGGTGAATTCAATGTTGGAATCAATGGTGCAGGTGACTGAAATGATGGAATCGATGTTGCTGGTGAATGCAATGATGGTGTTACTGGTGAATGCAATGATGGAATCAATGGTGCTGGTAAATGTAATGCTGGAATCAATGGTGCTGGTGAATTCAATGTTGGAATCAATGGTGCAGGTGACTGAAATGATGGAATCGATGTTACTGGTGAATGCAATGACGGTGTTACTGGTGAATGCAATGATGGAATCAATGGTACTGGTGAATGTAATGCTGGAATTAATGGTGCTGGTGAATTCAATGTTGGAATCAATGGTGCAGGTGACTGAAATGATGGAATCGATGTTGCTGGTGAATGCAACGATGGTGTTACTGGTGAATGCAATGATGGAATCAATGGTGCTGGTGAATGCAATGGTGGAATCAATGGTGCAGGTGACTGAAATGATTGAATCGATGTTACTGGTGAATGCAATGATGGTGTTACTGGTGAATGCAATGATGGAATCAATGGTGCTGGTGAATGTAATGCTGGAATCAATGGTGCTGGTGAATTCAATGTTGGAATCGATGTTGCTGGTGAATGCAATGATGGTGTTACTGGTGAATGCAATGATGGAATCAATGGTGCTGGTGAATGTAATGCTGGAATCAATGGTGCTGGTGAATTCAATGTTGGAATCAATGGTGCTGGTGAATTCAATGTTGGAATCAATGGTGCAGGTGACTGAAATGATGGAATCGATGTTGCTGGTGAATGCAATGATGGTGTTACTGGTGAATGCAATGATAGAATCAATGGTGCTGGTGAATGCAATGGTGGAATCAATGGTGCAGGTGACTTAAATGATGGAATCAATGGTGCTGGTGAATGCAATGGTGGAATCAATGGTGCAGGTGATTATCAAAAATATGTCTCAATAGTTTAAAACTTTCAGAACAAGGAAAATGATAATTCTATAATTTAGGCTATTTTAATAAGAAATTGTTCTACGGGATATGAAAAATCAATTAATTTTTGAAAAGATCTACCCCTGGACACTTCGATTTTTTTTGATAAATTTGGCGATGCAGTGGAATGCAGCTTAATCCGAGTTAGTCAAAATATAAACTTTTAAGGGGGCACACGATTGTTTAGAATAAGAATGACCAACTTATGTATAAGACAAGGAAATTTAATCTTTGTTTTAAAGGAACACAAGTTATTACTTTTCTCTCTTTTTTGCTAACTATTTACAAAGTAAAAATATTAAGAAATTATAACCGGAGTTAATAAAAATCACCCAAATATTTCTTTCTTCTTATACCATTAAATTTGGCTTTTAGGATCTTAGGAGATATGGAAAATGAAATGGTCAGTATCGAAAGATGACGAAATTTGAGAGCAGTGAGGTGAAACGCGAAACACGAAACGAAAGTAACATGCACTATCCTAGCCGCAGCAATAACCATAAGAAAATTCAAACATGAGATAAAGCTTCCTAAAATATAGTGTCGCTTGATAAACCACTCAAACTTAAAAACTTTTAAGTACTGTGTTAAAGGACAGTAATTTATCATACAAACATAAGATAAAACGTTCTAAAAATATAGTATCGTTTAAACATAAAAACTTTTACTGTTTTAGAGGCCGTAATCTATCGTACATAGGTAGAGTAGGTAAAACGTTGGTAGTTGCATTGCATTCACCAGTAACACCATCATTGCATTCACCAGTAACATCGATTCCATCATTTCAGTCACCTGCACCATTGATTCCACCATTGCATTCACCAGCACCATTGATTCCATCATTGCATTCACCAGTAACACCATCATTGCATTCACCAGCAACATCGATTCTATCATTTCAGTCACCTGCACCATTGATTCCAACATTGAATTCACCAGCACCATTGATTCCAGCATTACATTCACCAGCACCATTGATTCCATCATTGCATTCACCAGTAACACCATCATTGCATTCACCAGCAACATCGATTCCATCATTTCAGTCACCTGCACCATTGATTCCAACATTGAATTCACCAGCACCATTGATTCCAGCATTACATTCACCAGCACCATTGATTCCATCATTGCATTCACCAGTAACACCATCATTGCATTCACCAGTAACATCGATTCCATCATTTCAGTCACCTGCACCATTGATTCCACCATTGCATTCACCAGCACCATTGATTCCATCATTGCATTCACCAGTAACACCATCATTGCATTCACCAGTAACATCGATTCCATCATTTCAGTCACCTGCACCATTGATTCCAACATTGAATTCAGCAGGACCATTGATTCCACCATTGCATTCACCAGCACCATTGATTCCATCATTGCATTCACCAGTAACACCATCATTGCATTCACCAGCAACATCGATTCCATCATTGCATTGACCAGCATCATTCATTCTATCATTGTATTCACCAACAACATTGGTTAAGTCTATTTTCAAATTTCCGACCCCTCAGAGCCACCATTTTCAAACTGTTACCCTGTTACCCCTGTTACCCATGTGTTACCCATGTGTTACCCCCTGTTACCCTAGAGTTACCCCCTGTTACCATGTGTTACCCTGTGTTACCACTTTTAGTAACAACGCCTTTCTCGTCAACTTTGCTGAGCAGAATGCTCTGTTACTACCGGGCAGAGTACCGCATTATCGTGACGAAGAGGCCAGGCTACAACTGCTACCGTCGCACGAAACCCGGAAAACAATTTATGAAAAGTATCGGGAGGCTAGTGATATTGTCGATCTACCCATTATGGGTCTAAGTACATTTTCGGAATTTTGGAGAGCCAGATTGCCCCACATCGTGATCGCAAAAACGATGAGCGATTTATATTGGGTTTGCCAAGAGGGAAATACAAAACTAATTCGCGCGCGGGCCAAAAATTTCGAGGACGAAGATGACGATTATGACCAAGTCTTGGAAGAACATAAAAAACACATCGTCCGGGCTACCGAAGAGCAGCGCTATTACCGAGCCCAATGTGATAAGGCCAAAGAAAATGCAAAGGAGCTTATTGTTAGTTCGGAGAAGTTCGACCTCTTTTCGCCAAAGCCTAAGTGCTCATTTAAGGGTATGGCTCATTTTAGTTGGGACTTCGCTCAACAAGTCCACTACCCGTATAACCCACTTCAACCGGGCCCAATCTTTTTTAAAATGCCTCGAAAGTGCAGCATTTTTGGTATTTGTAATGATGGAGTCAATATGCAGTACAGCTACCTGATCGATGAAATCAATTCTACCGGAAAAGGAGCGAATACCACCATCAGCTACGTTCACCATTTTCTTGAAAATTTCAATCTTGGAGAAACTGATTCTCATTTACACGCTGATAACTGTTCAGGTATCAATACATGTTTTTTTATAAGCATAACGCTTATAAGCTTATTTGGCCTCATTATATATTGAAAAAAATATTTCTTAAACAATAGATCTATTGCTTTAAAGGATTAAAATCTGGGTCTCAATATGCTTATAAGTATGTTATGCTTATAAAAAGAAAATCATGTACACGATTATGTATTTTGTGAATGTAAAATTTATCAGGCTTAATTATAAAGGGGTCAAAAGCATTTCCTGGAACAGCCCATAATTTTATCTTAAACGAGAAAATTGCTACTTTTAAAACAACTTTTCCAATAATTTCAAAAATTTATGACAATTGAAAATAAACATAAATATAAGAATTAAATTATCATTTATATCAGATTATTAAGCAAACCAGTTATATAATTGTTTTTCACTTTTTTCAAACTTAGGCCAGAATAAGAATAATGCTTTCCTGCATTATCTGATGTGGAGAATAATCAATGGCTTCCATCAAAAAATTGAATATCATTCATGATTGCTGGTCACACTAAATTCAGCTGCGACAGGTAAATACCTTATTGGTAGAATTTTTGGTGGGTGCTAAATTTGGCTTAACTGCCAAAACCAATAAATTTAGTATCCACCAGAATTTCTACCAATAAGGTAGGTTATTTTACTAGACTTATCTTTATTAACTTGAGGGTACAAATCTTAGCAGGAACTAATTTTTGCGCTTTCTGTTTTATAACAATAAAAATACAGAATAAATTAATAAATTTATAATACAGAATGAAAAGTTTAAACCCTGATAAAAATCTATCATACTAAAATACTAAACTTTTACAGCATTGGCCTCAAAGCAGTTAACAGTTAATTATTTTATGGGAAGAAGTTTTCAAGGTTTTAATTTTGCAAATGTGGTAATTTTCTTAATGTTGGCCTTAATTACTACAATATAAAATGGTATACCTTAAAGGAAGAAATTTTGGCGAGAATTTAATTTGGTGGATGGACGAAAAAACTAAATTTGGCAGGAATTTAATTTGGTGGTTGCTGAAAGATTTAACCTTAAATATGGCGTAAAAACAGAAAAAAATGCAAAAACATTGAAAAAATTAAATTTGGCGGATGGAGGAAAAAAGAAATTTTAGCGGAACTTAATTTGGCAGATTTCGGCCAAATGCGCCAAAATTTCTTCCTTTAAGGTATATGAAAAATTATAATTCTGAATTTAAGGTATTTCTAAAATCATTTAACTTCCCTTCAAATCTACCAGGCCAGTATCTACAGTAATTTACTTTTCATTATTAGATGCTTTGGTGCCTTCAAAAAGAGTTTCCGCAAAACACATGTATCATCACTGTATGATGTTGCCAAAGTTTGTGACAGCACCAAGTGCAACATTTCCGTGCTTGTTGGGACACACGATCAAAAGATTCATGTCCCCACATATGATTGGACGGAACATTTCATACAGAAAAAGTTTAAACCAATCGAAAATCTCCTTGAGTACCATCACTTTCGAATGTCGTCTGATGAACCTGGTTTTGTGTATTGCTCAAAAACATTTGATGATTTACCAACCAAAATATGTATTGTTGAGGATTTTCGTAAAGTCTCTCATGATTTGCCATCTGTTGTGGAACCGAAAGGATTTTCAAGACAACGGAAGGAATATCTTTACACAGATATAAGAGAATTTTGCACGGAAGAAACGAAAAACATAACTGCACCGGATCCAGATCATTATTAATTAGTTTCTTAGTATTCTTTCTATTAGTCATTCTGAAAATGAAAAAAATAATTGTTAATGTTCAGTGATTTAAAAAAAGCAAACTCCATTACCGTATTTCCTCAAATAAGCGCTGCGGCTTATATCGAAATTGCAAACTTTTGTTTTTTGATTTTAAATTCTGGGTTCAGTAGAAAAATTGAATGCGTTTTGTTTAACGAGAAGCTTTTTATTTATTTCATCTCAATCAAAATTCAAGGAGAATCACAAACCATATGATATAAGTCTTTATGTTTTAATAAGCGCAGCTTTATTTTTCTTGATTTTCTAATAAGCGCCGCTTTGCATTGGATTCTAGGTGCAACTCTATTATTAGAGAAAGAACTTAAAAAGAGGGTGGCGCTTATTTTGAAAAAAAAATCTTTTGGTGCGGTGCTTATTGGAGGAAATACGGTACCGTCTTTTCTCTACAATAAGCAAATTAAATCATTATTTTTGTGGTGCACGTTGAAATAAATTATGACATACTCATCAATTTGATAAGTATTTGCATAGTATTGTCAACAGGGGCTACTTGGGATCCTCCAGTCAAACATGAGACTACCAACTATTGGTTCTCCTTTTCTGAAAACAAATTTCCTATGAATTCCTTGTTTGACTGGAATATCACAAGTAGCTCCGGTTGATGGTAAAAAGTTTTTCAAATTAGGGTATATGTGACTCCTCAAGCGATTTGGAGTACACAAAAGACCGATCGGCCCAAAGCGGGTAAAATACCGGTCTTAAAGCGGCCGAAGTAAAATCTTTAGCGGCCCATTGTTCGTGAAGATCGGCCTCCAAGCGGGCGAGAGAATTTTTGAAAGGTCCGCTTGAGGCCGCTCTTTTAGCGGCCCTTTTTGAGCAAGAGACTTCCAAGCGGCGTCTGGAGCGGTCGAAAGTCCGGTCTAAAAAAGTCCGGTTCTAAAAAACTACTCAATCCTCAAAAGTACAATCTTTTTCAAAAAGTAGAATTGAGGAAACTTCAATAACGTTTAGCATTTTAAAATCTTTCGATATGAGCCATATATGATTAAGATATGTTGAAAAGGTGTATCGATAGTAAAATTATCTATCTTGTGTTGTATCGATAAGGAAGAGACGTTCGTGAAAATTACGAAGAAAGCGAGTTGATAAAACTAAGCATAAGAGACGATCGTGAAAATTACGGAGAAAGCGAGTTGATAAAACTAAGCATAACAGACGCATTTAAACGCTACAAAGAAATCAAAGTCAGAAGACTAAGCATGAGAGATGCTTGTGAAAGCAATGTAGAAAACGAGTTATTTGTTGACTATTCTTGTTAAAACATACGAAGAAAAACAAGTTGGTAAAAGTATGCATAAGAAACTCTAGTGAAATTTATGAAGAAAACAACTATGCTTTTGTTACAAATGGATCGGCTCAATAAAAGTTCTTGCTAAGAGATAGGGGTGTTCTGTTTCTTAAAAAGTCTGTTGACGTACTTGTGCAACTTACTATGTCTTTAGACATTTTTGTTTGTAAAAACTGGGACACTTAAAAACACCAAAACACTACAATGACTTCTAAGTTGTATCGATAAATTTTTATCGCTAATTTTCTATTGCTAATTTTGTTATCGTTTTCGATTAGTTTCTATCGCTAAACTTTCATGGATCATTTATTGTTAAACTTTTATAGATAAAGCTCCTATCACTAATTTTTAATCGCTTATTTGGGATCATTAAATTCTTATCGATAAAAGTCTATCGATAGGCCTATGTATCGATAGGTGTATCGATAGAATCGATAATTTAATCGTATCGATAAAGTGTTGAGAGCAAAAGTGATCCTTTTCCCATGGAATGTCAAATGTCCACGAATTTCCACGTTGTTAAAAATTTCTACCATATCAAAATAAAATCCAAATGATTTAAAACTGCAAGAAGAAAATCTCAGTTTCCAATTTCACAACACACGGCAACTCGTTTTCCAAGAAACGAACTCAATGTTTACATTTTCGGAAACGAGGCTAAGTAAAAGTAAGTAAGTAAAGAAATCAATAGCGGCCATCTGGACGAAGCGTACCGGGCATTGGACCGCTCGGGCCCCTTTAGCGGCCTCGAAGCCTCTTCGTTATGGCCGCTTTTCATGATCGGCCATGCATCGGCCTCTTTCGATAGTTGAACGGCCTTAGCGGTAAAAAGACCGGTCCAATAGAGGCCAAAGAGGAACGGTCATTAAACCGATCGGACTTTTGTGTACTCCAAATCGCTTGGGAGTCACATATACACATTAACTAGGGAACAAATCTCAACTTTAGTTCCTTCAATATTATCATACTGTGACTAATTTTTTTCAATCAAATATCTATTTGTTATTTCAAAACAATTTTTTATTCAACCAAAGTTAAATATTTTCTATGATTGTATTTTCTAGTTGCAATATGACATTGGATTTCTTTTTTGTTGTTTTATGTGAAAAATCAGGTCAAATAACCAAGCTTGGTTTAGTATAATATATATAACTTCAAAATATTGAACGCAAATGAAATAAGGCGACCATCGAAAATATGTTCTGTTCGTGTCAGCCGACCAACTAACTTTGTAGTTGTAGACAAAAATTCCTAGTCGGACAAGTCAGAAAATTGTTGGAATTTTTCATCAAACAAGAGCGAAGAATAAATATTTTAAAAACTATATATACTTTGAAACCATTTTCCAAAAACCTGACTAAATTTACTACCAACCAAACGACAATTCAATTTTAAGAAAATTTTTGACACAAACGGAACATATTTTCGATTGCCGCCCGAAGAGATAATTTCCAGATTTTTTTCTGTTTACCCCTACCTGCCCGCATATGAAATTTCTGAGCTTCAAAGAAGCGAACATAACACAGCCTTTTTATATCGCCTGCATGCCTTTTATATCACCAAAACTTTCTTGCACCCTTTATTCTTTTACGGCAACAAAAGAAGTTTTCAATATCCTTGCTTGAAAAAACTTGCAACACAAAAGTAAAAAAGTCAAAAAAAAATTGGGACAATTGGGACAATAACTCAGCTTTTCAGAACTTTTAATTCATCTATGTTTTAGAGAAACAGTAGCTATAGACTTTGTTAAAAGATTTTTGATATATATATAATTATAGACAAATCATCTTGCTTTTGCATGCAGCTTAGGAAATCCATCAATATCTTGTTTTTGTTGCCTTCTTATTCTACATATACACTCATCACTTTGGAGCAAGTTAAATTATGTCAGTATCAAATAAGTATTTGTTCCAAACAATTGGTGTCAAAATAATCCAATAGACAACAACTACAAGGCACCAATTTATCAGAAATGAGAACATCACTTTCCAGACTGTTGTACTGTTTACCTTTTTTAAACGTGCAAAAGTTTTGCCGGCAGCCGAGAGTTATGACCAAGGCCCGTTCTGTACGGTCCGGTCCGGGACGGTCCGGACCGGACGGGAACGATAGATTCAAGCTATCGACTTATCAAAACAAACAAGATCGGAGAAAATAAATGTATCACTCGAGAACGGTCGGCACCGGTCCGGGCCGGTCCGGGTCGGTCTGCACCGATCATTTTATCGGACCGATCCAAAACTATGTTATCCAAATCGCTTGTGATGACACATATGGAAATCCACTTTTTCCAGAGAACATTTTCCAAGTATATATCAAATTTCAAAGGATATGTAGGTGGTGCTCAACCAGGTTCAACTGATCATATCCACGTTTGTCCAGAAAACATTTATAAAATATCAACATCCACTGCATAGATTTATTATTCCATTCTGTTTTGGTCAAGCTAAATAATGCGAGTAATAATATACCTAGTTTCTGCAGGTTTCATTTAATCTTTTAGCAGACTTTCTCCTTATACCTTAACGTTGAACGTGACAGTCAAAGTGCCAAAATGTTGAGTCATCCTAAATCAATCTTTGCTTCATTGCACCAGTGCTTGTATTGGCAATACTTAACTTTCTGTGGGATAGTTTTCTGGGTAGTGTTGTTATAAACAGTAATTCATAGAGGAAATGACGATAACTAGCCTCAAAATATATAAAATGAAAATCTACTGTAAAACTAGGGGTATTTAGTAAGCAATCTGTATGAATTACCCTAACACAGACTGTAAAGTCCACCGATTAAATTATGTTTTGGCCGCAAAAGTGTCAAAGCCATGTGAGTCAATCTACTGACCGGCCAAAACCATGGCCCGTCAATAGTAAGGCTTTAAAAATATCACATGTCAAAGTTATTTGAACTTTTTGCAATGTTTTGTTGCCGAAACTCGAAATTTCCAACCCAAAAGTCAATGGTTTCCCTAGATACAGCTAAAAGTACCACAGAGGAAATCAAGTATACTTACTGAATCTCAATTCCATTACCATTGAGGAAGTTTTTCTAAGATTAGACTATTTTTTCATCTAAAAGTTGAAAAAAACAACAAAATCATCAATCGATATTGCCCATCTTAAATCAAAACGCTAAGAAGTTTTAGGGAGTGCCATGGAAAACTAAGACATATGTGGTCACAATCAACCTTCCTACTACCAATAAAAAATTATGTTTGCAACACAAACAATTCATTCAGAGCAATACAGGCCAGAAAGAAACTGGTTCCAATTTTTCGAAATTTCAAGCATGCCTCATGTCCGCCATCTTTACTCCCAGAATATAGAATGATTTTCCTCGATTTTCTCAGGGGAAACTCCCAAAAGGTCAAACTTTCATTTCCCAGTCTCTTTTTCACAAAGAACTCACTGGAAAGCTTTATTCAAGGACTTCTTTCTTGAACATTGGGTATACCTGTATGTAACGCCATTTCTTTTCGGCCTTCCTTCCTGCTCAACTATTCTACAGCTTTGCTTCTTCAAAGGGTGCCGAATTCAAAGGGAAAGAATGGGAAAAAAGCGGCAGCACCGTTTCTTATCCTCTTTTCCCAAATCTCTGATTAATCCATAATCAACTGATTGATTGGATATCGATTGATTTCGATAATCGAGAATAAAAATCGGCCATCTTAAGGTCAATCGATGAACAATTGACCCTCCCTTAAAATCCTGTAATTATCAATTCTCTATCGATTATCAGAATTAATTGATATCCAATCTATCGATTGGTTTATCGGTTAAAAGACTCAAAGAATATATCATCAAAAACATACATGTTCCTTTTTAAATGGTACAGATTTATAAGTTCCAGCTGCATCCATTGTACCATAACAAATTGATCTTTTAGAGCCTCCTGCACGATTACCTCGTGCTGTATTTCCCGCTCAAAGAACGATGACCAAAAGACACCATTACCGCCCCATACCGCCGTTTTAAAGGCAGGAGATTTTTAGCCTGTACTAGAAGATTTAGCCATAAGTTTCATTACTCTATCTACCATATTTATTTACAACTCTATCTTTAAAATTTGGAGCACTTCTGTAAAAGAAAATCTGTCTTATTTCTAGCGTTCCTTAAAATAGACTTAGCCGACATTTTCAAATTTAAAACAACTCGATCGCATTAAAAATTCTCAACTTTGGCATTAAATTACGAGATAATTGCGGGTTTTCAAGGTGGAAAGTCTTGGGATTCAAAATATACATACCTCGATCTGTAAGTTTCCATATATTTTTCTTATATCTAAGAGTTGTGCTACGAAAGGAAACGTTTTTCGATCTCCAGCGGGACTACAAAGAGTTTTCACTGACTTTCACTAACCAGCTAAATCATTGTTTTACAACTAGCCATAACTGCCGTTAAAGTGCCACCGCAACAGAAATTAAATAAACTGGCAATAACATTTATTAACATGACACTGCGATGTTAATTTAGAGATCGATCAATTTTACTCACGAACTTGGCCTTAAGGGGATTAATTTTAGCGGGAATTTAATTTAGCGAGTTAGGCAAGTTTTTCCGTAAATTCGTGAAAGTTTTAAATACCTTTGAATTTGCGAAATATAATCCTCGCGAAAGATTTTTTAGACGTAATTTAAACAGTAAGTGTAAACCGCAGGTTACATGTTGAAGGTCACAGGTTACAGGTTACAGGTTACAGGTTAACAAAACACAGACCGGAAAACTGTAACGCACTCGTAACATACAACTCATAACATACAACTCATAACATAAGTTCCTGAAAATATTATATGTAATGGAAATGTAATATCAAAATATGTTAATGATGTTATTTAGAAGACTTAAACGACAATTCATCAACCCCAAATATTGACAAATATTGACACTTAAATAATGTAAATAATGATGTTATCTCAAAGTATGATGTTTTGTACGCCAATTAACAATAAAATATTCTTCATGCATAATAGGATGCTGACGCTGCAAGTTGAGATAGATTGACAGGTTTTGAAAACAATAAATATTCCAAGGTAACTGTTTTAGAGATATGAAAAAGGTGATGTCATTTTATCAAAAATACAAAGCAGGGGATAAAAATATTGAAACATTTATAAAATATAATCCCGTTGACGCTATTTTCATCAATTCTTGTTATCATACTCAAGGTGATACAGGAGATAAAATGAGATATGACATAGTGATTGTGAAAAAGCTATTTTCCTGTTAGGGGGCTGTTTAAATCAAAGGTGAGATCGATATCCGAATATTTCTTTATTCTTTGTATATAACATACGTAACATGCGTATAACATTGAAAAGATAATTTTTTACATGTGTGATATGGATGTAATATATAATACAAGATTACAGGTCCGTGTTATACACGGCGTATAACGCAAAACCACATGGTAAGCACTTGGGTAGATCTTTAGCTTTAAATAGTTCTAAATCAATAAAATACCTGTTTTTCAAACATTTTCGTTGCGTTTTACAGTAATTGAAGCTGACCTGTCAACACTGACCTGTGACCTGTAACCTGCAACCTGTAACCTGCAGTTTACACTTACCGTAATTTTAAAGGTTTTTTGACATAATTTCTCTTTGTTTAAAAAATAAAGTTTAGTTAAACCGAGACCAATTTAATTTGTTGTTCTACGGGCAGATCGTTGGCAAAATATGAGTCGGTCGGTCGGTAAAATAAAAATAAGACTTTCATTAATCAAGGAAGGTTAGGATCATTTTTTAAATGACTATTAGTAAACTAGTATTAGAAATTTGTGGCATAGGAAGTTCAATGTTATTATTTTATCGTTTGCAGCAAATGCTGGGTCGGTCGCGCCCATAGAACAACAAATTAAATCGCCTAAATTAAAGTGTACACACCCTTCAAATTTCGTGCATACAAAAGTGAAAGAAAAAAGTTTAACTTTTAACGCAACTATTTACTTTAATGGGATAAACTTTCGCAGCGATTAATTTTCGCGGTCGAACCAATCCTCGAAATTCAAAATTTTTGCGGGGACTTAATTTCGCGGATGAGGAGTTCCCTGCTTTTTAGCGTAATCTCGCGGATCAGCATTAAGTGTAATTTTTCTAAAGTGATTCCAAATTTTGCAAACAGGACTTCTCTCAAAATTTTGATATGGTAGTGTGCGAGAATTCGAAAAATAAAGAAAAGACTTTCTTCAAAGCGGGGTTTGAGTAGTTTGAATCACAAACCTTTAGTGGCTAAATATTTTTTCGTTAGAATATGAGAAGTAACCTAGCGAAAAGGGAGAATCAAAACTCATAAGAGTATGCAAGAAATTTGTTGGTCGAAAAAACGACGATAGAAATTTAAAAGTTTAGCGGATCGAAGAAAGATTTAATATTTAATATAATAGAGTCATTTTGCTTGGTTAGGCCTTTAAACCAACCCCACAGCCTTTAGAACAAGTATCAACCCCTAATTTTGGCTTTCAATTTCCGCGTTTAGCCTGCCAAGCCAAACGCGGTGAGTCATTTTGCTTGGTTAGGCCTTTAAACCCACCCCACAGCCTTTAGAATAAGTATCAACCCCTAATTTTCGCGGGTGACATCCAAATTCGCGAAATCCGCGAAATTTTATCCCATTAAAGTATTTTTTTTTTTTAAGTTCAGCACAAAAGATATAGTACACAACTAAGACAACACTTCTAAATGAATAAAAACATTATAAAAAATGGTATCAAATTTGGTATTTTATTCATCTGCTTTAGCAAATCAGAATGCAGGCTTAAATCAATTTTCTTGAGTGTCAATAACTGTTGTTATAGGGCCACAACATTGTCGAAAGTAAAGTCAGGAAATAACAGTATCAGGGTGTCTTTAATGAAATAAGCTGGAAGTGATAAATTGTCTTTATTTAAAAATTCGATTGTGGCAACCACATTCTTCCATTCTTCAGTTGAATTCGTTTCTTCGGTAAGGTATTCTCTTCCGCATTGGCATGTAAATACCCCTGTACTTGATTCAATTTCTAATCGACGCTTAAAACGACTGCAACATCGATAAAACCACCCTCCTTTGTTTCATTAATGTTTTAATAAAAAAATTTCAGGATTTAAATAATCGATGTAAACCCAGTTATTATCAATAAATATACCACATGCAAAATAGACACCACAAGGCTTTAACACTTTTGCGGCCAAAACATAATTTAATCGGTGGACTTTACAGTCTGTGTTAGGGTAATTCATACAGATTGCTTACAGAAAAGCCCTAGTTTTCCAATAGATTTTCATTTTATATATTTTGCGGCTAGTTATCTTCATTTCCTCTATGAATTACTGTTTATAACAACACTACCCAGAAAAACTATCCCACAGAAAGTTAAGTATTGGCAATTCACACACTGGTGCAATGAAGCAAATATTGATTCAGGATGACTCAACCTTTTGGCATTTTGATTGTCACGTTAAGGTATAAGGGGAAAGTCTGCTAAAAGATTGACCAAAACAGAATGGAATAATAAATCTATGCAGTGGATGTTGATATTTTGTAAAGGTTTTCAGGACAACCGTGGATATGAACAGTTGAACCTGGTTGAGCACCGCCTACATATCCTTTGAAATTTGATATATACTTGGAAAATGTTCTCTGGAAAAAGTGGATTTCCAAATACGCATTATGTAAATTTGCTCAGTCTGGAGAATATTTTTTGAATCTGTATTTATTTGGATGTTTGTTTTGTATCCAGGTTGTCCCTGGAAAGATGGTCCAAACAAGTCATCAGAGCAAAGAAACATGTGGGCCAAAATTACCAAATGTGAAAAAACCAGGAGACCCCAAAAATGCTTCTATTTAATTTCTACAATCTTACTTAAACACATATTTTCACTAGCTATATCACAAGTTTTTCTTAGCACAGCCTGATATTATTTTTTCAATATTCTTACCAAATTTTAATGCATTCAATTTTTAAGCAATGAGTTACACATCTATTGAATTTAGTGCTCTATGGAGCAATACTAATTTTTTTAGTCCTGCTTTCAAGTTATAACATCTGAATCAATGTACTAAGGGGGCTAAAAGTTAAAAATCAGTTGGGAGGTTTTGGTCTTTTTTATAGTCTTCTCAATTTTATTTCAAGTCAAGTCCTCGATATCATGAGTGATAATGATTTTTTTCATGTATCTCTTACATCTCTTATCTGCAATACTTCTTTATTTTCCCAGGTGTTATAATTGAAGGTGAATTATAGAAAAACCCTTATGGGTTTAATCTTTTTTTAGTAAAAATTCAAACCATTTTTGACAGCAATTACAAATTAAAAGAGTCGCATAAATGTTTTCTATTCAGAGAAGGATATTTCTTATTTTTAATTCTTATACACTTTTATTTGCGGAACTGTTTTATTTGCTAGATAGATATTTCATTATATCTTGATTATATCAGGGAAAATCCCTAGATGGAGCTGTTTTGTATAACTATTTTTGTATTATTTTATATTTTTTTCAATAATGTTGTGGGATTATTTTATGCTTAATCGCACAATGAGTTATTTCTTCTCCTTTGGCGCGCCTTCAAAGAGAGCAATGGATCGTTAATTGCACCCTGCAGAGAACAATTAATCGTTAATCACACTCTTCAATAGCCTGGAGATCCATGCTATGATTTCTTATTCTATATACTGATGGCGAAATATATAGCATGGTATGGGCTGACAGTTTGAATTTCCCATATCCTAATAACGGTTGAAAACACAGCCAATCAAATCCTGTTATTGTTTCACTGGTCACACTTTCTTAAAGAAAGGGCAACTTCCGAAATGTGGTTTTTATTTTAGTTAGTGAGGACAGCGCTAAATTCGAATTTCCCACTGTAATTTTTTTGAGGCCAAAATCGGACTCACAGCTCTGACCCGTCAAGTATTTATCAGATTTAAAAAAAATACGCAGACGGGTTCCTGTCTAACTCTTATATGACACGCTAATGTTTACAAAATTGATTTTAAAATGTAAAAATGTAAAACTTTCAGTGTAATTTACTTTCCTGACGGGAAAAGTAGTGAAAAAATTGTGCGATTAGCTCGTAATTCGATTAAAGATTAAACTCTTACAATTCGAAAATTGCACTAGTGATTTTTTTGTTTCAAATTTTCCTTTCGGACTCGGAAAATTAATAACAAAAAAATCACTCATGAAATTATTCTCGATTTGCACTCGTTATCATGTGATTACATATACTTATTGTCTCGAGTTCATAAAGTTCTTAAAAGAAAGATTTCAATAGACGAATAGCGTATTTCTTATCCTCATTTCCCAAGTCTCTTGATTAATCATTGATTGGAAAAGGCTATGGTTTTGTATGGAGTAGGGGAGTCTGGTTTATAAAAAATTTGCAACAAGTTGCATCACTACTTGCCGGCTTTGAAAAGCAGGAAACTTAGTTACAACAATAGGATTGTTTCATTTGATCTGGACCTGAAAACAAGTGTAGTAAGCTTGATGTCATCAGCAATGAAAATGAGTGCTCTGTGTTTCAGAAGTTTGGTTTATGGCTGCCAGGAACTTTGGTTTTCTCATCAACTAAACAAACAGCAAGAGGAAATATTGTGTGTTTATCTGAATATGAAAAAGGAGATAAGATATCCGATATTTCTAAATATAAAAGGGCCCACTGCATAACCCGGACCCGGACCGGACCCTGGACCCCGAGAAAACCAGGACCCCAGACTTTTATGAAAACCCGGACCCCTCTTAATTTTTCGAGAAAACCCGGACCCCTCGTAATTTTTCGAGAAAACCCGGACCCCTCGTAATTTTTCTCGTAGAGAAAATTACAAGAAAAGAATCTGGGCTAGGTAAGCTAAGTGCTCTGATAACACTTGTTTTACGCGGCTTTACGCAGTGGACTATAGGCTGCCATAGGTCTGTAAAATTGACGAAGTTAAAAACATTGCGTGCATTTTTTTGTTGTTGTTCTGTTGCTGGTTAGTGGTTAGTAGAATATGTATGCAAGTAACTGTGGCTTGTATTCTTGAAAAGTTTTGGAAACTTCAATCTATAAAGAAGAAGGTAGGTAGACACTTTTTAGCCTTCATTTGTATATGGCTTGAAATTTGAATTGAGAAGAATGTGAGACTGGTATTTTCTTGGCCTTGCTTTGTTAGCTAATGCTAACCTGTTCCATTCTCTCCAAAAAAAAATTTCTCTAGCTGCTGGCTCATCGATAGAGTGAAGCAATAAATACCTAATAAGCATATCAATAGATTATATTTCATTTTACTGATAAATCCCACCTAGCATAACACTAGCTAACAACCAAACTTTTTATAAGACTCTAGCATCTACAAAGTCTCTTCTAATTTTAATTTTTTTTGCCTACTGTGCTACCGTGAGATCGAGTAACTTGCATCAGTGGAGGCCAACATGCATAGCCCTCAAATGAATAACCTGGCTAGTCATTAAGATACAAAGTTAAATCAAAACAAAAATGGTAGAGTAGAGCTGCAAGCGGAGCTGCGTAGTTCATTTTTTTGAAATTTTGCTGCTTTTGATTGGTCAGTTATTTGATAGCTATGCAAGTTTCCCTCCACTGATGCAAGATACCCGACTTCATTTATTATACACCCAATGATATACCGTGAGATTGGGTAACTTGCATCAGTGGAGGCTAACATGCAAAGCACTCAAATGAAAGACCTGGCTGCTCATTAAAATACAACTACGCAGCTCCGCTCGCAGCTCTATACTACCATTTTTGTTTTGATTTAATTTTGTATTTTAATTAAACCCAATCTCACGGTACTCAGGTCGTGCAGGTGGGGTACTAAATTTTCAAAAATTACGAGGGTCTCTATGACAGTCTAGAAAGTAAGGCATGTATATGATAGATATATATCCGGCATAGACTTTGTATCTCACAGGCTTAGCCCAAAGTTATGCTCAAAAATCTGGTTTGCATGTTTCCTTATTTTAAAAGATTTATGCAAAAAGATTTATGCAAGAAGAGGAGAAAACTCTAGAAAGAATTTTTACTGAATAAATGCACTGCTTCTAGTCAATTTTTCCAAATCAAATCATTAAAAAATTTAGATTAAATAAAGTCTTGAGAAGTAGAATTTATTTTTCTAATTTTAGTAAGAACCAAATATATTTAGCAACCAAAATATCAGAGCAAGATCATGCCTCCACAAAAAGTTAAGGCAATATTATGAAATATCAGGCTGAAATTGCTTAGACATTAAAACCTAATTCAAGTTAAACATTACTATAGTGATATGACTTCAGTAATCAATAGTCGATTTGTTTAATATGTAATATGTAATCACATGATGAGAATAGTTAATGCAATTAGAAGATGATTGCGCACAAGCTTACTTTGAAAGTCATTTTCCAGGATTTCCAAATTTATAAGCCGAAAACTTTTGGTAATAGCTCATGAAATATAAAAGCTAAACGAAATTTTGTGAGTTTTCCTAACTTTTATATAGCATCAATATAAAACACATTTCATCCCCTTATTATATTCACACCTTGAGCATGATGACATTTTTGACAAGCAGGTGTCAAAAAGATATGACACATTTTTTGCGTAATTGCCCTTTTAATGTCAAATATATATATCATTTAAATAGAAATTTTATGAATAATTTAAAGAAAAAGGTCATTCTTATCTATTAATTCTGTTCTGTACTCAAAATTTTGCGATTTTCAATTTTTGGAGCCAAAATTGGCAATTTTCTATTTTTGCTCATATCAGCATGATAAGTGACGTCATTCAGCCTTATGCTGAATATGAGCAACCGAAGTTATTATGTAAAGTTAATAGAAAACGAAAGTGATCTATGTCTTGAGATAGCTAATTTTTCAAACTCAATTTTATATCCTCAATTTAATCAGGAGAAATTTTCCGACCGTTTGGTATATAACATTTTTATTATTATTATTATATAGTATACAAGTTCACAGGCCCGAGGTGGGCCTCTACGAACCGGTTTGATTACAATTCTAATTTGTTAAATATCTAAGTTTGTGTCTTTTCCACGCTTCATTAAGGTTTTGTTTAAACAAGTGAATGGAGGTCGACTCGACGACAAATCGTGGCAATGCATTCCATGTAGGGATTGTTCTATAGTAGAATGACTTTGTTTGCGCTCCTCGAAGACCATCAGCAGCAAAGTTTGGAACGAATTTGTGATCGTGAAATCTGGCTGGACGAGTTCTTTTAACTAGCTTGTCCCGAGTTGTTTTTGGATCATAAAAATGGATATGCTTATACATTTGGACCATATCGCAGAAAAGTCTTCTAAACTCAAGAGATGGAAGCTTGAGTCTTTGTAAACGCTCCTCATAGTGGAGATTACGATACTGCGGAATCAGTCTTGTTGCCCGTCTTTGGACCCCTTCAATCAGATTAACGCTGCGGCGTAATTTCGGCTGCCATACTGATTGTGCATATTCTAGATGAGGTCTGACAAAGGTCGTATACAATGTGCAAAATGCCGAAGGACTCAGGTCACTGAAGCTTCTTTGGATGACTCCTAAGATAGAATTCGCTTTATTGACTTGTCTAGAGATATGTTCCTCAAAAGATAATTCAGAGTCAATCAAGATGCCTAGGTCTTTTTCTTCAAAAACGTGTTCAAGTTCGTTGCCTCCAAGTTGGTATCTGTGTGCATGCTTAATATTAGCAAATTTACCTATAGTCAAGACATGGCATTTGTCAGGATGAAACTTTAGTAACCAATCTCGGGACCACTTTTCCAATTCACAGATATCTTTTTGAACAACTAGAGAGTCTCTAATAGAATTGATTATTTTCACTATTCGTATCGTCGGCAAAGAGAAATGCATCGGAGACTACCTTTTCTGGCAAATCGTTTATGTAGATAACAAAGAGCAGCGGCCCAAGTACACTTCCCTGAGGAATTCCACTTATGAATGGTCAGTAGTTGATTTAGCTGAGTTAACCTTGACTAGTTGCTTGCGGTCTGATAAAAATTAAATCCATTTTAACAGGTTTCCGCTGATCCCGTAACATTCTAGTTTCTTTATCAACCTCCTGTGAGGAACTGTATCAAACGCTTTTGCAAAATCAAAGTAGACACAGTCAACTACTTTTCCTTCAGACATTGATTCGCAGCAAAGGTCGATATAATATAGTAGTTGCGTAACTGTTGATCTTTTGCCAATGAAGCCATATGCTTGTCTGAGAGGAAGATTCTCTCGAACAAGTTGATCAATCATTACTTTACGTAATACTGACTCCATCATTTTGCATATTATCGATGTCAGGCTGACAGGTCTGTAGTTTATTGCCAGATTGTGTGCACCCTTGTTTTTGTATATTGGTGTGACATGTGCCATCTTCCAGTCTTCGGGCAGAACGCTCTCTTCTAATGTCTTGTTCATAATGATCTTCAATGGTTCTGCTACAAAGTCAATCAGTTCTTTCAGCATTGACGGATGTAGCTCATCAGGTCCGAACGATTTATTTGCATCTAGCTGTTTGATCTGTTTTATTACTGTTTCTTGGGAAACTTCAAGAATATTAATCATCGATTCTGTTTTCTTCTCAAATGGAGGTAGTTCTCCCTCAGGTTCATGTGTAAATACACTGCAAAATTGCTTCTGCAGAATATTGGCTTTCTCCACATCTTCATGCTTCAACGATTTCTTGTCATCTTCGGACTCCAGTAGAGATGCCACGCGGCTAGTTGATTTCAGTTGATTTCTAACGTGTGACCAGAAACGCTTTGGGCGTTATTCTTTGCTGATCTACTGATGTTGCGTTCATAACTTCTACGCACTCGCCTGATCATGCTGTTGACTCGGTTACGTGATGAGACATATTGTGTTCTATTGAAGACTTTTTCCGCGTCTGAAGAATTGACCCACTTCCTATGCAGTCGCTTCTTAGTTCTGATTTCTTTACGGATTTCTTCTCCCAACGGAACAATTCCTTTACACTTCCAATAAGAATTTCCAACTTCTTTTAAAGGCACGAATCTGTTTCTCAAATCGGTAAGATCCCCTTTGAAATGTTCCCAGAGCTCACATACGGTCTTATCGTTCGATTTTGCGATGAAATTTTGAGTCCATTTTTCGGCCTCAAGAAAGTATCGCATCTCCTGGAAATCAGCTGAACTGTAGGCATATTTCTGGCAACTTGGCTTCTGTTCGGCACGACATTTGAAGTCGAAGACGAGTACACTGTGGTCACCCCCCAGTCCTAGTGGACTGAGGTATTTGAGGTTATTGATTTGGTTATATTCGCTGGTTAGGATGAGGTCCACTAGAGACGGCTCGTCCATTCCTCTACATCTTGTTGATTCTTTTACATGTTGGTAAAGAAATGAATCGCGTAGTGCATCTAGGAATTTTTCTTCTTTACTATCCTCAATGTGGGGTGAGGTCCAGCTTTCCCAATTTATCGTCGGTAGGTTGAAATCTCCAACAAAACATTTGTGAGAGTACCTCTTGTCCTGACTCAATGTCTTCAGCAAACTATTCAACATAGAATTGTTGTTATCCGAGTCGGCTTGTTTCGTAGGACTTCTTGTATACATGCAAACACAAGTTTTTCTTGTTTTGCCAGACGAATCTCAATAATACAATTTTCTTCAAAATCAACTGGACTCTTGATGTCAGCAACAAGATGGTCAATGGTTGAGTGTGCCAGTATGACGATTCCTCGACCTTTTTTGTTATCAATATTAGTGGAGCTAACGACTTTATATTCTTTCATTTCGTATTCGTGCATTGTCCATACTTTACCATGTTTTGGTTTAACTTCACAAATTGTAATTAAGTGCGGCTTTTCATCGGTTTGTATTCTGTTCAACTCTCGTTTCTTTACTTGCGTAAATTGATCTGCATTGGTGTATAGGATTCTTAATTCAGGAATTGTTCTTACGGTGGGTTTTCTTTCGTTGATATTCGGTGCTTGTTTGTTTGATTTGTTTTTATTGTTGCTTTGTGATTCTCAGCTTCTTTACTTCGAACCGTTTTTTGAATCACCTCTTACTCGATAAATTTCTGATTGAGATTGCTTTTCGGAGTTTAGTTTCTTTGCTTTATCTGATAGTTCTTTATATTTTCTCCTTTGTGTGGGTGTCAGGTCTTCAGTGACACTGATTCCTTTGTAGTTTTGAAGTCCTTTAAGACTTGTCAAGTTTCCAATAACACTCCACTTTTCCGTTCCGTCATTGAGTGAGATTAACAAGGGACGCTTCTTATTTTCCTTTGATACTCCCAACCTTCTAACAAGCTGTATGTCAGCTCGTGCATGAGTATCCTTGATGAAGTCCGATGCCCAAGCTTTGTCCTCTTCATCGGTCTTTTCTGGTAGACCATGAACAATAACATTTGGTGCACGCTTTCTTTTATCATCTTCTTCTGCACCCTTCTCACGCCATGCATGCGTGGGTTTGTAGCCAGAAAAAATATTTTCGCATCTAAAAATGAAAAATCCGCCATTATGGATTTCTAACCACATCCCAAAATTTAAACCAAACTTTTTTTGAGCTTTCACATGATTCCTGACCAGGATCAGAAGTTAAAAATTAGTTAAAAAATCATGCACACTCTATTACACTCAGACCCTAGAGTACTATAGTCAGGGAGCAGAGCGCCAAAAAAATGCCAAAAGTTGTATTTTGGTTGTACGTAAGACCGTTAAGAACAGCAACAAGCTCACCACCATTGCAGCAGAGAGAAGCCTTTTCGGAAGATTATTAATCCTAGCGAAATCAAGGGAGTCTCTTCCCCTGGAGTATGTGTTGGCTCACTCACTCAGCCCCATACCTTGGTCGATTGGTCTTCCCGATGGTGGCCTTGTGAAGACTTGTAAACATAAGTTGCGAGGTAAAACATTCAAAAATTTAAGATGAGCATTATTGCACAACTCTCAATACTCACCTGTACAGCTTTTTAACCAACTTTCATGATTAGCTAAAGGTCCTTCTGAGCTTCTTATTGTAATTTAAAGCTTTAAATTTTTTCACTCAAATTACTTTTATAATTCAGATGC
Source organism: Clytia hemisphaerica (assembly GCF_902728285.1). NCBI lineage: Eukaryota > Metazoa > Cnidaria > Hydrozoa > Leptothecata > Clytiidae > Clytia > Clytia hemisphaerica. The sequence continues at coordinate 278,559 of NW_027104101.1, read as the reverse complement.
TATCGAGAAAGATGTCTTGCAAGCAACGACAAATCCTGTGGTTAACTGCACAATTTGGGATGGAATGGTTCTCCTGCAGGAAATGGCATCCGTTTCTTATCAACGTTCGGTGATGTCACGGAGTATATCCTAAAACGTATTCTTCAAAGTAGAGTAGTCTACTTCGTTACTGATCAGTAAAAGCCTGGCTCGATCAAGTCCTACGAGCGTGAAAGGAGAAAGGAGTCTGGCACTGTCAAGATCAGCATTGAAAGACGTGATCAGGCTCGCCCGAAACAATGGTCAAAATACCTACGTGATGGTGAAAACAAGACCAATCTGGTTGAGTTTCTTTTCAAAGAGTGGTCAACAAATGGTCAAAAATACGCGAAGTATCTCGAAACGTCTACTCTCTACGTAAACCACGGCAATCAGTTCCATAAGATTTCTGCTTCAGGAGGAGAGCTATTTTGTGAGCAAGTTCCTGAATTGGCGACAGATCAGGAAGAGGCGGATACCAAGGTCTTTTTATGTGCCAACCACGCAGCAGAGAAGGAATCATCCGTATGCATCAAAACGGTTGACAGTGACATTCCGATCTATGCTCTTCATTTTGCTGCAAAAATCCCCATCCGAATGTACGTTGAAATGATGTGTTGTAACAACAGAAGGATTTTGGATATCAGTAGCATACAGCAAGAGCTTGGTGAAAAAATGTCATCTTGTCTCCCAGCACTCCATGCCTTCACTGGTAACGATTATACAAGTGCGTTTCATGGCCTTGGGAAGAAGAAGGCATACACTATCGTCTCGCGATCGGACGAATACCAGGACACCTTCGCTGCACTCGGAGATCGTTTCGTCCTAAATTCCAAACATTTTCCAATCATCGAGCGATTCGTTTGCGAGCTTTACGGAGTACGAAACTGCGAAAATTCTGATGAAGCTCGGTATCTAAAGTTCTGTGACAGAAGAAAAACCCCGGAACCCCAAAAGTTACCACCAACCCGTGACGTCGTCCTGTGTCATCTAAAAAGGGTAAATTTCGTAACTGCTATCATCCTTCGGTCGTTGTAACAGTTCCCCAATATTCCGAAACCTGAGAAAGTTTACGGCTGGATCTTGGAAGATGGTGTACTAGAAGTCCAGTGGATGCTTCGCAACCCCATTCCAGGAGAGTTGGTTGATTTAATTTATTGCAACTGCAAAAAAACCATGTGCGATTCTAATCATTGTATTTGCAAGTCACATGGGCTGAAATGCACTGATCTTTGCGCTTGTGATAGCAATACTGGAAATTGTCAAAACAAGCCAGATGATGAAGCCATGGAGATTGATGATGATTCGGGAGAGAGTGATATTGATTTTGCAATTGCAGCAGACTTTTTGGATATAAGTGATGAAAGCGAATCGAATAGTGAAGAAACGACATACGAAACTGAACCTGCTAATGAACAATAGATTTTTTAAACATATGGTTATTTATTTGTGAATTTAAACCTTTATCTGAGCTTACCTCATACAATTGAAGAGAAAA